>NC_056736.1:440265253-440427753 GCF_019279795.1 Protopterus annectens | reverse complement strand
AAAGAATATTCCACCTCTTCAGAATGCTACAGTTTTCCCGCCTTGAGCTGTGATGAAGAAAATCTAGGTCAAAGTTTATCACTGATGTCTGTGAAAGAAGAAAAATAACTTTCTATTTCTTTCCCGTTTCTCAAGTATATCTGTGAAAAAAATATTCAAAATAGCACCTCTTTTCTTTTCTTAGAACTGAAGAATTGGTGAGACAAAAGGTATAGTAATGTTATATTATATATATATATATATATATATATATATATATATATATATATATATATATGTATATATATATATATATATAATATAAAGTAATGGTGTAACATAATTTACATGCTAAAAGCTTTTGCAGTGTTATTAACTTTAACTCTACATATTAACCGTACATATTAATTGAAGGACTTCAGATGTTTTTAGAACACCCTAAAAGAACTCAGAAGAATGAGAAACTTCCAGAGAAAATTAGTAGCTGCTTTGTGCTTTGAGTTGGAGCCAGATTCTGATGTCAGCATGTAAAGCTTAGATCAGAACAGCAGTTCATATTGACTAAACACACATCTATATATATATATATATATATATATTTTTTTTTTTTTTGGCAAGAACAATAGACATTTGAAAGAACACATTAGAGATCACTACTATTGTTTTAAGAAAGGATTTGAATATAGTGAGATAGCTAAACATATGCTTAGGTACAGACAAGAGCATTGTTTTAGTTTTTTAGCTATAGAAAGTCAGGTACAAGGGATTAGGAAGGGTGACCTTGTGAATAGAACGGAATAGAAAAAACTTAAATCGATTATGCTATTAGCAGCCCATAAAGAACCTGGTTTAAATGATCAGATTTCTTTGAAACTTGTCTTGAAAGACAGAAAATTAAGAGCACATTATTAGAAGTGTTTTAATATTTAAAGTTTACATTTTTAGTACATTTGTTTAAAGGAATTTAAACTTGGAATGTTCAATATATATTCAACGTGTAATTAAGTTTAAATGTATGGGTACGATGCTTTTATGTGAAAACTTCTTTCTATGAAGCTGAAGTGCATTAATTGCCATTGGGGTTGTTTAATTAGTTCTTATGATTGGTTGCCCATGTGATTACGTCTGTTTTATAAAAGAATGTGTTTGAATGGTTTTATTATGGTCTGAAGAAGCGATCTGGAGGGATTGAGAAAGCGCTTACCAATAATTTTAATAAAGTGTTTACACTTTGAATTTTGCGTACGGAGCTTCATATTTGCTGTGGAACAGTGCAAGGAATATATTCAGTTCTATATACATATATATATATATATATATATATATATATATATATATATATATATATATATACATACACACACACATACAATATAACAGTGCTTGTAATTTTAAAATGAATAAGAGTAAACATCTTATAAATATGCATATACACAAGGAATGCAATATCTTCTGTGTAAGATTAATAAAAGAGCAGTATCAGTAAAGTAAAAAATATGTACATATACTATAATATTTAACAGAGAACTGATGATTAAATAGCTCTTTGATGGGAGATTTTAGAAATACAAGACACAAAGAATACAGTAGAATACTTGTGGAAAATAAGACAACAAATATATTTAAATGATAAACTGGTGACAGAAATGTGAATATACAAGATCTCATATACTTTACATAGAAAATCACATAAAATATTTCAAAATAATATGAAAGCTGAAATTTGAAGCTTAGTCATGTGAGCTTTGAAGCTTTTTACATGTTGAATGTTATTACATTTACTAAGACTAATCATTTCACAAGTCAAAGTTGAAACATGAGTGTTTTATTGCTGAATCAGTACATTCATTTTGATAGAAAGCAAAGCAGGTTTTTCAATATGTTTGAATATGGGAAAGGAGAAAGGATTTGAATTGAACATTTGTAACTTTTGAATGCAATATAGACTGCAATTACATATAAATAGTAACACATTCTCTTTGACCTCAGTAATGTGCATTCCACGGTTGTACAGCGGTAGCGTTGTGACCTCACCGCAAGAGGTTCTCCCATTCGATTCTCGGCTTGGCTTGGGAGTGCCTTCTCTGTGGAGTCTGCATGTCCTCCCCGTGGTTGGGTAGCGTTCAAAAGACATGCGTGCGTAAATGGGCATCGAGCTGGCACCTCAGCTTTTTGTAAAAATCTACTGCCAATTATTAGTGGACCAGAGTTCCGCTGTGGCGAACCCTTACCGGGAAAAAGCCAAAAGACAAACAACAACAATGTGCATATTTTTATGAAGTAGTTTAATAGGCTAATTTTTTAAAAAATATTTTGATATTTGATATGTTAAGAGTATTACAGTAATTTAAAATATAGGCATTTGTACTTTAAAAACTAATTCAGAGCTTTTTGTTACAACTATAAAATGTATGTGTGCCTTTTGACATGATAAATATATCTATGTGCATTGTTCTTTCTTTTGTATTATAGTTTAGTATGATAAGATTACCTGTCACTTGTAAGTTTACAGATGTCGTTATCTCTTCAGGTCCCACTCTGTTATTTATTTAGAGATCTAGTTATAATAATATTGAAAGAGTGACTAATTTAGGAATATTAAATGGGTAGTTTGTACTACTATTATATAAAAAGGTATACAGTATAGTATTCTTTCATGTCTATGATTAATACAGTAAAAGGGGATTATTAAATGTGTATGTACTGATGGGGGAATAGTTTTAAATGGAAAATATTTAACTAAATTAATAGTCTCATTGTGCATCAGGGCTGGTAACCCGGTACGTAAAAATCCAGTACCCATCATTAGCGGACCGGAGTTCTGCTGTGGCAACACCTAACCGGGAAAAGCTGAAAGACACAAACAAAATTAATTTTTGTAAGTCATTGTAGCTTTTGGCTAGCGTTTTGGATTAACTTTTAAGTGTTGCTAGATAGAGCAATAATTTAGTAGTTTGATTATTCAATAGGCAGACTAGTAACTTTGGTATCTATGGTAGGTTGTGTTTTATTAGCAATATATACAGTTATAGTTGTAGACTTGGCTTTGTTTTTGAATTTTAATAGTTTAGTTAGTACAAAGGAAGACTTCAAAAATATATGGAATGTCAAGATAGTGTCAGAGAACACATTAGAATCTTATATATAATTAAATTAATATGGTCGATAAATGTGCCATATTATCTTTTAAAAGAAATCCTTTTACATTCATAGTATGGATAGTTTTAATCTACTATCCAATCATGTAAATGGACTAAATAATGACAAGAAAAGGAAATCATTAATGAGATATCTAAAATTAAATAGAGTAGATACTATATGCTTGCAACAGACCCACTTGATAGACAGAGATATACAATATGTAAATAACTTAGGTTATGAAATGTTATCATCTGCTTCTTTTATCAAAAAGAGAAGAGGAACTGCTGTACTTTGGAGAAAATCCACAGTAATGCCTAAGGTCATGGAATCTTTAATGATCCTAAAGGAATGTATACATTTGTAATAATTAAATACAATGGCAAACTGTAGACACTAGCTAATTTTTACTGGATCCATGTAGTAGGTGCAAGAGTGGCTAAAGATCACAAACTTACTACAAAGTCATTGGAAGGGCAGTTTAATTTTAATAGGGGATTTTAACTGCATATGAAGAATAGAGGATACAAGTGAACAGAAGAAAGCTAAAATACTGGCATCAGCTAAAGCAATAAATAGATGAATTAGTAATAATAATTTAGCTGATTTACTAGTAAAAGCAGAAGATAAGTCATTGTTCTTTACTCATTATTCTTGTGCACATGGGATGCCAACTAGAATTGATAGGATTTATGCCTCTATAAGATTTATTTAATAAAAGTGAATTATTTTAAAACTATTCCCTGTCTTTCTATTTGATCATAATGCACTAGGTATTAATATAGTAATAGATATATGGAAATTTCAGATTTTTTTATAGAATCCCAGTATATATAATGAAATTAAAAGAGTTTAAGAGTTACCTTAAGGAGCAAATCAAGAACTTTTATCCTTGAATGATAATGGTCAGGTTAGTAAAGTTATACTATAGGACACCTCTAAAATGCATATTAAAGATAGACTGGGAAGATGGGCTAGTAATAAAATGAAAGCATGGGATAACAAGTTGTTGGAAATACAAAACGAAATGCACACTGTGAGGTCTGAACAACAAATAAAGAAATTAGGTGATACTGAAGTCATTAAAAATGAATGACAAAATATCAGCTTTAACATGCAAAGTGGAGATAGCTTTAGAAAAAATAAAATTGCACAAGTATGTGATGACTTAAAATATCTTCATAGATTAGCTAATAGAAGTAAGATGTTAAGCAAAAAGACACAAATCAATAAAACACAAAATCCTCACACAAATAAGCTTACTTCAGATATAGAGGAAATGCTTAATATTTTTAAAAAATCCCATGAGAATCCTAATAAAGATAAAATAATAAGCCTGATGATTAAAAAATTGACAATTATTTAAAGAAAAATGTTACTTGTAAACTAAATGACCAACAAATATCTCAGTTGAATGTCTATTACCCTGATAGAAGTTAAACAAGCTTTAAAAAGGGTAATGATGGTAGAGCTCCAGGGTTAGATGGTTTAAGTATGGAATTATACAGTCTGTTTCCATTAAATATTTTAGAATTTTAATGTAATCTCACCTATACTTACACAATGTACTCATATAGACCTATGTCATTATTAAATGTAGACTATAAAATATTTATTCCATTTTCACCACAAGATTAAGAGATATAGTAAATAAATTAATAAAGATCAAACACAATTTATAGGCAATAGATTAATGTATGATAGTATAAAAAGAGGAGCAACTATCTTAGGTTTAACAAATGGAATGAACAATAAATTGGCCCTAATTAGCTTAGATATTGAGAGAGCTTTTGATTCTGTATGTTGAAACTACTTGTTTAAAACTTTAGACGTGTTTGCATTTCGAGAACAGTTTATGTTACTCCTTGCAGGCATTGCCTTTGTGCAGCAGTCATGACTTTAAATGGTCTTAGTAGTAGACCATGATCCAGTTAAAATAGTAACTAACTAAATAAAAACATGTGAATCCTTATGAAGTCAAACTTTAGCACTGTAAAATAAACACTGCTTCAGTTGCCTAGAGCTGAAAACAATACCCATGGGGAATAAATATGGTTCAAAAGGACAGGGCAGTGCTGCAACAGTTTACGTAGTCTTCTTACAGCCAGAAGTTCTCAAGTTTGATTCTTGTCTGGGGAGCCTTCTGTGTGGAGTCTTCATGTCCTCCCTGCATTCATGTGGGTTTCCTCAAGGTGCTATGTTTTCCTCCCATGTTACAAAGACATGCATCTGGAGCATTTCTCCCCAGGCCTCTGCTGAAAATTGCTCATTCCAAGTTGGACTTTTCCAGTTAACAAATGTTAAATAAATAAATAAATCAATAAATAAATAAATAAAATTATGGTTAAAGTTTAACTTCTCTGCAGCACTACTATATAAAGGTTCATAAGTGATATAAAAGTATCTTGGGCATAGTAGGAAAAGCCATGCCAGTTAATCGGTATGATACCAAACAAAGGTTTTGCTTGTATTATTCATGAAATAAGACATTACTACCTTAAAATGTTTACCATTTTTAAAGTGTGGGAGGCTTTTTATGAACAAAACAGTATTTCATAGGCAAGTGTTATATAACCAATTATGTTAAATGAATCAAGTCCATAGAACTGCAATCTTTAAACCATTTCAACTTTAACAAATTATTATAGGTTGTACAGACATGACTACCTGCATCCTTATCCTGTGGGTGAAATAGAATTAAGAATATCATCTTTCATCGTGATAAACTGTCCTCTGTTGTCCCACAGTTATGGTTTAGGGGGGTGCAATGTTGACAATATAACAATACAGAAATTGTTAGCAAGATACTAGTATTCTGTGATAGCAAGAACTGTTCGGTGATACACAGCTGGGAGGGGTCAGTTTATAAAACAGAATGTTGAAGTTGTATGACAAATAGTGTAGCAGAAATAAGTCTTATCATGTGAAACTGTGTCATTTCATTTGTACTTTACCATTACATGGAACCAAAAGTACAGCATTTTAAAATAACCATGGAAAGCAGCATCTGCCATTGCAATACATACTAATATACCTGTGACAGGAAACACATTTTTATTCCATATAGCCTTATTTATTTTGTTTTTTGTTTGCCAGATTTGTTTGATTATTTTTACTCAAAAAAAAAAAAAGAAAACTTTCCAGCATAGGCCTGGAGAGAAAAGTGCTAACATATTAATAATTTTAAACAGACTTTCAGTAATATACATGAACAGACCTTAAGTAATATATATTAGCAATTACACTTACATCTGATAATTTGATTATATTCATATGATATAAAGGGAACTTCTACAATAGGAAGTATACTTATGCTTTTAGTAAATGTTGAACATTGAGAATTTGAAGAGGTATTTTAGTGAGTTTGTCACATAGATAATAGATCTTGTGATTAACGATTAGAAATGCAAGTGAGGGAAGAGACTCTGTATAGCAGAAAATGTTAATATGGTAGTTAAGAGGTGGCATATTAAGCAGATGCAGAGGCAATTATGTATGACACTCATAAGGATTATATCAGAATTACAGAGTTGGGGTGCTGAACAGTGTCACAATAATAATGTATATAGGTAGGAGATGTTAGTAAAACTATTCAGGTGTAGGTGAAGACAGGTTGTGGGGCATAGGACTCTGAATGAAGAAAAATGGTCTAATGATATGGCAAACTGAAAATTTAATATTTTGCTTTGCAGTTTATAATGAGGATGCAAGGTAATGCTGTTTAATATGACTGCAGAAATTAACATTTGCCACTGTAGTTTTACATTTTTAAAAGATGGTCTGGCAGTTGGTATAGACGACTAAGGCTATGGGATGTTAATGTGATACTTTCTGTGATACAGGGTTTGACTCTCTTAGCCTTCCATTGCCCACTTGAGCAAGTCACTTAATCAGAAAGTTCTTTGGTGTAATTGGGAATTTGGGCTAGGCTCCTTAATTGTGTTTTGGATTGCATTCTTAGCAACTGCCTGTGAACATGACAGACATTGTAAACAGCATGTTTTTTGTTAAAACTATTGTATCAATAGCTATTCTGGAATGTCAATTGCCTTTCCACTGAAGGTGCAATGAGCAGTAAAATAACCATGTTTTGTATAAACATATTAATGCACAGGGTGGATGAGAGTATTGTTTTCTGTGCTTTTTGATTTTGAAATAACTGATGAAAGGAACATTTGCCATTTGGAGTATTAAATTAAAAAAGAGTAGAGATTGCTAGCAAAAGTTTTACTACAGAGGTTATCAGCCAGTTCTGTAATGGTTAAGTTGTCATTAAAAAGTTCTGTAATGATTATTTTCTTTCTTCTATTTGTGCAAAAGGGAATGAAAAAAGACAAAAATGGTTAGCAACACAGTACTGCATTACCAGTGCTGTACTTATACCTCATGTGATGCCCGTGCCCTGGACCAGCAATCAAGGAGCCTCAATCCTCACCACTAACACCAGTGAGGGGCGTCTCATATAGGAGGAAAGGATAACAAATACACACAGTAAAGTGCAATTTCCCTTAAGAGCACACAGAGATCACAGTCAGTCCGGGGCTGGTCGCTCCCTTGCTCTCCAGATACCCAGTAAGACTCCCCACTGGCACAGCTATAGGGTCCAGATCTCAGCCTAGTGGATAAGCTAAAACCTCCAGCACCCTCTCTGTCCAACCAGTGCTTTGTGTCCCTGCCCAAGTAGCACACACACACACACACACACACACACACACACACACACACACACACACACACACACACACACACACACACACACACACACACACACACACACACACACACACACACACACACACACACACACACACACGCGCACACACACACTTTGAGAAGAGTTTATATAACCACACAGACACTCTTGGGAAAGGCTGGCACAGGTTCTCCAGCTGTGCCCCCTTTTCCCAGACTATATGGTAGAAATCACTGACACCACCCAGCTAATAATTATCAGCTACCCAAAGGCCCTTAAAAGGGTGTCCAATTATTAATGTGCAATATTATTATCCAATTGGTAGTATAACTAAACAGTCAAGGCTTATTAGAGTGACTTGGTACATGATCACTATATACATGCAATGTACTCTTAGAGCTTAACTTATCTCTACACAAAACAGCCACAGTTAAAAGGGTTTAAAAATATTTAATAATAAATAATTAAAAACACAAGACAGTACTTTTTACTACACAGTGCTAGTCAATAGTTCAGAGATCACAGAGAAATACTTAAAATAATTCAGTAGTACAGTTCTGACATCAAAGAAAACACTTAGTCTAATCTTTCTAGTTTCTAGCTATTTCTAAGAGAAAACACAAATCTAAGATAAACTTACATACAGAGTCAGGCAGAGTGCTGATGAGTTGGATGGACAAGACAAAAATGCTTAATGCTCTCTGATTCTCTCTGTTTTTAAAATCACATTGCTGGTTCACATTACATCATTCTTCACACTTCCCTGGGTTCTCAGGCTAACAGAAACTACATTTACATTCTTAACATCTCCTTTTGTTATCTTGCAGCTGGTCAGGAAGCAGAGCAATAAAAATACATTTGCATGTTTAAATTTAGCAATTTAACTATTGGTTACAACAATAGAAAGTATGTCTTCATTTAGACATTTCGGCACCGTGTTTAGATCAAAGGGTCACACCATGCTTTACTTGGTCAGCTTTCTGCCAGCAGAGTGCACTGTTGTTACATCATTTCCAGTTCCACATGTAACACTATTTTTATCATTTAAGACAACAAACCTGTGGTTTACATTAATATTTACAAATGACAGAATTATCTATAAAATTCTATCTAGCTAGGCTGGCAGCCTTCACACCTCATATGAAATTGTATTAAATCTCTTTGCTTTTTACTTTATGGTGATGTGAAATTAAGATGCATCCTTTGAACTGATTCTAGTTGATACACTAATGCTGAATTAAAAAAATATTTTGCAGACATTACTGGGGGAAAAGAAAATAACACTGACTTTGATTTCAAGACATGCCTCCTCTTTAACATTAAGAATAAATGTAGGCGTGGATTCATGAATGCCTACACTAAGTGTAAACATTCTGAGTGAATAGAGAATACAAGTATAACTCACTCTTCTTCCTCCTAATTTTAGTTTTCCTACTGATTGTTGTAGCTATAATGGATTAACTGTTACTATTTAGATA
Organism: Protopterus annectens; assembly: GCF_019279795.1. Lineage (NCBI taxonomy): Eukaryota > Metazoa > Chordata > Ceratodontiformes > Protopteridae > Protopterus > Protopterus annectens. The sequence goes on along the minus strand of NC_056736.1, from coordinate 440,418,465 downwards.
CTATCTATTTACACCAAGTTTAGCTATATTGGAAGCTATATTTAAGGATTTATTCATTTGCATACTTCCCATCAGATAAGCTTTGCGTGAAGCAATGCATTGCACTTGTACATGTAGGCAAGTCAACACAAAATGAATGGGCAATGAGATTTGGCAAATGCACTTCTAGCTAGTAGTTCTTTCAAAAAAATTCCACCTGTTAGTCGCTTCCTATAAAATGCTTTTATTCAAGCATGTAGTTGCCTTCTGTTACATATATCAATGATTTTAAACCATATTAGATTCACTGAATGAACTTTACATTGATTTATTGTATTAAAGTACAATTAATGGTAGATTGCATTTCCATTTTAACTTGTATTCTTTGTAATTTACAGTATTAGACCAGAAAGAACAAAAACATTTTCAAATTAATCATGTTGCATGAATATAACACAACATAAGTACAATAACAAATTGAGCAAATACTTTACTGCAACTTAAACAAACAAGTCAGTCACAGCAATTACTATAGCAGTAAGTATAAACTATTAACTGCAATTGCTATACTTTCTATAAAGATACAAGCCCAGGCCCAACCAAACACAACAGTTTTATATTTCCACATAACGTTAAGCTAACAAAATAGTATGTTAGCTAACATGTCTGCTTTAAAGTAGGATGAAGTATAAACCAACAAAACTTGCAATGCTGATGGCCATCGGAACTCCTAAACTACATGAGGAGGAGGTACAGGTAGTCTGATATAAGGAATTAGGAAAAACTCAAGCCTTAACCTTTCAAATTTATAAGAGTAAGAGCAGATGCACAATATAGATTTCCATTAATTCTTCCATTCTAAAAAAAAATCTAATTTAAGATTAATTTAAACATTTTTATAAATGTAGATACAATGGTATAGATTTCAATGATGTTTAAAGAGTAGATGCACATTCATTTAATCACTTGCATTTTGTAAAGCCTTGTATTGGATAGGTGCTATAGGCAAACTGCTGCTATTGATATTACGTGTAAGTGAAATACATTTCTGGAGATTTGAATCTCACCATAGGTAGCAGTTAATATACAAAGGACAGTATGGTAAATGTACACTGCTATCTTAGTTAATGGCTAGGTCATGTCACACCCAACCATATTTTGCATTGCACAGCTACAAATCAGAGTTATAATCAGTGGCTCCACAGGACTTCAGTCTCCTAAGAATGAGACTAGTATCTTCCAGTGTATCCTTAACAAGACTAATTGAAACTTGACCAGAATTATTTTGCGCACACACACACACACACACACACACACACACACACACACACACACACATATGCTCTGACAATATTTTTCACCTTCCTTACCCTGTTTTAACAAAATGAACTTTAATTTATTGCAACTATCAGTTAGTCAACCAATTAGACAGACTAGCATGACATGAGCATACCTTTCTGTTTGCCATTATAACAAAACTCCTTTTAAATATTCACATGGTAGTAATTATATCTGAGTAGTGATACAGTCATCTTTGGGCATTAAATAGTAAAATATATTAATACAATTCACAAATAATTAAGCTGTTAAGTAAAATACTGGCTATGGGCATTTAAAGGAAAATAATAAAAATATTTATATGAAATAAATAAACTCTAATTCAAAATTAATATCTAAATCATACAGAAATTGAAGAAGGATTTGAAAATAAAAAAAATCAAATACACATATAATGTTCTGAAAACATAACACACAAACTAGAAAATATATGCATCTTGCTAAAATATTAAAAAGTAAGTTGCACCCTAGCCTCTGGCTTTTTACACCAATCTGTCTTACAGCTATACTAGAAACTATATGAACCTCACTAAGAGATTTACTGTGATTTTACCATTTTGGCTAAAATATTTATAGGCCTTACTGGTAGTATAATGTAGCTTGAGCTCTGCCTCCATGAGTATGATTAGGCATACAGACTACAGTAACTCTCTTAACTGACTGACCTAAATTAACAATCTTGTCACCAGTTACATAAGTTAAAAAGAGGATTTCCTGCAGCTGTTGCTTTGATTCATATTATGACGGTGCTTCCTTGTTTCTACAGTCAAATGTCCAAGGGAGAAGTGTAAGATGTAGGAAGTAACAGTTTAATAAGGATTAGTTTACTTCTCATATAGTTTCTTTTTGATGAACAACATTTTATTGGTCAATATTTTCAAAACAATTGGCTAGTAGAGCTAGGATCTCATTTAACTAACTGTATGACATCATATCTGAGATTACATTAAGACTGAAATAATCCTGCAAAAATTATATGAATTTAGATTCTCATGTAAGTGCATTGACATCAGCAGTGCAGACTTCAGAAGTGAATAACTTACTGTTAATCTTTGGTTTCTCTAGGAAAGGATGACAAAACTAGACATTATAAGTCAGCATAAATTGTGGGTGCAGCAGCTTAGAAAATATATATAATTTTTCAGTAAACTGTCCAAATAGTACACAGATAAGTGTGATATTAAAGCCCATCTGGTACAGAGAAAAAAAAAGAAAATTGTCAAGGAGAAGCAAACTTTAATATACTTTTATGCCTATTGAGACAAGATATCAATAATGAACAAATAACTTCATCTCACATTTCCAGTTTTTCACAGGAATACCAAAACAGTTTGCAAGGTTTCAATAGGGAAGGTTCTCAAATTAATGCCAGAGAATTAGATTGCAAAGTTTTATTACTTACAAAATGTGCTTCATCTGAAATGGAAACTAATTGTAAGTATACAGCAGAAACCATTTTGTTATTGAAAAGGAGATGAATTATTGATGAGCACAGGATAAAATTTACTACACTGACTCCTAATATACAAAATACGGAGTGGCTGTTGAACTGTAGAGATTGATGTCCTTCAGTCAATTCAGTAGTAAATAATTGGAGAAATAACACAGATAAAGAGTGATGACTTCCAGTATGACACTGCAAAGTATAGCAGTATACTGACTGTGTTCCTGGGATTAAAAGTCCCCGGTATGAAAGCTGGACAGATGGTGATACCAGCTAATGCAAATAACAGATAGAAAGTTTTATACTATCATACTATATAGCGACACATTTCTTACTGAAGGCGACCCTCAGATTTAAAGAGGCTGAGGTATAGGCATTATTTTTTTTTTATTTATTTAACATTTGTTTACCAGGAACGTCCGACTTGGAACTAAACTAATTTTCAGCAGAGGCCTGGGGAGAAACACTTCTGATGCATGTCTTTGTAATGTGGAAGGAAACCGGAGCACCCAGAGGAAACCCACACAGATGCAGGGAGGACATGCAGACTGCACACAGAAGGAACCCCAGCTGAGAATCGAACCAGAGAACCTCTTGCTGTGAGGTGACAATGCTACCCCTGCACTGCTGCACTGTCCAATAATGAAACTTGCTGTTTTTCTCCTACCTCTCCTTATTTACATTGATATTATAATAAGATATTTATATCAGAGAAAAAAATACCAAGATATTTTACAAAACTGACTACTTTGAATAGGTCGTAGTTACTTAGTGAAATGATTGGTTGGCCTTTCCATAAAAGGATACTAGATTCATTTACACTGAGCTTATCAACATTTAAGTACAGTTTCAAGAAGAACAGGTATTTCAACAGAAGATAGAGACAAGAATATAACATAATATCATCCATGATTGCTGCTATCAATAATTTTATCTACTAGTCAAAGACTAGGTGGTCATTTACAGGGAGAGGGTGAGAGACTGAGAGACACAGAAAAAGAGAGAGTAAATAGTCTTGTGTTACACATATCTTGATATTAACTGGGTTGGCGAAAAGACAATAAATGATATAATGGTTGTCATTTTGTCATAAACTTATGAACATTTTTAATTAAATATGGAACAAAACTGGGCTTCTGAAACTCTCTAAGAATAAGCTAGATACTTACTCTTTTAAATGTTTAGAAGCAAAAAGGACAATTGAATCTTATGCTCTTTAGAACAGGCATGCAAATATAAACATGTTTTTGTAACAAAAGTGTTGTCTTGTGTTTGATGGCTGTAATGAAAACCAAAAACAGAGGGAAGAGTTGTCAAGATACTGGAACACTTTTTAGTTCTGTGAACTACGATTCTGGATAAAATTTTAGCATCCATATTTTTACTGATATAGGTTAGTAAATTTGGCAGCAAGTAGGATTTCTGGGATAGGTTCTAGCACTCTGTCAGCCTGGAAGGCATATGCTAATAATGAAAATGAATGGATGGATGAATTCATGAAAGATTGATTAAAAGCACTCAAATTATCTTCATGACAAGTACAAGTATCAATTAGGTAAGGTATAAATGCTGAAAAATCACCCAGATGAAAGCATAACATACTTTTTAAAGAATTTAGTTAAGGTAATAAAGTAAAATATGTAAAAAGTCACTGAAGTAATCTACAACAGTAATCTATGACTTTTATGAAGCAAATGTATAAGGCCATCAGCAAGAAGAGATTCACTAATATTATTGTTATTATTACATTATTACATTTTTAAAGTCTCATGGAAATATCTTGATTAAACAATTCACAGTAGGATGATTCAGGACTGGCAGCAATTTATTATTAAGATATGACTCAACAATCCCAGGGTACTTAACTGGCAGAATTGTTGGGCTGAATAGTAAGTTAAACAGAATGAAATTTTTTAGACTATTAAAATATTCTTTCTAGGTGATACTATCATGTCTGAGAAGTAAAAAACAATTGCCTTGCATTGTGAGGATGTGGCTGGTTGGGGAGGTGTGCGTGGTTAGCTGTGTAGGTATATAACAGTTGTGTAATGGAAAAGCAAATTAATAACTTAATGAGTGAGACCATGCCATGCTGTTAGTGATCTTTTGAGAGGGGGTAGAAAGTAGGGGTTTCAGAACAAAGATGAGATGATATTACAGCAGCAGTAGTAGTAGTAGTGACCACTGTAGTTGAAAAGAGGAAGTAAAGTGAATACCTACAAATCGCAGCTGATGCTCTGGCCTACCCAGTATCCATCTTGATTAACAGATCTCTGTCAGAAAGTTACGTTCCCACACTGTGGAAACTATCACATATAATTCCCCTCCACAAAGGCTGCCCCTCCACAGAACTAACCAATTACCGCCCCATAGCTATTCTCTCTCCACTCTCCAAAATACTAGAGAGATCCATACACTCTCAGGTCTCAGACTACCTCCTTACTAACAACCTCCTTTCCAATACTCAGCATGGTTTCTGACCAAACCATAGCACCACCACTGCCTTACTCTCCTTTACTAACACTATCCTTCAACATAAAAACAATGGCTATCTCTCCTCTGCTACTTTCCTAGACCTATCTAGCGTTATACAGAAATAAGCAACTTCTCACCAAAGCAGCAAATATTTCAATAGCAAATTCCCACCTTATCTCCACCCTACTTTATGCATCTCCAATCTATACCAACCTAAGGCTATGCAGTCTAAACAAGCTAGAGACCTGCTACAACAAAATCGCCAAATTCGCCACAGGGGCACCCTACCACAGTCACCACTGTCTCTCACTTGCTTAACTGGGCTGGCTTGAACTCCCTCACCTCCTTCAATGGTATCAACTCTCACTCGCCCACAAACTAGTAAACCATCCACTAAATGTCCCATCCTTCCAGAATCTACTCCAACCCTATCGTACCACCAGACCACTAAGATCCAGCAACAAAAATCACTTACAGATCACTAAAGCCAATAACTCTGCTGGTGAAGCACTATTCTATTGCACCATAGCCAAATTATGGAACTCCCTCCCACCCAGAATTACCTCCATACCATCATGCACCCACTTCTAAACTTTACTAAAAGCGCACCTAAAAACATGCTGGCTATGCCCTTGCAACTCCCACTCTAATATCACCCACCCCATCCAACCACTACCTTTCTTTCCACCCCACTAACTACCTTGATTATAGCAAGCTCAGATGCTCATAAGCCTAGTACATATTATACAGCAGGAACTTCTTATTGTAACATTTGTTAATGTCTGTTATGTACTTCGGAGATAAAGATTCTAGTTGTCTACTGATGTACTATGTTCTTCATCTGTAAATATGTTTGTAATTAATTGCTATGTTAAATTGTTAATCGCTATGTAATCCAATGTAACCAGTCTGCTTATTTTAACTGTGGAGCTTTTCTCCCCGGGCCTCCGCTGAAAATGGACCTACGTCCAGTCGGACACTCCCGGTCAACAAATGTAAATAAATAAATCAATAAATCAATAAATAACTAATGTGGAGGGGACTGTTATGCATAGTAAAAAAAAGTGTAAGGTAGTTTATAGGATGAATTTGAGAGAGATAGAGAGGATGTTAATGCATATTACAGAGGAGTGGTTATGGGGTAAGAGCCAGAGGGTCCAGGTACACTTAATGGCAGTAAGTCTATAGTGGAGAAGGAAACAAAAGAGGGTAATGGGGGCTTAGAGATGAATGTGAAAAACAGTCAGGGAATGAAAGGAAGAAGAAAGGGCAGTTAATAGAGAACATAGGTGAATATAGGAGTTATGGAAGAAGACATGTAGTAACAGATGAAAATATTAGGTCAAAAAAGGGGTAGTGAATGGAAAATAAATACAAGATAGAATTTCTGGTCATCAGTAATGGGACTAACTGTTTTCCTGGTAGAAACATGTCTTTTTTGCTATGAATATCTCACTTGGAAAAAAAAAATTAACTTCCTTATACAATTCTAAGTCGGAGAAGCGTATGTGCCAAAGTCTTGTCACTAAGTGAATTTATGAATTCAAGTTATTTCAAGAAGGAATTTGGCAGTTTTTTATATGACTTTAAGTGGGAACTAGAAGGAAAGAAAATCTCTCTGCCTACATGTTGGTTGGTAAAGCAATCTGTGGAAAACTGTTATGTGAGAGAATAACATTTGGTTTTGGTCATTTCTATAAATCAAAGTAGAAGGATTGATGCATCTCAAATTCAGCATTAACTGCAACATTTGTTGCCTTGTTCTAGACAATGGAAAATTTAGTCATTGGGTTGTTATATGGCTATGAGGCCTGTGTGGCACACAACACACTATAGCTCTTTGGAGCTTATTACCTGATAACTAGTCTTCTCAACCATGTTGAGTTTTATTCAGTTGCACAAAGACAAAAAAGGTATGTTATATTTCTATAATTATGTTTTTGTTCCCTGTCTTCAATGAAGGGTGATGGAAGAGGCAGTTAGTAGGAACTCAGGAACCAGTGAACATAATGCAAATAATGGAAATTGTGGCTGTTATCTAGCTGACGATTATGAGATTTTTGCAGGCTGCTGCAAATGGTGTAATGCCTCCTGTAGAGCTTGTGGAGGATGCATACCTCTGCATAACTCTAATGTAGACTGGACTGTAGTGTAACCTTTTCTGGTGTCATAGTCCTGTGATTTACTTTGCTCGAAGCTGTATTTTCAGTTATTTTGCCAGATGGATTTCGTGGTAGTAGGACTGCATACCCATTACCCTTAGATGTGTAAACTAGTCTTGGCTACTCATTCACAGCTGTCTCTGACTGGAACTTCTAAGGTTCAGGATGCTAGTAGAACCTGAGTCAATGGGGATGCCATCGGAGTTTGTTCATCGGCACAAACTAACAGACTCTGACTTTTACTATATCTGATTGTCTAGGTTAAGAAGTTTGCTGCAGTGCTAATTGTATTGTTGAAATAGGTAATATGGTAAGTAAAGGACTTTAAGTTCATGAGCTAAGGGACAACAGAAGTCTCTAGTAAAGCCTGCTCTGAAGAAATGGATTTTGAGGGAGGATATTCATATATGCAATATAACACCTTGCCAAAAAGCATTTTTAAAATGTCACATGAAAATGTTTTTAGATGTTATTAAAGAAAACAAAGTGCATGTTTAACTTGTAAAATGTTTGTAAGAAAAGTTTTTTTATAATTTAGCAGCAATTCATTTTAATGCACTGGCAAAAGAAATATAATCATTAATCCGAGGAAACATTCAACAAAAGTTGCCAAATCAGTTCTTTATATTCCAAAGTACATTCCCAGCTCCTTCTTGAAGTGCTACTAACTTTTTCGAGTACTGAAATCAAAACCCTTTTCAAAATTAACACATTTTGGGAGTGTTTATACATGTATTATTAATGTCCCTGTGTATAATGTTATACAAGTGTTCATATACTTTCATGCTATGACATTGTAAAAATGATTTTCTGTATGATTTTAATGATTGTGTTTTTAAGATACAGTGTCAGTTTAAATCAAGGTTATGGTCAGCTGAAGGGTTTTAATGATCACATGATATTAGTTGGTAAAACAGAATGGTCATTTTATTATTTGTAGTTATAATAAAGTCTTATGTAAAATTTCTGACAGGATGAAACAGAATTTTGAATACATCTATTACTTTCTTGACTGATGTGACACTGGCATGTTTTTACATTTTGTTGGTTCTGAGTTTTCATACACCAGACCAGTGAACTCAATGTTTAGCTTTTAGTTCACAATCTGTGACTTTTATGTAGGTACGATCCCAAATAACTATAATATGACAAGCAAAGCTGAGCATTTGAAAATAAAGAACATAAGATAAAAGGTATTTTTTTGAAGGGTGGAAATCCCCCTGAAGCCTCAGTATGCAGATTGAAACCCCACAGCCCTGCTAGATATATAGACCACCTGCAAATCCTTTGTGTCTCAGGGAAATAAGACCCTGAATTATAAAATGTAAAACCTCAGAATCACCCACTACGCATTGAACAAATGAGTCTTAATCACTACTGTCAAACTCAAAACAATAACAGTAAAGCCATAGTCGGAGTATGATAAGTCCACAAAAACAGCAAAATAAAACCAAGCAAAATGTATTTATTAAAATATCATCAGTTCAGTAAGTGCTTTCTTCTCCTTATATGAGACTTCTTCAGACTGAATAATACAATATTAAAACACATTTAAATACCCAAACAGTCACATGGAAAACGCCTCTTTTCAGGCACATTAATTTTTAACCCTTTCCTCTTCAGATAAACAACAAAAATGTCCCTGTTGTTCAAACCTGGTGGATAGCAAGCATTTAATTTTACCTGCCACAGATATTCACACCACCCAAGTTCATCTTCAGCATCAAGCAGTTTGTCAAACTCTTGTATTTGATCTAAAACCATAAACCTGTAGTCTACTTTGCATTTACAAGTCTTACAGTGTTTACCAAGGGCATTTTTTCATCCCCCACCTGAATTGCATACTTGTCCTTGAATATTTGTTTATATAATTCTCTAGTAGTATGATCTACATAAAAAGACATGCAGGACCTACAAACTACTAAGTATACTACATATTTTGATTTACAAGTAAAGCACCCCTTAATTTTAATATTATAATCATTAATGATTAATAACTCCACTAACTACCTTGATTATAGCAAGCTCAGATGCTCATAAGCCTTGTACTTATTATACAGCAGGAACTTCTTATTGTAACATTTGTTAATGTCTGTTATGTACTTCACAGATAAAGATTCTAGTTGTCTACTGATGTACTATGTTCTTCATCTGTAAATATGTTGTAAGTAATTGCTATGTAAATTGTTAATCTCTATGTAATCCAATGTAACTACTGTCTGTTTATTTTAACTGTGGAGCTTTTCTCCCTGGGCCTCCGCTGAAAATGGACCTACGTCCAGTCGGCCACTCCCGGTCAACAAATATAAATAAATAAATAAATACATAATGCTTAACATAATTCTTCTATACCACTGAGCAGATAACCACAAAAGTTAGTTACAACATTTGAATTTACCTAGCTCTAAGCATTTTGCTCTGAGCATATTTAACTTAGATTGAAAATAGTTCTTAAAGCTCATGCCCCTCTTTTGTACAAACACCGAGTGCTCCCCAATAACCTTGTTTAGTTCTGGACAGCACCCTTTCTGATTAAGAATTAGTGAACCACTGGGTGTGTTGTGTAAAATGAATCCAGAATGCTGTATCATAAAATTGGATCCTGCTTGGCTCTCCATGAACCTCTGAATTAAAATAGATGAAAGCATTTACTGAACTGATGATGTTATTTTAATAAATACATTTTGCTGGGTTAATCACCACTGTGTTGAACCTAAGCCTAGCACCATGTTGCATTACTACCATTGCCTAGGTCATGATTTGATGGACAAAAGCAAAGGAAAGATATGGGAATCCCCTTTCCTGCAGAGATCGCAAGAATAAATGTTAAATCCTTGTGGGCAAGTTTAGAAGAGACACACTCTTCAACCCACTCAAGAACGTCTGACTATAGCTTATTATCCATGTCTAATTTACAGAAAATAATACTCATAAAAATAGGTTTGTGTTCTCCAGATAAGACTATGATGAACAATATATCATAACCCCACTGCCGGAAGTGAGTATTTATATTTCTTTACTAAAAAGATACATTGCGCTTCATTATTCTCCGTTGACACCAGCTGCATTCATGTATGTGGATTATTCACCTTGTAAGAATTTGAAATATGAAATGTTAGTCTTTAACAAGATCTCAAAGATAGTTAGCAGATGGGTGTTGTAAACAGAAACCTAGATATTTTACTCTGGACGTTTGCTTTTTAGACTCCTGACAGTTGACTTCCTCAAGACATTTTGAATAATTTAGACAGTTACTGTTGTATAGCTAGCCTTCTGTTTATTAGGTTATACAAAAGGTTGTATAGTCTCAACTTTATTCTATACGAGCACAGTGTTCATAATCCTTAGCATTTTTTTTTTAAACTAGACATAACACTGCCACTATAATAGTGAATAATCACCTAAATCTGGATAATCAAAGTGGCTGTTTGATTCTAGTGCTATATGAACTCTCTCATCAGCATTTGATGCTATTAGCCATTACTTGTGTTTCAATTTTCTTTGGGCATATTACTCTTCAATATTAGTTTGTATCCAAACTTTTAGGAAATGCTCAGAAAGCAGTGTTAGGGCTCAAGTGTTAATTTTCCTACTCTGTTGCATACACGGCTCCATCCTGAGTATTTTTTTTTTTTGCATATCCTTACCTGTCTTGGGAGAACACATTTGTGGGAAGGCCCTTCATTATCACTGCTATACACATGATATCTATTTAGAATTTTTCTTCCATCAGAAGTATATGTCTTCTGTAAATTCCCTAGTGAGCAATGTGAAACTATTCAACACTGGATTAATAGTAACCACCTGAATCCCAACACCTTAAAGACAGTGTTCATGCCCATATATGCTTCTTTAAGGAACTTTGATCACCCAGCCCTTATTCCTGTATTGTCTATGGTGGAGATAGGCTAGACTTTAAAAGCAAGTTGAAAAATCTGGCTGTTGTTTTCTAAAGCAATCTGACACTGAAGGACCAGTTGTCAGCTGCAGTTAAGTTGTCATACTTTCACATAAGAAGTATAACCCCGTCTCACACTTCCATCTGCCTAAGCAGTTTTCAGCATTTGTGCTTGCCTTTGTTTTTTCCATGCTTGATTACTGCAAGTCCATCTTCCTGCTTCCTATTTCTGAACTTGTTGATATCCATATGGTGAAAACTCCACAGCCAAGCTACTTACATATGTTCCCAGCTTTCAGCATGTCATACTAGATGTGCTCTCTTTCCACAGGTTGCCATTTACTATAATTACATGCATAATGAATTGCATTCATAATTCACATATTCTGATCATTATGATTAATTTCTCTCGTCTGAAAGGACTTGTGGTTCTTTGCAGCTTATAAGACCTATGTGTTCTGCCTCATTGTGGTTTAGTGGATATCTATAGGGTGTGATTTGAATCATCCTGTATTCAACTTATTTACTTATGGTACTCCAAATCCCTGAAACCTCCTCCTCTGTGGTGGAGGGAGTCTCCCATATTAGCTGTTTTCAGTATATTCCAACAACTTGATGGTTTTTTTTTGGACATTTCATACACTTTTTCTGTATTTATCTGACTTTCGATTCAATTTGTAGCTTATACTTTGTAGTGTGTTTTTAACTGTGATTTTGAACTTGAATGTGCTTTACTGTCTGTTCAGCAGCAAGGGTTAGATTATTCATCAAACTCCAGAAACATGCCTTAAAAAGATAATAGGATCAGTGCACCACTTGCATACTTATGACATAAGTATACTCATACAGAATGCAGTGTTTTCTCTTCCTATTATGTAGGAAATCTTCTTTCTCCAGAAAAATATGTTTGGTAAAAAACATTTCCTCCTCTTCTCTCGGGACACCTTGAAGTCCCTATGAAATAATAGTAACTATGATACCAATAATGCAGTTTTTCCAGGACAGTAAGTAGTGCATGCCTACATTTGCTATAATGGATTGCTGAAAAATAGCTATTTGAAAATGGACACCTTAACTGCAATTTATACAAAATGCTGCTAGAGGTAGTTTATCTGGCAGCCAGCCAAGATGGTTAACAGACAGCTGTGACACTCTAGAGAGTTGTTTTGGGAAGGCAAGGCCATACAAAATAAAATTAGAGTTGTAAGATTTAAATATGCATTGAGAGGCTGGGAATACACCATCTGTTATTCTGCTGAAAAATAATCAAATGAAAGCATTTTAAGTTAAGGGAAATTAAATAGGACTGGATAATAGTTTTGTATTATTTGTTTTTGATTGTTACCCATACTGTATAAACTTAAAAATAATAAAAATGCCGCAACAATTATCCCAGCCAAACATTTGTTTATTCACTACAGTTTTAACGCTTTTGTTCCAAAACACAGGAACTTTACCAGAAACTGTAAAAATGTAACTTTCTTCCTTTTTAAAACCTCAGCTAGAGGCACCATGCCTAGACCTGTAGCATTTAAACTAACCCTCACTTGTAAATACACACTTAAAAGTAACACAAAAAATACACACTTAAAAACACTTGTATAGAATATACTTGCATGAAATATGTTGCATAAAATAAATACATGTAAACGAATATTTCTTCAAAAAATTTAACTGTAAAAAGTTGTTTAAAAGCTTTCATAAAAGTAAGTAAGAAAACATTGGTGGATGTCATAAAAAGTATTATGTCATAACATGTTCATGTAAAGGTATTAAAAATGACACATCATTGACCTTGCAATATTATGACAGGCAATTAGATTTGATTTTTAAAATAGACTTAATAGATGCTAAATCATTGATGCCTGGGGGGGGGGGGGGGTACCATTCAGTAATATTTGCCAGTGGAGTTCTCTATTTTCAACAAATATTTCCCAGTTACCACCTCTTTCTGGGTGTTCTACTTTCTCCAAAACAGTGAAAGAGAACTTTTTGAAATCACCACACAGCAGCAAATTGATGTGCCTTACTGATTTCACTTTTTGTATGGTGGCCATTTATTTTATATCACTTGGTAACTGTGTTTTAATTCAGGTAGGTATGGCACTGTTAGGGTTTGCTGTCTCTTAATTTAAGACATGAGATTGTAGCTAAGATTACTTGCACTGTAGAATGTAGAAATGCATCTTAATAATCCCACACTCTGGAATGGTTCATTATATCTATAAAATGAACTCTGACTTCATAATGAAATGTGACTTTACCTATGACATATGACACTGTCTTCTAAGCAAAACACTTCAGTACATTATTGAAGTTAATTTATTTTTTTGATTTCATTTCTTTGCTGTCAAACTCAATGCAAGTGACCATCAGTATCAACAAAGGCTTGTTTTTTTTTGTTTTTGTTTTTGCTTTGTAGAATGTATACTGTGATTACACAAAAGAAGTACTGGAAGACATGAAAGGTACTCAGCTCAATTAAAGTATCACATGTTTGCTACCACTGAACACGGAGGGGTGTTATAACTGTAAATTATTTATTTATAACAGAAGTGTATTAAGTATAACCTTTTCAGTTATAAATTAAATGTTATAGATTAAGTTATAAGTTATATATTAAATGTATAGGAAACTGTATTTACAGCTTATTAATACCATCTACTTTGAGTAACTGTAAAGATGTTTCAAAAGCAAATATTATAAAACAAGAACTCTATTTGATAACAGGAACATATTAACATTTCACAGGCTGGATGCTGACTATAAATTATATCATAATGTTCATTTAAAAGTGATAAAATAGCATAATAAACTGAAATCTCATGTAAATATTTTATATGAACGTCTGCACATCTCAGAAAATTTTGTGGAATTTTTACCATCTTGAGCAAGCATAGGTGTCCAAAGTCCATCTTATCTGAATGATATCACCAATTATACAATGACCCCCCACTGATATTCAAAAACGTGCACGCTGACCAATCAATTGTAAATCAGAGTTATAGTAATGGAAAAAGGTCCGGCCGCCCAGACTTTTTCCATTACTATAACTCTTTTTTTTACAGCAACAGAGAATGCAAGATCTCTATTGCTTCACAGTGTCTCGCTATGTTAAACTCCTTTAACATAGAGAGACAGTTTGTAAAAAGATCTTGCTTTCACCGTTGCTTTTGCTCACAGCCCTGATGCACTGCGTAGGCATACACTTTCACAGTACATCAGAACTGCCGCAGAATACCAGACAGCTGTGGAAGGGCAGCAAGGAGGCATTATACAATGCCATTATTTAAGAAAAGTAATTATTTTTTTTCTTAAATAATGTCATTGTAATAATAACCCACACCTGGGTGTGGGTAATGCTGGATTTACCCACGGTTGGCTTTGTTTGGCCACTCGGCTTCGCCCTCGTGACCAAACCACACCAACTGTGGGTAAATCCAGCATTACCCACACCCAGGCATGGGTTATTGCTATAATGTTTAATGTCAAAATTGCAATAGATTTACTTAAGGTGAATCTCTTACAGCAAATCCACCAAAACCACAGTTCATATAAAGTGTAAAATAAACAAATAAAAGCATTTTCTAAAGGCCAGAAAGGCAGAACCACTACTCTGCATACTACCTTCCTGAGTTAAATAACAATGTCAGAGACTGCTGTAATTTGAAGGAAATTACACTTTTCTGACAGTAATGATGTCTAGATTGTGTTTTTTTTTTTCTGGTGATATGTGTCTAATGGGTTCAGAATCACTGAATTTGTCATTGACCCATGCTGACATCTTACATATGCAGAGCCTCCTTCATGGTATATTTCATAGGTAAATACTAGGGTAGGCTGCCCTTGTGAACCATTTTAAACATAGCCCATTTCCCTTTCAAAGGTGAGAATCAAACTCTGTACCTTGTGACCTTGAGGTAAACGCTTTATTCATTATATCTACCCCAACCCAGAGGCTTCTTTGCCAAAATCCAGGATTGAACCAGAAACCTTTAGATCTTCATTCTAACTCTCTATTTCACTCAATAATAAGTACTTTACAAGAATTGTGAGAATGGAGACATCATGCTTTTTCTGCCACTAAGATTAAACAATTCATTGTGAGCAGGATTTGAATTTATGAGAGGAAACTCCGTTGGATTTTGAGTCCAATGCTTTAACCTCTCACCTAGCACTGCCTTCATTAGTATGTAACTTCATTTTGTATAATGTACCTGTATGGGTATGTCAAATGCTTTATTTTGTTTGTTTTTGTTTCTACATGTTGGTGGTTTAGCCTTGCAGCAATGTAGCCATACTTGCATGATGTCTGGTTGGTACTTTATATTAAAGGAGAACCCATGAACTTCTACTTTAATAGTTACAGTGCCAAGAATGTAATAATGAGCTGTGACATGGATCATGGCATAAATCTAAAACTTGTATATAACGAGACTTACTCACAAATGTCAGTTGTTAGAAAATAATGCTAAACTGTTGTTGCCTCACATTTGAGGATCATGGGCTGATGATTCAGTTTTTACATTCAGCAACCATCATTTATCTCATTTAAGGTAGTATTAAGTGTTTAACTTTCACACTTTCACACATAATATGGGGCCCAAATGTTTAACTGTTCTGTAAATACTTCTCCATAACCACTCACTCTGGTGCATCTCAATGCACCTTCAAAAAAAAAAAAAAAAACATCCTCAGAATGAAAAGAAATGTATGTGGACTTTTAAAGTAAACCACTAACTTTACAGAGATTATCTTTCCTAAGAAAAGACCTTAATTTGAGCAATTATGTATATTCATTTTAAATCTTAACCAATGGCACCTGTGGTGGTGCAGTGGTTAGTGTTGCTGCCTCACAGCAAGAGGTTCTCTGGTGTGATTCTTGGCTGCAGTGTCTTCTGTGTAGATCTGCATGTCCTCCCTGTGGTTGCATGGGTCCCCTCTGGGTGCTCCAGGTTCTTCCTAAAGACATGCTGTAAGAAGATTGGCCACTCTAAATTGTCCCTAGGTGTGTGTGTGTGTGTGTGTGTGTGTGCATTCTGTGGAAGGTTGGGTGCCGGGCTGGCAACTCAACACTGTAAAACTCTACTGGCATTTGTTCTGTGGACTGTTGTCCTGCTGTGGCAACCCCTACCTGGATAAAGCTTTTGAACCTTAAACTGATGCATTTGGCATAGTAAAGCTCAACAACCTCTAAAGCAAAGTGTTTAGCATACACAGCATTTTTAAATACTGGCAGCAGAAGTGTTTTCAGAAATGCTTGTTTGACAAAATCACATACAAACCTGGGTGACTTTCTGCAGAAAAAAGTGACAAAATGAGCCCCAGTTATGACAAACTAGCATGAAACAAAACAGCTCAGAGTACTTTGCTTCCCCTCAATAATCATAAAAGTATTCTACACATGTTGCAGTCTTAGGCTTGGATTTTATTGGCTGCTAAAGCTAATAGTGACATTTCCGGTTAGCACTGCAGGTCCATGTCTACTTCCTGCTTAATGTTACCAGTGTTAGCAGCTATGTCTAAATTACCATCTGTTAATTTCTGGAGTGTCTACCTCTGTCATGAGAGCCTGTGTCTATCCCTGCCACAAGACTAAGATTCTGTCTCTTTGCCACAAGTGCTGGGATGCTAGTGACCAAATCAGTGAGAGGCACACATTCTGTGAAGGCATTGCTATAACATCCACATTTGGTTTTATTCTGTCCTGTCATATTTCAATAGTAGGTGTTCAGATCATTTTAATGAATCCAAACACGAGTTTACCAAAAAGGTACAAAGAAACTAGCTCTGCAGTCTGGATAGAAGCTGATGTAGCCATAAAATCAGTGCAATAGCACTCCCAACACATTGATTTTTTTTTGTGCTTATCCTGAAATTTATATAGACTCGCTCAAAAGTCATTATTATTCTTTAAATGATTATGCAAGTGTGCATTGGAGAGATAGTGGTGTGAGAAGGTGGTAATGTTTTTTCTTAGTCATACTTTTTTGTCTGGGACTGGATACAATATTCTACTAAAGTTTGCTAATTTACCTTTTTCACTTTTTTTTTTCAGAATAAGTTTGACAGCTATTCTGACTTCTTATTGACTGCACCACCCATGGGTTTTCATTTTTGAGGTCTTTCAGATTTTTCTGCCACCAGCATACTTATAACCACTATAAATGACCAAGATTGTGATACCAATGACTAAAATCAAACAGTCATGGGTCCATAGGCGATTACTAGGCTAATGGCCCAAGAGCCCTTACAAGCCTAGCCATATTTAACCCCAGTTTCCCAATTTTCAATAGCTAGGTGAATGAAGTTCACAGAGGTATGAGCTCATGCTATGGTATCTAATACCAACTGCTTCTATCCATGAGGGACATGGGCACCACCCCAGGAGTAAATTTACAATTACTCATCGATTGATCTGGGTTACTGTTGAAGAAGGTCGGGAAAGGGCTTTGCTTCACGTGAATGGGAATGTTATTCCAGAGAAGGTGTAGTCTCTGAGAGATGTATTTATCTCTCCAGCATGATTTATTCACATCAGAGGCTAGGTTAAGATCTCTGGAAATAATGACCCTTATGCAGTTTGATTTATGAATGTGTAAAATTTCCAGGAGGACCAGATTGGCGACTGCCCTGCTGGGCAAGACACAGATCACCCCTTAGTAGTCTATAGGAGGCAGAATATGATGGTAGGACTTTCAATAATTCTGCTAGGACTTTTTATACAGTGTATCTTTCTGATGAGAAACCTCTGGGGTTGCTCCAGCTGTTGCAGATGTCTGGTGAGGGACGTGCAGAAGGGTGCATTGTACAATGCAATTATAAATTCCTTTGATCTGCAGCTGCCTCTTTTTTGGAATTTCTGTCAGAATGTCCAGATTTTTGTATCATATATTTTGTGTATTCCTTGTAAAATCTGTGGTTTTCTGCAAATCACAGGGATGATCTGAGAATTGAAATCACTAAATAATGGCATGCATTTGAGTTTCAGAATTCAACTCCTTCAGAAAATATATGTTAACACAAACCCTGTGACTCTAGCAACTTCATACGCTTATAAGAACAATATTTAAAACCTGTCACTAGTTTTGGGCCATTGTCCCACCGTTTTGTCAAGCGTTGTGCAGATTTCTTGCACTAAGAGGTTGAGAGGTATGCATCCAGTTTATAGGAGCAGGTCATAGTGTGAGAGAAGAAGCTAACTTTCAGATTTTCAGACAAAGAAGCACCACAAACCAAAGAGCATCACTGGCCTATTTAGATAAATATAGTACCTGGTAATCAAATGGAAAATAAAATAAATAAATAAATAAAAATAGCACATACAGGCTGTTTATTACTGGTCTTTAATCAAAAGCGACATTGCACTGCTTAACTGAGAAATGGTTCCTTTCCTTCCTCTGCTACCAAAAGGATGTAATGTAGTGGATAGGATACCGCTGTCTAAGATGCAGGATTTCCAAATGCAGAAATGTAGTTTAAGGCCTATTCTATGTACTCTGACCCTGTGACTATGTGAAAGTAGAGACAGTAAGGCAGAGAATAAGGTTACTTTACAAATGACACAGCCTTGCTATGCCACCTTGCTGGTTCATTCATGTTTCTGTGCTTGCCATCTTATGACTACCAAAGTGTTTATATGTACAGGGATCATTTTGTACTTAATAACTTTAAGTTAATGATACTGTTTTACTCTTATGGTCACTGTTTAATTTATATATGCTTTTTTCATATACATGTGTTTAATTACTCTCATTCTATATAACGTCCATCTCATGTGGCTGTTTATGTAACTGTGTTTGCCTGTGTGATCAGGCCATGACTGAAAACAGTGTTTTGGACCAACCCACCAACCCAGTTAACAAATAAAAAAATAAAATAAGTTAGGCTTCCCCAATGTATTATCTAGGATTACTAGGATTACTTTTTATGGGGCTTCTAAGTGCTCCCTTCTAATATGTAACTGTTAAATCTCCATTTATGAGACTTTGAAGGTTCACAAAATACTCCAGATAGTTACTACTGAAGTGTTTATTGCAACACATTTTTGTATGTTAATGGTATCCATGAGTAAAATAGTCTAAATTGGAGCAGGAATGACTTGCTGTGGAGAAAGATATTTTAGCCCATTTACACGAGTAATGAGGAAGAGAACTGATGGAGAAGTATGGCAACACAGAAATTTTGTAAAACAATAGCTGGACTGGGAGTGATGACATCTCCCGCAGATGGCTTTGTTTATTCGACATTCTATGACTAGCTTCCAGTCAGCTCTCTTTTTCGGATGAACATTTCAGACTGGAACTCCATCAGTTCCCCTACTGTTTCAGTCTTAAAGTGAGGCGTTGGTATATCAGGAGTGCAAGCACTTGTAGGGTCATATGCATATTAGTGTATAATTGTCATTTAGATCAAGAACTGCATCATTAATGTCAACTGGCAATGCAGTTCTAATCAGAAAATTATACCACTAGGGTCCTATCCAGAAATACTGCATAAGAGCAGAGTTTTGCTGACAGACTTCCTGTAGGCCCTCATTATGTGGAGCTAAATGTTTAAACTGTCTTAGAATTTGAAGAACTTTTTGTTTGTCCAACAGCCAAATCACATTCCAGAGAAAAAGCTTTATTCCATACCAAATTAAATTTATGAGGAACTTTTAGAAAAGTTAGCTGCAGGTCTTGTAAGTAAGTAAACTTACTAACTGTCTCTACCCTAATAGCCCATATTATTTTTAATAGTATGGACAGATCTTGCAATGCTTCCAAATCACAACAAATGAGTCATCTTATAAGGGCAATGACTACACCAATCCTCAGCTGAATCAATACAGCAGTTTTCTTAAATTGTAAACTGGATTCTGTAACTGTAGACATGAGAAGGGTTTGATTTCCACAGACATGATATGCCCTTTCTCCCATGTGATTTCCACAGACATGATATGCCCTTTCTCCCATGTGATTCCCACAGACATGATATGCCCTTTCTCCCATGTGATTCCCACAGACATGATATGCCCTTTCTCCCATGTGATTCCCACAGACATGATATGCCCTTTCTCCCATGTGATTTCCACAGACATGATATGCCCTTTCTCCCATGTGATTTCCACAGACATGATATGCCCTTTCTCCCATGTGATTTCCACAGACATGATATGCCCTTTCTCCCATGTGATTCCCACAGACATGATATGCCCTTTCTCCCATGTGATTCCCACAGACATGATATGCCCTTTCTCCCATGTGATTCCCACAGACATGATATGCCCTTTCTCCCATGTGATTCCCACAGACATGATATGCCCTTTCTCCCATGTGATTTCCACAGACATGATATGCCCTTTCTCCCATGTGATTTCCACAGACATGATATGCCCTTTCTCCCATGTGATTCCCACAGACATGATATGCCCTTTCTCCCATGTGATTCCCACAGACATGATATGCCCTTTCTCCCATGTGATTCCCACAGACATGATATGCCCTTTCTCCCATGTGATTCCCACAGACATGATATGCCCTTTCTCCCATGTGATTTCCACAGACATGATATGCCCTTTCTCCCATGTGATTTCCACAGACATGATATGCCCTTTCTCCCATGTGTTTTCCATAGACATGATATGCCCTTTCTCCCATGTGATTTCCACAGACATGATATGCCCTTTCTCCCATGTGATTTCCACAGATATGATATGCCCTTTCTCCCATGTGATTTCCACAGACATGATATGCCCTTTCTCCCATGTGATTCCCACAGACATGATATGCCCTTTCTCCCATGTGATTCCCACAGACATGATATGCCCTTTCTCCCATGTGATTTTCACAGACATGATATGCCCTTTCTCCCATGTGATTTCCACAGACATGATATGCCCTTTCTCCCATGTGTTTCCCACAGACATGATATGCCCTGTCTCCCATGTGATTCCCACAGACATGATATGCCCTTTCTCCCATGTGATTTCCACAGACATGATATGCCCTTTCTCCCATGTGATTTCCACAGACATGATATGCCCTTTCTCCCATGTGTTATCAGACATGATATGCCCTTTCTCCCGTGTGTTATCAGACATGATATGCCCTTTCTCCCATGTGTTATCAGACATGATATGCCCTTTCTCCCATGTGTTATCAGACATGAAAGCATCTTCCTTTCATTCATGAGCAACACTACAGGGAAGTCAAATTGAAGAACCAACTTCCTAGACAATTTAACCTGAGGAGCCTCTTTGTCTCAGCTCATTGTTTTACTGGTCTTCCACAAAATTCAAATATATGTTTTTTGCTTTGCACTATGTCTTACCAACACCAGCAAGATAAAGAAAAAAACAAACATCTGGAATAGAGTCCACTGTGTGAAAATCTAATGCATTTTCATACAGCTGAAAATCCTGCATTCTGCTGAATTGATATTATCCTGTAAGGGCTTGAGAACTTTTTACCTGTCCTTTTTGAAATGTTCACATTTTGACTTGTTTTCCCACCAGTACAAGAAATGGGAAGTCTGAGGGGAAACTAAGCATTGCAACCCTATAGTCACTTTGTATAACAACTATTCCCATGCCGTACCTCTCAAGATCCAATGCTTGAGTTTTATGTAAGCCCTGTTTGGTACACAAGCTCTATCTCTGGGTTTCACTTATGTGTCTAATATAAATATATTTATAAAAGCAATCTAAGGGATGCATGAGGATTAACTGTACTCTCAAGAGTTATAAAGACAAGGATTCAAAATGAAATTGAATTATCTGCTTAACAGTATCCATTGAATTATATCCATCTGCTATTCTTCCCTGTTATTCTTATAAGAAGAGTAACAATCAATGTCCTTAAACTCTTTCAACACATGTCGTAATATAAACAAAGCAACCCCTGACTGGAACATAGAGTCATTAAATCATCTGAAAAATGTTTATCTTGTGGATCTGAAGAATGATCTAAATATTTTGAATTCTTTCATACCCTCTTAAAGAGTGGGCTAAGGGCTAAGTGGCTAGCAGAAATAATAAAGGGAATAAGCAGACATCCTTCCTTTGTTTGCTTCCGTAAAACAATTATATCTGAAATGGATTACCTAGGTTTCACAAAAGGAGCTCCCATAAAGTTCCAGGAGAAGGATGTGGAGGAACGCATTGTATTATGACCTAGAAAAGATGACCCAGATAAGCTTCATTAAAAAACAGTTCTTCAGTCACCCCAAGAAACAAACTAGATTCTCCTTCTAAATTGACATACTGGACTAAAAGTTTTGCTTTTATACCTTTCTCCTCTTTACAATCCCAAAATGGTTGTGAATGAATGAATTAGCTTACGGATGCCACATTGTACTTTTTGTGCCAAGGCACCTTACAAATACTGAAATCTATTTAAAAACAAGATAGCCAGCTGCAATTTATGTGGTGTATGTGTGTTTCCATGGCCCAGTAAAGGCCTTGTGTAGATCATCATAGGTTCATAGGTGTTTACTAGGCTAATGACTACAAGGACCTTTTTAAGCTAAGCCATGCATCCCTAATCTCTGACAAGTTCTGATACCCTTGATAAGTGTAAGCATGGGCCTGAGAGATGAACCACTTACAGGTTACCTGTGGCCATTTGAGTGACAGGTGCCAAACCAGGGCTGAATTTCCTGTTCCCCATCTAATTGTCTAAGTTACATTTGAATTGGGTTAGGGAGGAACTCTGCTTCACATGCATGAGGAGCCTGGTCCAGAGGCAGGATAGTCTATGGGATCCAGAGTCGGTCTTAGGTCAAGTGGTGCCCTAGGCAAAAGGGCTCCACAGTGCCCCCATACCACCTGGTGCCTCCATTTTGGTCTATGTGCACCATCCAGTTTACTGGAAAAGTGCCTAGACTGCACCCCCCGCAGCTGCAGCTAGTTGGCTAGTATGCCTAAGGCCGGCTATGTGGGATACATACCTGTCTCGCCAGCAGATACTATTAATATCACAGGCAAGGTTTAAGTTTTTAGAATGGGTAATTCTGGTACTGTTTGTTTTGTGGAAATGGAGGAGGTCCATCAGAGTGGGGTCTGACAATGCCCTGTATGCCAGGCATAAATCTCCACTCAAAAGCCTGTAGGAGAGAAAATACAGGGATAGAGCTTGAGGCGGTCTACATAGGACATTTTACTTATGACCTGCATTCTTTTAGTGAGGATCCTATGTGGATGTTCCAATTGTTGAATATTCCTGGTTAGATACATACCAAAGGGGAAATTATACTCAATGATAGGTCTGTTGAATGCTGAATACACTGGAATGATGACTTCTTTGGACTTAGATAACATACTTTTGTTTGTAAGTTGTGCAACATAGAATGGTTTCCTCACATAAAGCATTATCTCAGTCAAATTTTTGTACACTTCTGTGAGCACCCCATCTCTCCAGGGAGTGTTCCCATTTTTCATGGGTCTTACCCCAAACTAGATCTCTTCAAAAGTTACCCTGTGACCTTAACTAGTACATGTGAGATGTCCTCCTGCAATGATAACTGAGGTAGGGAGGGCTTTTCCCAAAACTGTCTCACCCAGGAATGAATATCATTCTCCAGGGATACATAAAGAGTCTGCAAGCCCACTCTAAAAGCTTGTAGAACATCCTTCTATTCATGAATAACCTTGGCTGTCTGACACTGAGAGATGCAGCCATTATATGCCACACTAAATTTACTCTTAATCTAAAGACTAGGTTCTTAACTAGTTTAAGGGAGAAAGCTTAACAGTGTCTCATGAGCTTTTCAAACTGGATTTCTACCTTACAGTAAGGAGATCCTGAATTTTCTGTTCCAGTACCATGAATGCAAGTGACCCTGCAGGACAGAAGGCACTTTGAATTGAGACCAAACAATTTCTTATCTGTGTCTAAATTTCTCGGATTCATTTCTGCAGCTCTAAACATTTCAGAAGAACCAAGTAAGCTACCACAACATTGGAAGGGGGTCTCTCTCAAGGGCTCAGAGTTAAAAATGAAACAGAAACCATACTTTCCTGAACTGCTGCTCCCTGAGACTTTACAAAAGAATGTGAAGACTAAACCTCAATTTTTTTATGTATACCTGCTCACCTTAACATGTTCTTTTGAATATAAACGTGTCTCTTGAAACTGGAGTATTTTGACCTTTGCTTTTCATATATTTAAACACCTTGTTTCCCTTTCCTAGGTTTTGAAACCCATTAATGTTAACTGAATAGCAGAGACATTTGAAATAGAAGAGAAGAGCTACTAGATGCAAAAAGTGTGATGAAATACAAAACAATTAGTGTTTTACACTTCCATCTAACAACCACTGACATCATGGGGCTTTTGAGCACCAGCTATTACCCTTATCAGCGCTAAATGAATGTACCCTTTTTTAAATTAATCACAAATATTCATGCTTCTATTAATCTAAAAACTAGAAATCACACAACTGCATAGAAACAAGCTGTACAATCAGACCACGTATACAGAGATCACCCTTTGTACTACTGGACAAGGCTGCGTCACTTCTGTCACTCTCACCAGCTGTAGGAAAAATGAAAATGCATCAAACAAAAATAGAGGAATGAAGTAATGAGTAAGATTAATGTCTCGGGTACTGGAGGACTTAGGCATAGGAGAGTAGTAATGAGCAAAAAATGTCAGCACACCTATCCCTGGGAGTAGGAGGCAGTCTGGTCCTGTGTAATGCTGACACCTAATGGAGAAAATGTGCACAGCAAGCTGGACTTCAGCCTCGGGTATGCGCTTGCCTTTTCCACACCACATTTGCAGAGTAACCTTTGTGCCTGTACGAGGTGTGCATCTGTGTCTGGGGGGGATGTGAACACCCACAGATGAAGGCATAGCAGGTCCTTCTTATGTTAGAGTGTATGCCAGCCATTGGAGAGGGGGGATTAAGGTCATAGCAGTATAAGCCCTTATGGATGTTTGGATGACAGCCTTCTACTACCAGATATCATCCCGCTAGGGAATAAATGGTGCAGTTGATTAATGGCTGTCAGGCAGTTGGAGGAAAATTACATAAAAGGCAAATAATTTCCAGTACTTACGTATTATGGCAACCACCTTCCAAACCATCTCACGGTTGTACATACATTGTTGAAAAAACACAATAAACAGGTAACAGATAACATACGTACCGACATCTGTACTAATAAACACGGTAAAACACAATTGCAACAAATGTGTTATGTGTAAAACAGCTTTGGAAAGGGAAAATGTTATTGTACCAGCTTCCATGCAAGTTACAGTTGTACATACTGTTTTGACAAACTGCAATAGAACTTAGCAACCGAAGCCCAGTTTGATTA
Organism: Protopterus annectens; assembly: GCF_019279795.1. Lineage (NCBI taxonomy): Eukaryota > Metazoa > Chordata > Ceratodontiformes > Protopteridae > Protopterus > Protopterus annectens. The sequence continues at coordinate 440,392,864 of NC_056736.1, read as the reverse complement.
TAAAACTCCACTAATTCTGAAAAAAATGGATTCTCATGTTCTAATAAGATGTTTAAAGATTGTCTGTAAATGTTTTTTTTTGTTTTATATTTTTTTCTATATTTATGCTTTCAAAATGCAAAGATGGCTTTCTGAAATAATTTACGGTAATACCTACATTTTTGCCTGATTCATCTCCCTCCATCCCCCACTCCCTTAATTTTTCATACTCTCCAGAATTATAACCACTGAAATTGAGATATTTGTGTTTTTGTGTCCTGTGAGAGGCTGATACACCATTCAGGATTAGTTTACTGCCTTCAGCCTACTGAGTACAAGGATGGGTTCTGACACATTTGGAAGGTGGTTATGATCATACGCAAGTACCTAATCTCCTAATGGAGAACTCCTAGAACCAAATAACTCACCCTAAAAAGGAAATGGATAAAAGTGTCTTATCACCAGACAAACTGTATTAATTACTAGACCACTCCCCAGGCCTGCATCCACCCATGTATATTTCTCAGAAATATTTCCCTCTTACCAGAATGTCAGAATACCAAAAATACTCTTGCTATACTGTAATCTAAAGAACTTATACTATTCTTTTAGTGATGAACCTCTGTGGAAGCTCCAGTTGTTGGATATATAGTCATCCCCTTTGGCAAAAACAAAGTGCCCACAAATTACCACATAGGTAGTAATCCATTAAGTACAGAAGAAGTAATTAGGGACCTGGGGACCCAAGTTGATAGCAATCTCTCATTTGACAACCATGTGGCCAAAGTGGTTAGAAAAACATTTTATATAGCCCACCTAATCATGAAGGGATTCACATCTAGATCAGGGGAGGTCATCGTGCCTCTTTATTCATCCCTCATCAGGCCCATAATTGAGTACAATGCCCCTTTTGGGATGTACCTTACCAGACACCTGCAGCAACTGGAAAGACCCCAAAAGTACTTCACCAAGAGGATCAAAGGGCTCAAACAGATGCCATATGCTGCCCGGTTAAAGAAACTCCAGCTCTACTCAGTGATATACCGCCTGTTCAGAGGCGATCTGTGCCTGACGATAAAGCCATGTCCAACCCGAATTAATGGACATGCTGCACCTCAGAAAATCCAAATCCCATCGAGCCACGCTGGCGAGAGACTTGAACCTCAGCACTGAAATAAATAGGACATGCTGGAGGGACAGATTCATAACCCAGAGGCTCCCTTCACTCTGAAATAAAATCCCAGTCCAGGTTAGGCAGAGTCCCTCATTGACTCTCTTCAAGAGGAATCTTGATGAGTGGATGGGAGATCGTAGGTTTACCCCGGGTATCACTTCTGTGTCACTGTTAGACAGAGGCACAGTATACTAACCTCGAAAAAGGGCATAGCAAAATAAATTTAAAATGGGTGATGAAAGCCAAACACAATCTGGCTAGGCTTATAAATGCCCTAGGGCAGATAGCCTAGTATGAACCTATGAACCTATGCCTGGTTAGGTACATACCAAATGGGGTACTTAACTCAACGGCAGGTCTGATGAATGCTGAATACAGTAGAACAATGACTTCTTTGGGCCTAGATACCATCCCTTTGTTTTTAAGTTGCACAACATAAAATTATTTCCTCACTATTGTAGACATATGTAGTTTAAGGCCTATTCTATGTACTCTGACCCTGTGACTATGTGAAAGTAGAGACAGTAAGGCAGAGAATAAGGTTACTTTACAAATGACACAGCCTTGCTATGCCACCTTGCTGGTTCATTCATGTTTCTGTGCTTGCCTTCTTATGACTACCAAAGTGTTTATATGTACAGGGATCATTTTGTGCTTAATAACTTTAGGTTAATGATACTGTTTTACTCTTATGGTCACTGTTTAATTTATATATGCTTTGTTCATATACATGTGTTTAATTACTCTCATTCTGTATAACGTCCATCTCATGTGGCTGTTTATGTAACTGTGTTTGCCTGTGTGATCAGGCCATGACTGAAAACAGTGTTTTGGACCAACCCACCAACCCAGTTAACAAATACAAAAATAAAATAAGTTAGGCTTCCCCAATGTATTATCTAGGATTACTAGGATTACTTTTTATGGGGCTGCTAAGTGCTCCCTTCTAATATGTAACTGTTAAATCTCCATTTATGAGACTTTGAAGGTTCACAAAATACTCCAGATAGTTACTACTGAAGTGTTTATTGCAACACATTTTTGTATGTTAATGGTATCCATGAGTAAAATAGTCTAAATTGGAGCAGGAATGACTTGCTGTGGAGAAAGATATTTTAGCCTATTTACACGAGTAATGAGGAAGAGAACTGATGGAGAAGTATGGCAACACAGAAATTTTGTAAAACAATAGCTGGACTGGGAGTGATGACATCTCCTGCAGATGGCTTTGTTTATTCAACATTCCATGACTAGCTTCCAGTCAGCTCTCTTTTTTGGATGAACATTTCAGACTGGAACTCCATCAGTTCCCCTACTGTTTGAGTCTTAAAGTGAGACGTTGGTATATCAGGAGTGCAAGCACTTGTAGGGTCATATGCATATTAGTGTATAATTGTCATTTAGATCAAGAACTGCATCATTAATGTCAATTGGCAATACAGTTCTAATCAGAAAATTATCCCCTACTGTTTGAGTCTTAAAGTGAGACAGTTTAAACATTTAGCTAATGTCAAAGTCTAGATTACTGTCCATGTGTGTCCTCAAGTCCTTAACTACTAGGTCAAGTTCTTAGGGGTGTGTTGTCAATATGATAGTTTCCAGGGGTGGATGACTTCCAGAAGGATACTATTATGCATTTACTGGGATTTAGTTTTAGACATAGCTCTGGTACCAGTTGTTTGTCTGTGTCAGCCCTTCCTAGAGAATGTTTGTGTTGCTGGTCGATTCAATGACAGCCGCTAATTTGTAATCATCTGCAAATTTAGTCAGCCACAGACAATTGACATTGGTCTTGACTTCAGAAAAGTAAATGTCAAAAAGGAGTGGTCCCAGGACTGATCATTGAGGCACTCCATTTGTGAGAGGCCTCTTTGTAGAGGTGGACTCCAAAATTCTAACTTCCTGAATACTGTCTGCCAGCTGGCTATCCACTGGGTGACATAAGGGTTTGTACCTATCCTCTTAAATTTGTCAACAATGCCCAAGTGGGGAATTGTGTTGGCCATGGCAAGGTAGGCAGTGTGAACCATTTGCCCTCATCCATTGCTTTGGTGACCTTCTCAAAGAAGTCCACCAGGCTGAGTAGGCTTGATCTACCCTTGATGAAACTAAATTGGGTTGGGTCCAGCATTTGGAGGTTTCCTATGTCATTATTGATCATGTGCATGATCATTCTTTCCATGGCTTTGTATATGAGACTAGTGAGACTTTTGAGTCTATAGTTTCCAGACTGTAGATGGCCCACCTTTGTGCAGAGGGATGACTGTTGCTGTTCTCCATTCTTGGGGCACAAAGTCTGTTTGGAGGCTAATTCCAGGGGCCTGATGGATCATGTTTCATGCTGTTTAGAAGGCATCCTGGGATACTGTCTGGGACTCTGGGTCCATTTATGCAGTGTTCTTGGCCTTAGAGAGAGCATTAAGGACCTGTTCCATAGTGATAGCAGGGGAAGTTATATTTGATGGCATTTCCTGTGGGAAGGTTGATAGGAAGAGAGGGGTAAAGCTGGAGCTGAATTTTTCAGCCAGGAGGTTTGCTATGTCTTCTGGCTCAGTATAGGTGGCTCCATTTACAATGAGCTCTGCACACAATTGTGTGCTACCTTTGAGGTTGTGGACATAGCTAAAGAATACCTTGTAGTTGTCCCTGGCCTGGCAGGCCACATTTACCTCAAATTTGGATTTGGCAGACTTTATTTGTGCTCTGAGTTGTTTGTTTATTTTGATGTGAGTGCTTTTATCCTGCTGGGTGCTGTATCTCCTAATTTTTGCCATAATTTTCTTCCTTCTGTTATACAGCCTATTGATGCTGTGATCCTACCAGGGAGGCTTGTTTTTTGAGTTAGTTTTGTACTTCTTCCTGGTGGGTACAGCTACCTCTATGCAGCTATTAAAATGCTTGTATAGGGTTTCTGTGAACAGTTCTGTGCAGGTGTCAGTGTTCTCATGGTCTATGGGGGCTTGAAATTTTCCCAGGTTATTACTTAATAGTAAGAAGTTAGCTTAAGAGTACCTAAATAGTCCAGGGTTAGCTGGGGTTCCAGGTTTTTTTTTTACCTCCAAGGGACCATTTTGTGGTCTGACCTTACCAGAGAAGACATTACACTAGGGGTTGTGCAGCACTCTCCCATATTAGTGAGGACCAGATCCAGTATTGTTGCACCCTTTGTTGGTTTACTGACAATCTGGTCCTGGGAGTTTGTATTACAATTAATCTCTGTGCCTGTATGTTTGGTGTCATATATGATTCCAAGTTAATAGTGGGGTAATTAAAGTTGCTCATAAATATGTTATTGAGTTGGAAGGTGAGTGTTTCCAATAAGCTTAAATACATACTATGGTTTTCCTGGGTCACAGAGGAGGACCTATAACTTGCAAGGAAGTGGTATTGGATTTTGCCTATGGTGATTTGAACATGGAGCAGCACAAGTGCATTGTCCTGCTTAACCAGCCTTGAAGTACATTTATTTTTTTGCAAATCAAGACACTTCCACCTTTAGTCCCTGCCTGTGTAGTAGCTGGGCTAAATGTGTGAAAGGCATTATAATCTTGCACTGTTGGTGTGCTCTCTGTGACTTTAAACCATGCCTCAGTGACCACACAGACATCAGGATTCTCTAGGGTGAAGAGAGCTCCGAGGGAGTAGATTTTTTTGTTTAGATTCCTAGCACTGAGCAGTAACACCTGTAAATTTTCTTGGTTTTGATTTGCTATGTAGGAAGCATTTTCAGTTTGGCATTGCCTAATAAATCCCTATGGGAAAGACAATGTTTTAGCTAATATTCAGAAGCCTATAGGGGGGAGGTGCAGACCATCCCTGGCAATGCAGAGTGTCTGTTGACCTTCCATGACAGCAAATATTGCACCCCATTAGAATGACACCAGAAATTAAACCAATTATTAAAATCAGTTATATTTTGTTCATATTGTGGCATCATCCTTGGAGAAGGTAAAATGCATCTGAGTGCTAGGCTTATACCAGCCTGGAACACATATTCCGAGAGCTCCATGACATCTCTCTTCATATAATCTAGGAAGGTACATCTCAGGTCATTTACACCCACATGGACTTTGGCTGAGTCCTACTGGTACTTGTGGTCTAATGACCTGAGTGCATGTGTAATGTGGCAGATCTTGGCCCCTGATAAGCAACTGACCGTGACTTCCTCCTTACTCAGTCTGGTGAGAGGGACATTGATGTGTCTCACAATGGAATCTCCAATGACCAGAATGTCGGATTGTGTGTTGGCTTGCCTTATTGGCTTAGGAGTAGAGAGTCAGTGAGATGTGGCTGTATCTGTTGATGTGGGTGTTGTTTTGAAACAATGCATTCAGGGTTGCTGAGGGTATTTGTTATGTGTACTTCATCTAGGAGGTCTTTGGGATTCTGGAAGATTACACTTAAGTGCCTCCGCATATGTGGGTCTATGTGTCTCTTTGAAGTGTGTGTGTGTGATGGATGTAGTGTGCATACTACCGACAACCTTATTGACATTGAGTGCTTTTATGTAAGAGCTTTGTCTACAGTGACATTATGTAACTATATCTCTAACATACCATATCAGTTTGTTTGAGAAATAGCTGGTTGTCATTAAAAATGAGGCAATTCCTACATTGCCTCAGGATGCCCATATCCACCAAGCTGGTAACGGTGATAGTGGGAAACTTCATATCCATGGCAACAGGCCCCTTTTTATTGATTAACCAGTTGGAGTGAGAATATAAAGCAATGTCAGGAGTATCCAATTTGCATCTCTGGAGGCAGTGCTTGTCACTGCAAACTAGCTATTGTAACTATAGTGTAACTAGCTATTGGTGAAATTTCAGTGATGCTTTTACAGGACAAATATCAAGTCAGGGTGTCTTTGGCTATTCAGGGCACTGCCAAACACATCAGGGGAAACTAATAAGTAGAGCCTAATGATTTACGGATGATATATTTAGGCGGATATTTTGAAGTTATCAGTAAATCAATCAGTACTTACTGAAAAGAAAGAATTAGCTTGTCAAGAATGATGAAAAGAGGGGAGTCACATGAATGGCTACTGCCTGGCTACTACTAATGCTGGTCAAACCACAGCTTCAGTCTGCTGGGATACAATGCTCTTTTGCTTCCTTTCTCACCAGAAGCAAACCGGTAAAACCAATCCCAAGATGAGAAGCAGGCCACAGCCTGTTTGGTGATCCACATTCTTGTCTCAGATGATGTAAGGGTCTGTACGTTAGTTGTAGTCTTTTCCTGGCAGATGCCTTGAACAGCAGCCAGAACAGTCAGGAAGATCAAACACAGACACTCACTTCCCAACCATAAAAAAATCAGGAATCTATGTATTCTGCTCCTTCTCTCACTGGGAGCATAACATAAGCACAAATTCCAACCTGGCTCCTGTGAAGGTATTGTTAGGCTTTCCGGTGATCAACATTTCCCATAAAATAATGTTCCTATGCTCTTTCTGTCACTAGGAGCAAAACAGAAGCAATAATCGCAAGATGACTATTCAGAAGCAGACTAGGGGCTCTCCAGTAATTGGTGGTCTTGGAGTAGATGTTGCAGATTTTAAAGGTAAAATGGAAACTGGGTTAATATTCTAAGAGCTGCAATGTGCACTAAGCAGTTCAATATGTAAGAGGGGGTAACTTAAACTTTAGCTGTTTAAGTGAAGAGCCACTAATTTTAAGAGCAAGATAGATTGGAAGGGGGTGGATACTTTGTATTCTAGTTCTATGGAAAACAGTGGGATTGCCAATAAATTTAAATAATCTTGTTTTACCTGAGCTACCACCCCACAGACAGATGAAATATTGGTTTAACATTTCATCTGAACAACAGCACATTAAAGACTGCAGTATCCTCTTATGCCACACTGTCTTGTCAGTAGTCTAAGATGAATCCAGTCACCTAATTTAAGAAAAGAGCCAATAGACTGCTGATTTTCTGGCACCCAAGGTGTGTGTTGTACCTGTACAATGACTTTGGCCTGGGTTGTATTCAAAAACAGTTCTTAGACCAATATATCTACCCGGTTAACAAATAAGTAAATAAATTCATGGACAGCATCATATGAGTAACTTTTAAGTTTGCTTGTCATTGTCCTTTTTGATGTCTGTCTTAATAATAATAAACCATTTTAGTCCTAATACCATTGTTGATATAGTACCCACTACCTGTGCTCTCTAGGCCCCAAGCGGCAGATTAGCAGTATTAGTGCTATCAGCCCTTCTGTGAAAATACTGCCCTCCATTGCTGCAAGAGGTCTTCTACCTCTAAATCACAAAGTCTAGTTAAAGCAACCGTCTTGTACCCTCTGAAGACTTTTCATCACATAGTCTGCAGTCACTTCAAGTAACTGTGAAACAATGCTTCAAAGAGTATAAAGTGCTTGTACACATAAGCAATGCTCATTGCTTTTCGTATCTTACTTGATCTCAAACATACACCTTCATGAGCTGCTATCTGCATTATCCACTTTAGTGCCATTTATTAAATCAGGCTCCTTTGCCTTGTGTTCACAGGCATGCTGAGTAGGAGAGATGAGCAGATAAGCCAAGTTAAATTTGAACATGCTGATTCAGTTGTTAGACAAATATCAACTGTCTGTGCTCCATACAGGGAATATACAGACATGAGTACATGTGTAGTGTGTGTGTGCGCGCGTGTGTGTGTGTGTGTGTGTGTGTGTGTGTGTGTGTGTGTGTGTGTGTGTGTGTGTGTGTGTATGTGTTACAGCTTCTTATCAGCTCACAGGTTCATAAGTTCATAGGTAGGTACTAGGCTATCGGTCCAAGGGCCTAAGTAAGCCTAGCCAACAAGGTTCCCTGGCTTACGCCACCCAAGAAAGTTAATTTCCTGTGCCCCTGTTGAGCAGAGCCACAGAAGTGATCCCTGGGGTGTATTTCCTATTTCCCATCCATTCTTGAAGAGTGCTAATGAGGAACTTTGCTTGACATAGATGGGTAGTGTGTTCCAGAGTATAGGAAGTCTGTGGGACGGGAATCTATCTCTCCAGCATGTCCTGTTTATTGTGGTGACAAGGTTTAGGTCCCTAGAGAGTGTAGCTCAGAGGGATTGGGATTTCTTTAGGTGTAGCATGTCCAACAGCTCTGGATTTGACATAGCTTTGTATGTTAGGCAGAGATCTCCTCGGAGTACACGATATGCTACAGAATAAAGCTGGTGTTTTTTGAGACGGTTGGTGTAAGGCATCTGTTTGAGGCCAGTAATCCTCTTTGTGGGGTACTTCTGTGGTCTTTCCAGCTGCTGCTGCAGATGTCTTGTGAGGTACATTCCAAAAGGGGCATTCTACTCTACAATGGGTCTAATGAGTGATGAGTAGAGGGGAACAATGACCTATTTTTTCCTGGATGAAAAGCCTTTTGAGATAAGGTGTGCCGCATAGAAGGATTTCCTGACTACTATGGTGATGTGATTATCAAAGGAGAGACTACTGTCCATCTTGGTCCCAAGGTCTCTTATCACACATTTGGCATTAAGTAGACTGCCGTTTATGTGGTAGCTCATGGGTACAGAGTTTTTACCAAATGGGATGACAATGCACTTTTTGGCATTGAGCTTGAGGCCATGCCTCTGACACCAGGCATCTGTCTCAGTGAGGCCCTTCTATAGGATGCCCACATCATTTGGGGACTTGACTATGGCTCCTAGTTTGCAGTCATCTGCAAACTTTGTTTGCCAGAGGCCTTCTGTGTTAGCCTGTACTTCAGAGAAGTAGATACCAAACAGGAGAGGTCCCAGGACCGAACCCTGTGGTACTCCACTTGTGACTGGTTTGAAGTCAGATTTGGAGTCTGCAACTTTTACAGTGTGGGTTCTGTCATTGAGCCAATTGGCAACCCATCTTGTGATGCAGGGATTTATATCTAGTTTAGTGAGTTTAACTATAATTCCAGAATGGGGGAAGGTGTCAAAAGTATTGGTGTGAACAACATTACCCTTGTCTACGCTTTTGTGACTGCCTCAAAGAAGTCGATCAGGTTCAGAAGGCATGATCTGCCTTTTACAAACCTGAACTGGGTGGAGTTCATAGTTTGGAAGTTGCCAGTGACTTTGTTTATGAGTTCCATGATGATGATATGTTCCATGGCCTTGCAGACCAGGCTCGTCAGGCTAATAGGGCGATAGTTCCCAGGATCCCCCTTTGTGGATTGGGATAACTGCAGCTGTGTGCCATTTAGTGGGCACAAAGTCTGATGTGAGACTATGACTGAACATGGTGCTTAGTTGGGGAGCCAGTTCGTTCTGAAGTTCTTGTAAAACGCAGCCTGGGATGTTGTCCAGTCCCATGGATGCTGTGTTTTTGGTTTTAGAGAGTAAAGCTTTTATCTACATAGATGTGATTACAGGGACTCTGCATTCTTCCTGTATAGATATGGGCCCTTTAGGGGGTGAGAGGGGGGTAAAGTTAGCATTGAACCTATCTGCCAGGATGTTGGCAATATCAGTTGGTTCTGTAATTTTTGTGCCATTGTGCTGTAACTCAGAGAAGATCTGGGTGTTGCCATTGATATTCTTGACATAGCTATAGAATGCTTTGTGGTTGCCTTTTAGAATCGGTGGCGATTTTGTTTTCATAGCTAGCTTTGGAGGATCTTATAAGGGATCTCAACTTCTTACTGAGGCTGACCAGGGAGCTCCACCCCTCATGGGATTTTACTCTCTTTTGCAACAGTTTCTTCCTTCTGTTGTAGAGTTACTTTATGGCAGGGGACCACAAAATTGGCTTCCTTTTTCTGGAGGATAGCATCTTGGTTCTGTTTGGGATAGCACGATCCATGCACTAGTGTAAGTGCTTATAGAGTGCATTTGTGTAGGATTCAGCAGTCGTAACTGTATTGTCCATCTGCATGGGTGTCATGAAGTTCACCACTTCTGTATTAAGAAGCATGAAGTTAGCTTTGGAGAAATTTTTTACCGTGGTTTCCTTAATGGTGGATGGGGGCAGGATGCGGATATTTAGGGTGATTAGCTTATGGTCGCAGCTGACCAGTGAGGAGTTGACTTCAGGTGTGGAACACCAGTCACTCATGTTGGTAATGACTAGGTCTAGGATATTGTTGCCCCTGATGGGGGTTGTGGATAAGTTGATCCAGGGCATTGGAATTTATGAATTCCAGAAAGCGCTGAGCAAAGGAATTGGTACATGAGTAGTTTTCCAGGTTAATGGTGGGGTAGTTGAAATCGCCCATCATTAGGGTATTTGGTTGAACCCTAATGTGTTCCAGTATATCAAGAAAAGAGAAGTGGGAATCCCGGGGCATGGTGGGGGATGTTATTTGCACTTGGATAACCTCGGATGCATTATGCTGCGCAACTAACCTGGAGGTGTGGATATCCTTAATGAATATGGACACACCTCCACCTATGGTGTTCTGGTCCAGGTTAGATGGCCAAAAAGTGTGGTATGAGTTATAGCCTGGTAATGCAGGGATGATTTGCCAGAGATGGCCTGAACCTGTCGCCCCTGGGATTCTGGATACTGGCTAAGGGTCTTGCCGCCCCTATAGTGCCTTTTTTAGACAAGATTCATATGACAAATTCACCACCGTAACAGGAACAGGCAAGCAAAAACTGAGGGTAATGCTACTCAATGCTAGAAGTCTAAATCTCAGAAATGCACTCACTTGTGGCATTCCTTAAAATGGAGAACATCAATATCTGTGCAGTGAATGAGACCTGGTTCAATTTTCACAAGTTATCACATCAAAAACTCACAGAAATGTACATTTTCTTCCCACAAAAAAAATTATGCCATGAGAATTGTGGGAGCTGTTCCCCTAACGTATATAAAGAAACTCCAAGTCACATAACAGTGAGGAAAGAGAGAAAACTTTCATTTAAAAATTCAGAAAACTCATTCCCTGGGATTCCTAAAGGTTACATTAAGGGTACACTTACTATCTACCTTCTGTATTTGTGAACATTCCTACCACATTGCTTGTGTTGTCTGTTCACTCAGAAAGGCTACACTATGTGTACACTTTGTGTAGACTTAGTGGTAAACGTTATGAATTTTATTTTGATGTGAAATGGATGGAATGAAATTTGAGGACATAACTCCCAAAAATGTTTACAGTCAGCTGCTTGATGGAAGTTGGAAGATTAACAATTGGTCAAGGGTTAACTCACATAGAAATATATATCCTTTTTCACAGAATCAAATGTTTTAGTAGATGTGCAGTTACTTTTTTGCCATATTTCAAGTTGAGTCTCCATGTTTCACTTTTCTTCCCATCTTTCACCATAGTTTTTTGTTTGCTAGGGAGCAGACAGGACCTGTCATTTTTTTTTTTTGAAAGCAAACCATATTAGGTAAAGTTATGTTTCTTTATTTGAAAACAGTCATTATTCATTTTTTGCAGTAGGCAGATAGGTTCAGTGCCAGGTTTGAAGTATGTATACGCGTCCTCATTTTTCAGTGTATTCATGCCTGCCGTAAAACTGTTTTGTCTCTCAACTATTTTAAAATGGACTTCAAAGTTCCGTTTTTGTTTTAGATTTATTACACCATAAATTCCCCTATCGGTGAATTCCACATATTTCTATTAGCAAGTCTTTACTATTAGTTTATTCAGCCATTCAAAATTCTCTCTTGATGTAATTGTGTCTTCTGCAGGCTGTTTTTTCTGAGCTATAGAATAAATCAGAAAACATTCTGCTTGGTACTTCACTAGTCTCCAGCAGTGATCTTTTAGGCTTGTATTTCTTTTTGTTAGTTTCTTGTAAACTTTCTTTGTTATCCCTGGACTGGTGACTCCTAACTTCTTTACCAGTACTTTATTTTTTTGCTTAAAATGTATGTCAGTGCATGCTGATACTCTAAATGAATTCCTACATTTTCTTCTATCAGTCTCACTCTCTCTCTATCTCTGTTTCTCTCTCTCTCTCTCTCTCTCTCTCTGACTGATGTCTCTTCTCTGTGGAGCATGATGACCACCTGACACCGTACAATTTTCTTTAAGTTTCTTCTGTAAAGGTAATGAGAGTACAGATGTTTGCAGTTTACTGTTTAGCATATCTCTCAACCTTTTAGCATTAGAAATCTGGACAAAGCCAAAAATAATTGGGTGGACAAAGGACCAAAATCAGGGACAAATTTTAAACATTGCTCTTATAAACTTAGAAAGTTGCTAGAGTAATAGGTTTTCAATGTCATGTATTTTCTAAAGGATATGAAGTTTGAAACTCAGATGTCTGCTGTTATTTAATGACTTCACTCTTAAATAATTTTCAAGAAAACCTCATATTTTATGGGGAACAGACCGAAAATGTGAAGCAAAAATCTGGGCATTCTGTGAAAAATTTGGGCAATTTAGAGTTTTTCCATTTGAACTACTCATAAGCTCTTTAGCATTGGCAATCTCAGTCACTCCTGTTCTAACAGCTCTTCTTCAAATCAATAGAAAAATCAGTCTTATGGTTTGCTAAATGCATTATGGAAGAAGCCTTAGTATCTTTACTATGTGCTTCTTTCCATTTAGGATTCACTGCCATCCTTGATTTATCTCTCTCGGTGTGAGAGATGAGTTCCATGACCTGACCTCATCATTTGGGGTCTGCCCTGTAAAAGGGTTCTATTCAGAATGGAATTTACATGATCAGCATAACAGAACTGCATAAATAAATCCACAGATTATTTGTTTGCTTATATGTGAGGGTATGTATACTCCAACTTATACATGTTCATTATTGTTTCTCCTTAGATTTATTTAATGCAACATCTTTATAATTTAATGCAGTCTGTTTCTGAAAGCCTTGCTGTTGATTAGCTTACAAAAAAAAGAAAGATAGCAAAGGCCCTGAATTAGTAAATGATAACATGATGCATTTCAACATGGCTTCAGACCTAAACACTGTATAACCACTGCTCTTGTTAGTTTCACTAACTCAGTCAACCAGCTTAGAAATGACAACCAGCTTGTCTTGTCTATCTTTCTTGATATGTCTAAGGCCTTTCTTACTGTATCCCACCAAAAGCTACTAAATGAGCTAGCTTCCTTAAACCTAACCCAGCCATCCTTCTTCTGGTTTCTCAGCTACTTAACTGACCTCCCACCAACAGGCAGTTAAGTGGCAAAATGAACTCTCCATCCTATTACCAGTCTCAGTCAGAGCATCCCAAGGCTCAGTTCTTGGTCAATTGCTCTTCACCAAATTCACCAACAGGCTCAGCATAGCCACCCAGCATGCAACCATCGTTCAATATGCAGATGACTCCTCCCTCTTATATTCAGCTCCCTCCCTACCAGAACTCCTGCAAACAACGAAACAATCTTTCCAAGACATTGAAAAATACCTCTCAGACTCATACTCAATCCAAATAAAACAAAGCTTATACTCTTCACTGATAGCAAAGTTCCTGATAACTGCCTCCTCCCCACCATCTACTCAGCCAACAAAACTAAAATTGAACCTTTCCAGCACACCAAACTCCTTGGAGTCACCATTGACAACAACCTAAAATTTGACAAACACCTTGCTCTAATTATCAAAAAGGTCCACATTAAGCTAGACTCACTATACAGAGTCAAGCCATACCTAGCTGAGGCCACTAGACATTCCACAGCTAGGACTTGTCTACTCTCTACCCTTCTATATGCCTCACCAATATTCACTAATCTCAGAAAATCAGATTTAAACAAACTGGAGTCCTGCTATAACAAAATTGCAAGATTCACTACTAACTTCTCTTACAGATCCCATGACTGCACAGCACTTCATAAACTAAACTGGACTGAACTACCTGTTCTCCTATCCCTCAACCATCTAACTTTAATTCATTCCATCTTCCACCATCCAGACAAGTGTCCAGCACTCAAGAGCTTAGTGCAGCCCTACTCAAACGGCAGGCCACTAAGATCCTCCAACAAACTGCTACTCAAAGTAAGTAAATAATTGTTGTAGTAACTCTCCATTCTCCCACCAGATATCTAAGTCCTAGAATTCCATGTCTCAGACAATACTAAATTCCAGCAACACATCCACATTTAAACTACTGCTTAAGGAACACCTAACCAAAAACCAGCTTTGCTTCTGCACTAATCTAGGCTGATCATTCTGTCCTTCCTTGTTCTTACAACCAAAATAGTTCTTCCCTTACTAAAATCTAACATTCAAACCATACCTTCTCTTATTGAATTCCAATGTCTCTCTACCTATCTCAAGCTAGTGCTCCTATTTTTATCGGCCTATCTCAGGCTTCCTACAGTTTCATCATATTCCCTCCTTTTTCTACTTCACCTCAATATTTCCTTAGCTATCACTGGTTAGAACAAGTAACAGCAGCATAGCAACAATCAATCATATTCTTTTTCATATAGCATACAAGTATCTCATAAATATTTACCACCAAAATCGTGATATTGATCTACTGATCAGTCATTTCTCTATGACGGCACAAGCTATTTCATCCTAGTTTATTTGTTAACTTTCATTTTTTCCACTTTATATTACTCACTCAGTTGTTATTGTTTATGTATAAATTATTTACTACCTATATTTACTAAAGTTAAGTATTCTTCATTGTTATCAATTTTGTGTATCGTTTTTAATGTGTTTTTTGTAATGGAGATTTTCTCCACAGGCCTCCACTGAAAAAGGGCTACTGGCCCACTCAGACATCCTTGGTAAACAAATGTAAAAATAACTAAAATAAATACATAAACATACACTGTGTGCCTTAGTCAGAGAGTTTCCTTCTGGTGGATGGCAAGGTAGAGCTGTGTAGAACAGAGCACCTAAAATGATAATCTGTCTGCAGTAAAATCTCTGATGAGAAAACCGCTTTATTTCAAGCTACCATCAGCAGCATCCATTATTGAGTCTAGAACCAAGCACATTCTCCCAACTGTCCAGTGTATTCTCCCATTCCCTCCTGCTTCTACATGTAAATATTGTAAGTATAGGATCTACTAGCACCATACCCTCCTCTCCATAAATATTGTAAATATAACAACTTGTATGACTTATTTAATGACCACCAACTGTATGCCTGCATTTGGCATAAAATATTAGCTGTTACATGAAATATATGAAATTTTTATATTCTATGGCAAACGTTATTTTATGCATAATTTGTTTCTGTGTAAGATATGACATACCAAAAACTCTGTCTGCATACCATCTAATTAATCATTTTGATCTCCTCCAAACTTAAATGAGTGGTGTCACTTGTAGATTTGGAACTGTATATTTTGGAAGTATCTTCTCTCTTTATGTTCTTTTTCATGATTAGACATTTTCAAAACTTGTTCAGAATGTGCATCACTATCTGTCTGGATTATGCTCTGCCTTTGGATTTGTAATAGAACAGAAGTTTGCTTAGTTTGTAACCTTTGGGGAAGATTAAAAAAGATCTGATTGGTTAAGTGCCCTGCCCCGGTTAAGAAATTGTAAATGGAATAAATAAAATAAACTTGAAGCTTCCACTGCGAAACATATAAATTGACAGATGTTGTGATTCATGAAGCTTTTACATCTGGCTAAAGGCCGTTGTTGCAAGGGTGCCTATAAGCATACATTGTGTCATATTAATTCTGATTAACAGACAGCAGCTTTCCCCATTCTGTGAACATACCACTGCTGCAGTAAAGGCTTGTTAATTAGTCTTTTACCTATAAGCGCACACACACACACACACACACACACACACACACACACACACACACACACACACACACACACACACACACACACAGCAGACGTGTGTGATCCACCCATTGGTGGCTGAAGGTATGGCAGAACGTATTAAAAAACTTGCAAACAAACCCTCTTCTGACACTTTGCTCCTCAGGATGAAAATCCTTGAACCCCATCAAGCTTTCATGCTCTGGTGATGACAAACGTCTCTCACTCCCTGCCCTATCCATGATCCCTGCTATCAGCCTTTTTCTGTGCTTATCATAGCCAATACTACCTCTGATGTCTCCTTGCTAGTGGGTTCTCCAGGCTCCTATGTGTCCCTAAAAGTCAGACCCACTGTCCTGCCCTACAGTCAGTTGTCATGCTTCCAAGCTCCCAACCTTCCTTCCTCGCATGTTAGAGATAGGAGATCTTGAAGTCTTAACATGCCCCATCCTGTCAAATAGTGTAGGTCTCTGCCTGCCTTCTCCCATGTAGAACTGTCAGGCATCTAATCCCCTGTTCACCTCCAAAACCCACCCCAAGACACAGTGCCCCCCTAAACACACACACACACACACACACACACACACACACACACACACACACACACACACACACACACACACACACACACACACACACACACACACACACACACACACACACACACACACACACACACACACACACACACACACACACACACACACACACACACATGCACACTGCGGGTAATCTTTACCCTTACCATTTCAGTTAACAACGGGCAGAACAATACCTTTTGCCATTCCTACTAATCTTTATTTAACAGAAATACCATGTCCATCTCTGTGAATCAAATCCAGGTTTGAAATCTGGTTCAAGCCCCCTCTCACATGTGTTTTGCAGTATCCTGAGTCCTGGCTTGCCTTATGTGAGCACCACGCTTATGATGCACATAAGGGTGTAGTTTACAAACTGCGCTTGAGTTACATATTGCAGTGTGAATAGTTCAACGAAGCATGCAAGCTTTCCTATGCTGCATTGCTTCTGGTCAGATTCTCCTTGCACTTTCTTCAGACTCCTTTACAAAACACTTTGCTACATGATTGCCCTATAGTGCCGATTGCCTATCAGAAATGTGAGACACCTATCTTAGTGGTTTTGATTGCCTATCATAGTAAAAAAGGTACAAGAAGGTAGACTGTTTAAAAGAAATTAAGTTTAAGAATAATGTGGTATATGACACTTCTGAAGAATTTGTTTCAGAAGCGCTACACAGGTGTGGTGCAGAGGGACATGGATTACTTCATCTAAGTGGTATCTTTTAGAATTACTAGGATAGAGGGGATCTATAGCATTCAGAAATGTAAGGATTAAAAAAGTAAAATTTATGGTGAATGAACATTATCCTGCCTTATTTCCTTCCTATTGAAAAATGCATACAGCTCTCAATATATTTATTTTAATTATCATGTGTTCTACATTGATTGCAAGTAACTTGTTATTTGCTTATAACTCCTACATTTCCTGTGTGGGAGTGCACTACTAGTATATAATTTGAATGCCATGGCAACTGCATGTTGCTGCCACAATTATTATAGAAAACCCACCGACCAAATGCTGATTTTGAGTGCAGATAGCACATATTATATGCTAGTTAACAAGCAGGTACAGTAACATGATGTGGATACAGTGTGTAGAGCATGGATTCCTGAGTAATGGTGGGGCTGGAAAAACAAAAAAGCATGTACCAGTGAATTATGAGAAGGGAATGTTGTGTGGTGTGGCATGCTCTTATCATTGTGTAAACAGACTATTGCTTATTTATTTGGCTTTCATAATTAGGTAAGTGCAGTAGTCAACTGAGTGAACATTTAGCAAGCAACACAACCTAGGAGAATGCATCAGCAAATGAAAAAGGTACTGTTAATAAATTAAATCACATGTATGTTCATTTTAAGGCAAAAGTTATTGTGCATATTTGTATGCGTAAACCTCAGTATATTAATGCCATCAAGTTGGGAAGAGAATAGTAAATGTGTAAATCTATTATTAAATAGACTATAAGATATCATAGTCCTAGACAGATTAAGGAAGTTGGCAAGATAATGACAGCGTGAGCAGCTGAGTTTGTGTGATACTTTGTTTTGCATACCTTCTGGGGCCAGTCTTAGTGCAGCTTTTAATTTAAAAAGAAAATGTAGTAGTTTAGTTCTCAACCAGCTTGTGATGGCATCTTCATGCTTTCTTTTAGAGACTCAAGAGACTACGTTTTTATACTTGTTAATAGTTTGACTGTCTTAAAAGTAGCAAGTGCTTGCTTAAGGGACAGTGATGAATGAACAGCAAGGGTGCATTCATATTATTACAGTTTTCATTAAAAATCTCAGTTATAATGATTTAAAGGGGATGATATACTACTTGAGGAATACTTTATTTACTTGGCATTCTGCTGCATTTAGACTTCCTGAACTATGTCAATAAACAATCTACATAGTTACTGAAGTGCACAGACGTAAGATATTTGCATTCCTGACAGCTCCACTTGTTAACCAGATGAAAAAACAGTAAAAAAAGTATTTGAGTGACTAAGAGGAATTCCAGAAAAGTGCTCATATGGAGCAGGAGACTACTTTAATATTGACAACAATTTCTGTACCTTAAAACTGTAGACCTGTAGCACACCTCAGCATAGAATTACTTGCCTTGTGAATATTTAACTTTGCAAAAATCTTGCAGCATTGATCAGAATGACATAAACCATGCTTCAGTTTGCACTTTGCAGACCAGCATTGAGGACATTAAATACTGACTTCAGAGTTTGGAATTAAGCTTATCTGAATATGAAAAAAAGGTTTCTTACATGGATATTGCCATATCAAAATGTTGCTTAGGGTAAATCAACTTGATATTCTTATTAAGGGCATGAAAGAAGTCCTTATATGCCTAGAAATTAGAACTACAAGAGATCATTTAGCAATCAAGGGTTTGAGAGAAGATTTTCCTACTGATAAACTATTCATATCAGTGCAAGAAATGTTTAACTTAGTTGCTGGAGCCACAAAGGCTCTTTCATCATATGCTATTAATAAGAGTGCAGTGGGCTTTGTATTCTACCACTTTCCACGGGCATCCGCATGGACACATAAATGTAAAATTGCTGAGTACAGCATATGCCTTTCATGTTTTATTAGCAAAAAACAAAAATCTATCACATGGCTTTGGTAAAATTCAAAGATTTCAGCTGATCTACCAAAGGAAATGAGAGCTTAAAGCTTTTCTGCAGCTCAGAGACAAGGCATGGCATTCCCAGAATGCCCTTCCTGCTACCATAAGCAAATCATGCTGCACTCAGCTATGCAACCTTGTCAAGCAGGCAATATACCATCATAAAAGTACCCCCCAAGGAAAGCACTCCAGACTTCTTTAAAGAGGTCAATACTTTTGCAAGACAGAATGAACTTTCCTTCATGTATTCCACATCCTCTCAACTTTCTGCCTCTGATTTCCTTTGTCATTTTGGCAACCTTCACATCTCTTAATCTAGTCAGTTCCAAACTACCTCTGCCACCCCTACCTATCCTGCAAACATCCCTTCATTCTTCTTCAGAACTATCACATCCAAGGACATACATTCACTGCTTGAACAGATTAAACCTGATAGTACCATGGGTGTAGATAACCTTATACCATAGTTTATCACTGAAGGGACAACATCATAATCCTCGTGAAACATATCTACAATCTGGGTATTACAATTAATATTATTGTTAATATATGAAAATTTCCATTATAAAACCTCTCCCTAAGAAACCATTTTCTCTTGTCCCTTAGATTTCTGGCCCATTTCTATCCTCCCTTCATTAGGAAATAATATAGAAAATTAGTTTCCTTGCAATTTACTAAATATATCAAGCAATACCACCTTCTCTGTTAAAAGCAACATGGGATTTGGTATGGTTGCAGTACATCCATGGCTATCTGAACACTCAATGACAACATTATTCTTGGAATGGGAAAAGGCCTAATTACTGGGCCATTTTTATCAACCTCACCAGAGCCTTTTATCTTGGTAGTCACTCAGTTCTTCTAGAGACCATCTCAATGAAATAAACATTAACGATGACACACTGCTGTGGTTTTAAAATCTACATATCTAGCTGTCACTTCTCAGTGAATCTCTTTTCATCAACCTCTCCATCAATCTCTCTGCAGAAATGCATCCCCAAGGATCTGTTCTAGCACCTCTTCTCTTTTCTATCTACGTTTACAAACTCCCTTTTGACTTTGCCCATCTTCCTCTCCTCCTTTATGCTGATGATATGGTCCTATTCTGCTCCAGACATTCTCTTGCCTCTCTTGAATTCGAACTTTAGGTAGATTTTTATGCTCTTATTCAATGGGTCAGCGATAAACAATTTTTGTTTAACCTCTTCTAAAACAGAAACAAAAACAATGTTTTTTTTTTACTTGGCAAAAGCTTACTTCTATATCTAGACATCTACAAATCCTCATCATCTGAATGGCTTTCAATTAAATACACAAAGTCACTGCTGTCAACTGGCATGCGGTGGAAAGGCAGTTGTCCAATGGGCAAAATGCCGACTCAAAATACATCGACTACACTACAGCGAATGGGTAATGTAGCTTGAGTATCTGAGTTTGGCATTGTGCATTGAGATCTCGGTTCAGTGAGGAACAGGGAAATAGCTCATTTCCTCACTGTAGTGCAATCTTGGAACTGGTATATATAAGTTGCAGGGGGTGTGGGGGTGCAGGGGGGCTTGCCCCCCAGCAAAATAGTAAAATACATGTACTATTGACTATGGAATGTCAAGGTACATGAAGGTGCATAGCATGGGTGACTGATGTCACTGCCTGCTATGTCGAATGCATCAAACTATGGGTGTCAATGTATTCAGTTTTGACCTGGCCAGAATTTCACTGTTCCAAATTCAGGATTTCGGGTCGACCATTTGACTGGTCGACCCATGCAGTTTTCAGGTTTCAATAGTAAACCCACCCAAATAACACTATTGAAAACATCACTACATTCAAATCCAAAAATCAAAGGGATTTGGTTGGGCCCCTTCCTAAATTTTCATCTCCACCTAGACTACATACACAAAATGTCAACTCTCTCTTATTCTAGGCTAATAGGGTCTGGAAAGGAAATGCCATAGGTAAAGGTATCTCATTGTCTCAGATAGAATATGGTCTTTCTCTGACTGCTGCAGTCTATAAAAGAAATACAGCTACCATTCAAACCATCTCAAGTGCCATATACATATTCATTACTTTCTCCTCAAGAAATAGACACAACTGCATTACCATTGAAAAAGCTAACTAGTGACTTGTGAAGCAATGTGCTGACTTTCTACTTACCTCTTAGATGCTTAAACTTGTCAAGAATGAGATCTTCTCCGCACAAGCCTCCAGAATATTCAGAGTTGCACA
This sequence comes from Protopterus annectens, assembly GCF_019279795.1. Classification (NCBI taxonomy): domain Eukaryota; kingdom Metazoa; phylum Chordata; order Ceratodontiformes; family Protopteridae; genus Protopterus; species Protopterus annectens. Next base: position 440,371,635 of record NC_056736.1, on the reverse strand, counting down.
AACATAAAATCTTAGAAAAGCTAAACTACTCAAAACGTCTCCTCCAAACACCTCTAAATAAGACTTCAGTGCACAAATCATGCTTTCCTAGTCTTTGTTCAAAAACTGTGGGAATCCCTCCTCATTTTTTTAAAGGCCATTCCTCTTAGCTCATTTTCCAATCAGAACTAAAAGTACATTACAAGATTCATAGAAGATGCAACTGCTATCTCTCTAGTCATTTAAATGAATCTCTTCCTATCGTCCTTCCCTCTACATACCTTGTTCTAATTCTACTTCTCATTGGGCTTCTTTCAACATGCAAACTGATAGTCACTCCGCATACATATATATTGTATTTTATCAGTAACTATATATATATATATATATATATATATATATATATATATATATATATATATATGGGTCCCCTTGACTTCATCGACACGCCGAAACACCGACGCTAAGAAGACAGACTCGAGAAGACCGACGAGACAGATGATCGACAATGTGAAATCCCGACAGCCGAAACACCGACATGGGCAACGTGTGAGCGCGAGTCGGTAAGTGTGTGATAGTGAGGGATTTAGCATTAGGGAGCGGACAGGTAAGTGTGTGCTAGTGATGGATTTAGCGTTAGGGAGCAGACAGGTAAGTGTGGGCTAGTGAGGGATTTAGCGTTAGGGAGCGGACAGGTATGTGTGCGATAGTGAGGGATTTAGCGTTAGGGAGCAGACAGGTAAGTGAGAGATAGTGTAGGGTTTAGGGTTAGGGTGTGGGAAAGGTGAGTGTGCGGTAGTGATGGACTTTAGGTGTAGTGGCGGGTTAAGTGAGTTAGGGTTAGGGTGCGGGTAGGGTAAGTGTGCGGTAGTGTCGGACCTTAGGGTTAGGGTTTGGGTTAGGGTTAGTGCATGTATAGTTGTATGTTATGTGTAGTTTACGTTTTGTGTGTCAGTGTTTTGGGTGTCGGTGTTATGGTGTTCGGTTTTGTGAGTTGTTGGTTTTGTGCATTTTCGGTGTTTTGGTGTCGTTGTTTTGAGTGTCGGGTTTGTGGCGTGTCGGTGTTGTGATAGGGATCCATATATGTACACGTATAAATAAAATGCCATATATCTATTGCTTTTATACCCTCAAGGCAACTCTGATATTCTGTTAGTATATAATCCATGTATATATTGTATTTTGTCATTCATTCTGTATATAATGTTATGTATTTATTGTGCATGTTCTCCTAGCTGAGATTAAAACCAGTCTAATGAGATCAGTGCTATACCCTTGTTAACAAATCCAAAATAAAATAAAACAAACTGAATAAAAAAAAAAAAAAAAAAAAAAAAACTAACATGACACCTAGTTATAACTACGAGTGCAATCTGGTAAACATTTTAAAATGGCACATCCGTGTACTTTATCATTCTGTTGAATGTCAGCTGATTATTATGTTGTCAGTGCTGAACAAATTTCACAGATTTGCAAAAATCTATTTGACTAAGTGTAAAATTTTAATTGTGTATTATGTACCAATGCAATGGCAATTATGTGTTTATTTATTTATTGACATTGGTGTACTGGCACAACTCCCATTTTAAGTGGAGACATGGAGAAAAGCTCCATGTACAATGCATATTTACAACGAACAACAATAAATATTAAACATTTTAAGCATTACTTTGGCACTAGTATTGAGACAACTAGTAAAGACGCTTGTCATATACTTGAGAAGTAACATTATTTTGCAAAAGTCAAAGACATGTTAACATGTAATAGTTGGAGACACAAGACCAATGATAATGCATATAGGTTCAGTATATGTATGTTGACATTAATGAAGTAGGATGTCACTCAAGCAGAAAAATAAAATAGAGACGGAAGAAGGGTATAAGCAGAAATAATTCAGCAAATCGTAAGCGGAAACAGTTCTGATAATAGAGAGGTTGGGACAGCAGTAGATAGGTAGGATGATGAGGTGGGTATGGAGGGGGTATTTGTAGAAGAGGATTATGGATATAGGTTAGTCGATGGAGCAGTAGGGATGAAAGAGGTAGGGATAAGAAAGGTGAAAGATTCCGGGCAATTGATACAGAGACTGGCAATGGAAGAGAAACAGAAAGAAAGGTGGGTTTGGTCAAGATGGGAGCATGAGCATAGTCATGAGGATGTTAGGTGTTGCTTTAAATTGTGTTTGAAATGTGTGGTAATGACTTGTTTTAGGGTGGATGGAATGGAGTTACAGAGCTTAGCAATATAGGTTGAGTATAGTGAGTCTTGGTCCTGGTCAGGAGATATTTGTTCTGTGATTGCAGATTCCTAGGAGCGCAGTAGTGTTTGAGGGTGTTTTGTAGAGATGGGCAGGTGTTGGGTTTGTGTATTATTTTGTGGGCACTAAGCAGTTGGGGGTAGGTAAGGTGATTACATAGTTTGAGCCAGTGTAGGTACTTCAGTACTAGGCAGTGGTGTGAACAGTTTGGTAAGTTGGATGCAGACTTAGCTATTGCATTGTAGTAGTTTATTTTTTTAAGGTTAAGATTAGTCAGGATGGGTATTGCACAGAGAAGTGAAGAGAGAAGATGAGATACAGTTAAATAATTCCTAGAGTAGTCAGTGTGAAAGGGTTTGTTTCTGTAGAGGAAGCCCAACTTTTGGTGATTTTTTTTCTCAAATATTGTTGTTTTTATTTTTTTATAAAGTCAAAGATCAAACAAAATATTTACAGAAACATCTATGTTATACCATATACTTTTGGTGAGTTTTCTTGATGGCTTGAGTGATGCGTTGATCATATTTTAAGCTATCACTAATTAAGATACCAAGAAGCTTTGTGTTGGAAACTGTTTCAAGTGAGACATTATTTGCTGATGTGATGTTGAAAAACTGTTTGTTAATAGAAACTTGGATAAACAGCATTAATTTTTTTAGCATTTAAAAGTACTTGATAGTCACCTAGCCGGGCCTCAACTGATGAAAAGGAGTCTTTAGTTATCTTGTGGAGTAGCAGTAGACTTGTTGTAGAGGATATGAGCATGGTACCATCTGTGTATTGTACTGTGTAGGCTTCTTTGGTAGCTTTGTGAAGATTATTAGAGAATAGCTTGAGTAGTAAAAGGCCGAGAATAGATCCCTGTGGTACATCAACATAGGCAGACAGAAAGAGGAAGAGATCTCATTTCCATTTTGGAGCCTGGAGTCTGTTGGTCAAATAGCTGTGGAACCAGCTAAGAGATGAGTGGGAGAATCCTACAGATAATACTTCATGGAGCAGGCATTGCTGTGGAACTGTGTCAAATGCTTTTAGCATGTCTAAGAAGAGGGAGGATACTAAGTTGTTGGTGTTTCTATCAGAGTTTATGATTTTGGTAAAACTGAGCAGAGCAGAAGTGGTAAAGTGGGAAAATGTGTTGAGTGTTGGAGAGGAGATTGCTATTATGAAGATAGGAAAGGAATTAGGAATAAATTGATTTTTCTAATATTTTAGAGAGTGGAGGGAGAATCAGAGACAGATCCAGCAATGGGTTACCAAGGCAGTTACCTAGGAACCACTGGCTGGGAGGGATCCCCCGCTGGCTGGGAGGGGGCCTGATTGCTGAGGGACTGTCACATTTAGTTTTGCTGAGAACATTTACCTTTTAAGTACAAAAAAATTAAGTGCTTTTGTTTTTAAAAGTGTTCCTCTTTAAGAACTTCTTCTACGTTTAGTCGCTAAGTGTGTCATCACACAGACCTCCTGTTCTTACTTTCCACATAGGGTACTTAAATACAGATGTATCTGTTTGCTCCTTCCTCAATGATCCAGGACAGATCCTTCCTCTACAGCAAGTATTCCTTGATGAAAGTGAACACAGTGAGATTCTACTTGAATGCTACCTTAATGAATACAAACAAACAAGACACATTATTCTACAGCAAGTAAGGTGTGTGTGTAATGCCCCATGTACAGATAGCAGGTAGTTAACTCAGGCTCAAACCCTGTGCCTTAGTTACAGGAAGCAAGAGCCTGATCTACCCCAACTACCATGCTGTTAAAGTTTCAGGTGCATTTTCAAGGAGTTGAGTGTCAAGTACATGCCTATCAACTGTCTCTGATTTTAGCTCTGTCCCTCTTAATCCCTTCTAAAACTTGTGAAGGAAAGGGGGTGAATTGTACTTAATAATTAATGGCAATAGTTAGAGTTATAGACTTCCTTTACTTCAGAAATTGTATATTAATTAACATTATCTTACGCTTTCCATGTCTCAAGTTAATAGTGCTAATATTTTTAAAAGTGTCCCAGATTGTTGCTGATTATTGGTGGATTTGTCCTTGATTCTGTTTAGATTTGTCCCTGATTAGTTGAGAGCTATAATCAAGTGCATTTTACAAGGAATTGAGTGTCAAGTGCATTTTACAAGGAACTGTGAGCTTCAAGGGAAGAGAAGTTTACTGCTGCTCATGCTTTCTGCTTACAATATGCAACTGTTGTTAAGGAAATGGTTATCACTATTTTGCTAAAGAGTTACAAAGCATTGTTAGTAGCACAGCAGGTAGCATACTTGCTTTTGATGCAGAAGGCTGTGGGTTCTACTCCTACAACATATAAATGGACTGCTGATACTGTATTGTACTTTAAGGGGGTGGGGTGCTACAGTCTTGAGTATGTCCTCCTTTGGATAAGATGCCTCTTAACTGTGAACCTGTTGCAATATTACCAGCATACCATTTTTGTAATGTGACCTAAGCAATTTATTCTTCAAGGGCAGCAGGCACTGAATTTGTAGATGAAACACTGAAATACAAAGTTGGTTGCTAGCAACAACCTCTTCGTTAGCTAGAGAGCTCTTTAATGTGGAATTATTCAGATGACTTTTACTTCTGGAGAGATTGTGCAAATTCATATTGCTGGATTTTAATGAAGTTTGAGTAGACTTTTATTGTTGAAATATTCTGAACTGGGCAGTTTTGTCATTATTGGTACGTACATTTTGTTTCATTGCTCACTGGAAACATGGCCAAAAATACAATTTTAAAACAGACTCTAGCAAATGGTGCTGTATTATGCAAAGAATATAATTTAATACCACCAGGAAGGTTCATCAAAGAACACATGCATATAGACATGGTTGTAAAATTTGTGCAAGGGGCCTATGATTTGAAAACAGCCAAAAGGTAAACATTATCCACCACTGGCCAAAAGCATTTTCTTTGAATGTGGGTTCCAATGCTGTTTCAATGAATGAGTTTCAAGAGCAGAGAAATTTTAATGCTAAGTCTGTTTTCATTGTGAGACTGTATTGCTTTGTATAGCAAATGTCTATCAGTATTTGTACTATAAAATTTGAAATCATAGTTTTAAATTAAATCCAGATCTTTGTAGAAGTAAAGCAGAAACCAGTATGCACATTGAGAGGTTTAAACAGTGTTTAAGGTAACTGGGGAGAGATAGCATAGCAATAGGACACTGGAATGGCTGCAGAGGGTGCGGGGTTGCAGGGGGGTGATCTATTACCCTGCCTAGGGCTTCATTTGACCATGGTCCAGCTTGTAGGTTAGTAATTGGAGAGGTCAATGGATGTTCACACTTTATATAGAGGTATGTTGTGGGATATTTTCCAGATGGCAGAGACGTAGCTTACTGTAACTGATCACTTTATGAGTATAGATGCAGGGTATGCTGTAGCATCTGCAGCGATTCTGAGATATTCTGGTGGCAGGTTATTAGCAGCTGGTGTGGAATTTTTTAGTTTTAGGAGGTATTTTTTGACAGAAGAAGTAGATGCTAGTTGGAGGGAGAAAGTGGTGATTAGTGCTGTTTAGAACAGTGAGGCTGGTGAGTGGCTTGTTACTAAGTAGGGAGAGGACATAGTGTATGGAATGTGTATTGAATTGGGTAGCTATAGAGACTGAGTTATTGGTGGTAGTTGGTGAAGGAATCATAGGCTGGCCTGCGTGTAATAGTCTTTTGATTACATTTCAGAAATACTTAGGGTTTTTTTTGGTAGTTGTCTTGGAGCTTGAAAAAGTATTTAATTTTGCCTGATCTGGTTTTCTGATTAGAAAGGCTCCTAAGCTGTCTAAAATATTGCCATTTTTGTGGTATCTTGTCCGTAGATCATGCTTTCCAATCTTTATCTCTGTTTAGCATAAGTTGCCTGATTTCTCTTGTAAGCCATAGGGCGGGTTTGGATTTGATTCATTTTGCTTTGATGGAAGCTACTTCATTTAGTATGTTAAAAAAATGTGCCATTAAAGTGAGTTACAGTGCCATCTAAGGGTATGTATTTTAGAATATTCCAGTTGTATTTGTTGAGTTAGCTATTGAAGGTGCCATTATTGAAGGAGGAGAAAGAACATGCATTGTTACAGATTACGTGTTTATGTACATGATTAGATTGTCTCATGGCAAAGGTCAAAAGATGGTCATTGGTACTATCAGATAGGCAGCTAGCAGTGCTAATTTCATTAGGGGTGGTCGTGAGGATCCAGTCTAATGTAGACTCTCAATATTACTGCATTTGTCTGTTTGAGTAGCAGTAATGATAATTTTTTGTGGTGGTTGGGTGCAGTCCATGGCCATACTTAGTAAAAAGACAAGTCTGTAAGCTTTTGCAGGGTTGGATATTGTATTTACTCTGCTGCAATGTTTGGGGAGGGTGCAGTCCACAACTATCTGACACTAAGACAATTGAAATGCAATTTGGAACAATTGTTGGGAAATCATAAATTCACCGCTGGGTTGTTGCCTGGAGTCCGTATGTACAGGGGCAGTACATGCCATAAGTCACAGGCATATACTAGAGCCATTCTAGCCAGTGGGCATCATTAATTGGGAAAATTGGGGCATAAATGACTAGGCAGAAAAAGGCTCTATGGCCATTAGCCTAGAAACCTCCTGTGATCCTATGATCCCATGAAATAATTACAGCTGTTGTAACTTTCCAAGATTGCTGAGCTAAGAAGTTCAGAGGTATGCCCTATCCCACCTCCATCCTGCTCATTCCTAATTTGCTCATCTTGTGTTCAACCCTCTGCTTTCTCCCCTTTATCATCTCTTTCCTATACTCCCATTTCCATCATATAATCTGGTCAAAACACAGATAAATACAAAATGCTCATGCACAGAAAGGGTGTATAAAAATAACTTTTCTGTGGTCATACAATGATAAAAGCATTGTCAGTAGACATGCATAACCAATGAGACATAGTACTTCTCATCTTATTGCAAAAATGAAGTCTAGTCCTTGTCAGGTGCTATGACCTTGCCATTGGTCTGTAAATGAGCTAACTATTGCTGTGCATACCATGCAAATCAGAAATTAAGTAAGGTGAACACCTTTATTCTAAAAGCTGAGATGGCTGAATGTACTGTGTCACTACACTGGGTTGGGGTTTGTATTCCCTCAGGTTGTATGTTGTTTAACAATGTTCAGTTTTAAGTTTGCAAATGTGTTGTACTTCCCAGATATGTGTGTTGTATGTCTCTTTTTATGCTGACTACTTCAGTGGCTCCCCTTGCTAATATTGCTACAGAGAATATCACTATGAAAGCCATGAATTTGAATCCCTTGAGGCCTATCTTTCTTTTTTTGCTGTCAGTCTCCAAATGTGCTAATTTCCTTGATATGTGTGTTTTATGACCCCTTTTATTCTGACTTCTTCTGTGGTGGATGCCTTATAAGCCACGCATAGATTGCCCCTTAACAATCTATGGGAGACTGAGTAGAGGGAAAGGGTTTTAAAGTGTTCTGCATATGGCATATTTTCAACACCTTGTATTCTTTTTGTAAGGAACCTCTGAGGTCCTTCTAGTTGCTGCATATGCCTGGGCAGGTACATACTGAAGGGAACATTGTACTCTATGATTAGTCTGACGAGGGCAGAGTACATTGGGATAATGACGTCTTTGGACCTAGATGCCATGCCCTTACTTATAAGTTGCACAACAAAAAAGGATCTCCTTACCACTCTGGCCACTCAACTGTCCAGATTTTTGCAGAATGTTCAGATTTTTGGCTCATATTTTTGTTCTATCCCTCATAAAATCTGTGGTTTTCTGGCAAATCTCTGGGATGATCGGAGAACTGAAGTCAGTAAATAATGAGATACATTTGAGTTTCAGACTTCAAATCCTTCAGATAATATATGTTAAAACAAACCCTGTCACTCTATCCAGATTTCTTATTTTAGGAGGTTGAGAGGTATTTCCCAGTTCACAGGGTCCACTCTTAGGGGCACATTATCAATATTGCAATAAGCCAGGGTAGTTGACTTTCCAAAGATTACAATTATGCATTTCTTAGCACTGAAGTTAATACTATGGCTTTGGCACCATTTGTTAGTCAGAGATATGCCTACTTGAAAAATGCTTGCTGCAGGGGAGTCGATAATAATCCCCAGCTTGCAATTGTCTGCAAACCTAGTCAGCTACTAACCTTCAGCATTTGTTCCCATATCAGAAAAATAGATGCCAAAATGGTGCAGGCCTTGGAGGACTCTGCTAGTGACAAGCCTCTTGTTGGAGGTGGCCTCACCTATTTTGAACTCCTGGGTCCTATCAGTGAGCTAGCTGGCTATCCAGCAGGTGATAAAAGTGTTTATACCTAACTTAGTGAGCATGTCTATAATGCATGAGTGGAGTATTGTATCAAAACTCTTGGCCAGGTTGAGGTAAGCTGTATGCATAGTCTTCCATTGTGTTGGTGACCCTGTCAAAGGAGTCCACCAGATATAATACACGTGACCTTCCATCAACAAAGCTGAACTGTGATGGTTCCAGCATTTTTAGGTTACCTACATCCTCATTTATCATGTCTGGAAAGTTTGCTTTGGAAAGTCTGTTGAAGACCTGTTCCCTAGTAATGGCTGGGGGGATTGTGGTATGTGGTATTTCCTTTGGACTATTGAAGGGGAGTGGGGAGGGGTATTTGAGCTGAACCTGTCAGCCAAAAGGTTGGCAATGGCCTGCAATTCAGTGTGGGTGATGCCATATGCAATAGGTTCTGAGCATTGTTGCTTATTTCCCTTGAGGTTACAGATATAGCTGTAGAAAGCTAGCATTTAAAGAATTAATTAACACTTTTAGCTCTATGTTTATATTGGTCAGAGTTTTATTTTAGTATGTTGGACTTTGTTCCTCCTATGCTTGGCCAAGATTTTTTTCTTTTGTTATAGAACCGATTGATATTGTTATTCCACTAGGGTGGCTTGTTTTTGACTTTGTCTTATTATTAATATGAGTGAGCACAGCTCATTCTGTACAGCTATCAGTATGGCTGCACAGGGATTTATAAAGAGCTCAGCACATACTGTGGTGCTTACTGGGTTTGGGGGTGCTTGAAATTTAGCCAAGGTGTCACTTAGTACAGAGAGGTTAGTTTTGGAATAGCTCCTAAAAATTTTTGGCTTTGCTGGGTTCACGGACTTAATTTTTATTTCAAGCAATACTGCCTTATGGTCAGATCCGACGAGCAAGGGCATTGCAATGGATGAGGAACATTGCTACACATATTTGTGAGTACAAGGTCAAGGATGTTTGTGCCCCTGGTAGGTGAATGGACCAACTGTTCCAGGATTTTAGTATTAACAATGTTTAGGAATTGCTGGGCTTGTGAATTAGAAGTGGTGTAAGATTCCCAGTCTATAGAGGGTGGTTGAGATCCCCCATGAATATCATAATGGGTTGAATGGTGAGGGACTCTAGTACATTGAGATAGGTAGTATGGGTTGGAGGGGGACCTGTAGGTTTTAAGGATGTGGTACGAGAGTCTATTCATGGTGAGTTGCACATGTATGAGTACCAGTGGGGCATATACTTTAACTAGTCAATATGTGAGGTTACTTTTAATATAGAGTAAGACTCTGCCACTTTTTGTTCACTCCTGTGCTAGTCTAAAAGTGTGAAACACATTATAATCTTGCACTGCCGCAGAGCTCTCTGTGAATTTAAACCATATCTCTGTTACTACACAGATGTCTACACTGTTCATTGAGATGAAGGCTTGCAGGGAGTGGAGTTTCTTGTGAAGACTTATAGCATTGAGCAGTAGCACTTCCAGGTATTCCTTCATAGGTTCAGTTAAGTCAGGAGATTTATCAGTTTGGCATTGCCTTAGAAAGGCACTATGGGGATGGAAAAGGTCTTTGTCAATATCCAAAAGACTTGAAGGGATAAGTGCAGACCATCCCTGGCAAAGCAGCATGGTCTTTCAGCCATACCCTCCCAGGCCATCAAATATTGTACCCCTTAGGACTGACACCAGAAGCTGAGGCAATTGGTAAAATCAATCATTTTTTGTTGGTAACGTGGCATCATCCTTGGAGAAGGTAGTGTGCTGCTCACTGCTAGGCTCATACCTGCCTGAGACACATAATCAGTGAGCTTGATCATATCTTGCTTCATGTAGTTAAGGGAGGTACATCTCAGGTCATTAATACCTATGTGGACCATGTCAGAGTCATACTGGTACCTGTGGCTCAATGACCCAAGTGCCTGTGTGACTTGATGGATCCTAGCCCTAGAAAGGCAGGTAACCGTGACTCTCAACTTACTCATTCTGGTGAGGGATACATCAGTGTGTCTTACTATAGAATCACCAATGATTAGAAATTTGGTTGTGCACTGGTGCTTAGCAGTTGAGGCATTTAAATACAGTGTCACTATGTGTACCTGTGGGTGGTGTTTTAGCGGAGTACTTGCATAATGACTGACCATTTTTTTTTATTTTGCTGTTTAGGAGGTCTTAGTGTATTGGGAAGGTTTCCTGTAAGTGCATCAGAATAAGAAGTTTTATGTGTACTATCTTACCCTGTACAGTAGGTGAAGTGCAAGTGTCATTGACAACCTCTATAAGATTAGTTGTGGTTGTATGAGAGAGTTTTGCCTCCAGAGTAAAAGTGTATTTACACTTCTTGCATACTTTATCTGTTTTACTAAGAATAAGTATGTTGTCATTGTATATGAGGCAATTGCTAGAATACCTCAGAATACCCATCTCAACCAGACTAGCCACAGAGAGAGTTGTGAAGTGCAGGGCCGCTGATCTACTAGGGAGGAGTGAGGGAAATTTAAATACTGAATAGGTCAATAAGACAAGGAACTTGAGGAGCAGTGCTCAGCTGTGCACAAACTAGACACTTCAGTAGTTAAAAAAATCTGTCTAAGCAGCAAGGGTACTCATTACATCTGAGAGATGCCTCCAGGTGCATCTGCAGTTAACTCCTACTGACGCCTCTATGCATCAAATATTGCTTGTTTATATTAGCATCAATAATTTCACAACCATACTATATACAAGATTTTAAAAGATTTCATCTTGAAGCTAACACAATGGCAAACTCATCTGCATTAATATTTGACCTCTGTCTAGTGCAGGTAAATATATATTAGCTGTTGTTTTTATGATATTAATTTATATAGACATAATTTTAACATTTTTCTAAATATCTCAACAACCAGTATTTGTTTAACTTGAGTGGTTGTTGAGATACTGGAAGGTGTTTACAAGATATTACAAATGTAATAGTTACTGTGTTTACTGTGACTTATAAAATACGGTTAACGACGTAGAACCTAAAGAATATTACCACTATAAAAATAGTTTTTGCTGAAGAGTTTGTTTGAAATGTGACAACATAATTTGATACTGTCAAAAGGCTTAAACTCCGCCCATTGGAAATTACAGTGCAAACGTCCTGAGCTCCATGGAGTGAATGAATTATTAACGGAAACTGAGAGATCGGCATCTACATGGATTACAAGGGGGAATTACACTTTAAGATATCGGCATCTATATACATCTTTGCTAGATGCTGCTATGAGGAGAGCAGCAGTTCTAACTAAAGACTGTAAAAAAGGTCAAAACGTTCAGATATTCAACACAGAAATAGTCAATTAATGCAGGTGTGAGAACACAATGTGAAAAACAAGTGCTAAAACAGTGGATATTGTAATGTAAGTCTTAGCTTGCTCATAGATTATGAGCCAAGCATTGTGCAACTGCAACATTTAGATAGCAGAGATAATTTGACAAAAAAAAAAAAGCCCACAAACATGCCCCTGTAGCCAATAGAAAACACTGTATTCTTCTTTCCTTTACACAATTTCAGGCCAGAAAATGACTCAGGACCCCCTCTGCTCTCACTAAAGTAGAACCATGACAGTACTAAATAAAGACCGTAAAAAAGGACAAAAAGTGCAGATGTTTAACCTAGAAACACTCAATTAATCCAGCAAAAACAAGTACTGAAACAGTGACTATGGTAATGTACGTCTTAGCTTTGGCAGAGTTTTGCAGAAACCAGCAACACTCTTCTTCTTAAGTAGACTGGTCACCAAACTTGGCCAAATGCCTCAGGCACAGAGATTCTAACTTTAAACAGTCGAGCCCTGTAGAGAAACTACCCTCTCCTACCACAAGAGTGTAGCCCTCATATCTTCTTAATGTAAAACAACTGGTTTGGATCCCAAGTGTTTAAACAAGAACAACGATACTTTTTAAAATAACAGGCACAAAAAGCCTTCAGCTAGCTATCTCCAAATCAGAAGGGTGTAGGCTACCTCTCCTGCCACAAGAGTGTAGATCACAAACCTTCCTGGTATAACATAACTAGTTTAGAGCCCAAGTGCTTAAATCATAAATAAGAAGCTTAGAATAACAGTTACAATGTAATCAGGCTACTAACAAGTAATAAGAAGTGCAGCAGATTAAATGCAACTGAGCACTTTAAGAATGTGGAGCAAAAATCTAAATAAAAAAGCAATAAGCACAAATATAATAAAAACAGACAAATAAAGTGCAATTAATTCTGATTTTTTATTCTTTTTTCAGCAAGCGTGAAGGTAGGAAACAGAAAATAATTCAAGTTTAAGAGACTAAAGGAGGTCTTTCCAGTTGCTGTCTCAGTGGTCAATAGAATGAGATGATGTGATGAGACTGGGAGGGGTGTGGAAAGTAATATTTATTGCACTTATTGCACAAATGCCACTGAGTGTAACAGCAAAACAGGAGTAGGGAGTGTGCGTGCAAAAAATCAAATGCAGACAGTGATCAGCAATACTTTGGCAGAGAACAGCAAGTCTCTCAGAACTGCAGCTAAAGATGCCACTAAATACCTGTAGTTAACTTAGAAATGGTATTTCTCAACTCCTCTCACTTATTAGCTGCATTTATTCACTGTCTGTGAAAGAATATTTTTCTAACTAACCCTGGCCAAGACCTCTTAATACTCCAAAAAAAAGCTAAAACAAAACAAAATGCATTACAAGAGTAAAGATAAAAAATTGGAAGTAACCAAACCTTAAATGAGTAACTCCAATCCAAAATCAATACCTAGGCAGAGAACAACAAGTCGCATAGCATACATTCAGGTATTGTTATACCATCTTCTCTCTTGTGTTTTGCAGCATGGCTTTAGTGGACAGCTTCCCCTGCAATCTTTTCTCTATCTCTGTGGTTACTGTTGCTATAGTGAAACCTGTACTCTTACCATAGCCATCCATGATATTTTCCCTTTGATGGAACATTTATCTGCATACATATTTCTGTATATTTCACCAACATTGTCACTGTCATTTTCCCATCTGTATCTTACCCCTTCTAAACAATGTGGCTTGCTACAGATTCTCGACCATGCCCCAAGATTCTCACTACACCTTTTTAAACATACTGGAAAATATTAAGATACAACATAACACCCTAATACTGGGTGATTTCAACTACCCTACCATTAATTGGGAAAACTACTCGGGTACCAACGCCTTTGCACAACGGTTCTTGGAATTCATAAATTCCAATGCCCTGGATCAACTAATCCATAGTCCAACCAGGGGCTCAAATATCCTTGACCTGGTCATTACCAACATGGGAGATCGATGCGCAACACCAGCAGTCACCCCCTCACTGATCAGGTCTGACCATAAGCTAATCACCCTTGACGTCCACATCCCACCCTTAGTCCCAGTAGGGAAACCTCCATAAAAAACTTCTCCAAAGCCAACTTCATGCTACTCAAGTCAGAAGTGACAAACGTCACGACACCCATGCAGACGGGAACTGAAAGTTAGACTGCCGAATCCTACACTAAGGCACTGTACGAGCATATCCACTCATGCATAAATTGTGCCATTCCAAATGGAACCAAGATGCTCTCCTCCAAAAAAAGAAAGCCAATCTGGTGGTCCCCTGCCATAAACATGTTATACAACAGAAAGAAGAAACTCCCTTACCAGCCTCAGTAAAAAGCTGAGGTCCCTCATAAAATCCTCCAAAACTAGTTATGAAAATAAAATTGCCAAAGATTCTAAGGACAACTACAAGGCATTCTATAGTTACATTAAGAATCTAAATGGCAATACTCAGATATGCTCTGAGCTACAACAGAATGGCACTAAATATACTGATCCCAAGGATATTTCCAATATCCTAGCAGATTGATTCAGTACCAATTTCACCCCACTCTCACTCCCATCTCAATACCAAAAGATTGCCAAATGCCGGTAATCACGGCCACACAGGTAACAAACGCACTCTCCAAAGCTAAAAATACAGCATACATGGGACCAGACAACATCCTGGGCCATGTACTGCATGAACTACAAAATGAACTGGCACCTCACCTAAGTGTCATGTTTAATCATAGCCTCCCCTCAGGATTCGTGCCCAATGAGTGGCACATAGCTACAGTTATCCCACTCCACAAAGGGGGGTCCACCTTGGACCCTGGGAACTATCATCCCATCAGCCTAATGAGCCTGATCTGCAAAGCCATGGAACACATTATCATGGAACTTATAAACAAGGACATTGGCAACCTTCAAACACTGGACCCCACCCAGTTTGGTTTCGTGAAGGGCCAATCTTGTCTCCTCAACCTGATTGACTTCTTCTAATCAGTCTCCAGAGCCGTGGATGAGTGTAAGATGGTCCACACAGCCTATCTGGACCTTGCCAAGGCCTTCGACACCATCCCCCACTCTGGAATCATGGATAAATTTATTAAGCTGGGCATTAACCCCTATGTCACTTGATGGGTTTACAACTGGCTTACTGAGAGAACCCACACTGTAAAAGTAGCCGACTCCAAATCCAGCTCCAGACAAATGACAAGTGGAGTACCTCATGGTTCTGTCCTGGGACTGCTCTTGTTTGGCATCTACTTCTCCAAAGTACAAGCCAACACCAAGGGACTCTGGCTAACAAAGTTCACAGACGACTGCAAACTGGGAGCCATTATTGAATCACCAAATGATGTGAACATCCTACAAAAGGGCCTTACAGAGCCATGGGCTCAAGCTCAATGCCAAGAAATGTATAGTTATCCCCTTTGGGAAAAAAACATGTACCCATATATTACCACATAAGTGGCAGTACACTAAACACTGAAAGTGTAATAAGGGATCTAGGGACACAGGTGGACAATGGTCTCACCTTCGATAACCACATCGCCACAACAGTCAGGAAATCCTTCTATGTGGCACATCTCATTACTAAGGGCTTTTCATCCAGGAAAAAGGAGGTCATTGTCCCTCTGTACTCATCCCTCATTAGATCCATTATAGAGTACAACGACCTGTTTGGTATGTGCCTCACAAGACATCTGCAACAGCTGGAAAGGCCACAGAAATAGCTCAATAAAAGAATCGCAGGCCTAAAGCAGATGCCCTATGCTGACCATCTAAAAAATCTCCAGCTATACTCTGTCGCATATTGTCTACTCACAGGCGATCTCTGCTTAACATACAAGGTCATCAAACCCAGAGCTGTTGGACATGATACACTTAAAGAAATCCCAATCCCTCAGAGCCACGTACTCCAGGGATCTAGACCTGGTCATCACAATGAACAAAACATGTGGGAGGGATAGATTTCTGTCCCAAAGACTTCCCATTCCATGGAATAGACTGCCCATACATGTCAAGCAGAGCACCTCTTTGGCCTTCTTCAAAAGGAACATTGACGACTGGATGGGAGATAGGAAATTCACCCTGGGGATCACGTCAGTTGCCCTGCTAGACAGGGGACAAGGGAAGTAAAATTCCGGGAAAAATAGCCAGGGAAATGTTATGGCTAGGCTTGTATAGGCCCTAGGGCCAATAGCCTGGTACTAACCTATAAACCTATGAACCTATGTCATTGTGTGAGTGGACTTTAGTGCTGTTCCACCATCTTCTGGTAGTCTGGGGCATTTATTTATTTAACATTTGTTTTCCGAGAAAGCCCAACTTGGAACAAAGCCAATTTTCAGCAGAGGCCTGGGGAGAAATGCTCCAAATGCATGTCTTTGTGGAATCCAAAATATAAACTGGTCATGTCCTAATTCTTTAACTGGCTGCAGAGTGGATTGCATCTCTGTATTTTAACCTATTGAAGACTCTACACTGTCTGCATATTTCTAGAATTATCTAGATTTTTGCAGACTGTCCAATGTTTACCTAATATTTTAGTCTATTATTCATAAAATATCTGGATTTCTGGCACATCAATAAGAGGAAAGTCACTAAATGATGACGGGCATGTCTGGTTTGGAAGGTAAGAAGTTGCTAGGTATGCCATGGATCTGGTTGTAAAGTCACTCTCAGCATTAAAATCAGGGAGTTTTTTTTTTCATATATTATATTATTCGGCTCCCTGAAGCAGTTAACTAGTGTAATTGTTTTGGAATTACGTTATAAGGTTGATGAAGGAAAGATTTTGTAATCGACTTACATTAGCTGAAGAACAGAAATTATGAAACTCTTATATCAGCCATTAATGCAAGAAAGGATAATAAGTGGTTTACAAGAAAATCAAACATTTTAGCAGGGACAGGCAAAAAATGTGAGAATAGTCAGGGTCATTGTACATAAGTCTGTATAGCTGAGAGTTATAGTTACCTTCAGTATGATCAATCGGACTGCTAGGGAGTATGCATTGCAGTTGTCCAGAGATTTGCAGACTGTGTCTGATTTTCTAACATTTTGCCCTGCCCATCATAAAATTGGTTACCATCTCAACAGAAAGTGGATGGACTTATACTAAACACTTTTTGTTGTCCAATCATAATTTAGACTCAAATTTTCACTGGCATCACTGTGGGTACTGTAGTGGGGATAGTAATTACTGTAGGGACTTTAGTTTTAGTAACTGACAGAATGTTTTTTATACATGCACACTCATTTTTGAAGTGGGGCTGTAGCAATCTTTATATTCAGGTAGCAAAATAATTAAATAAGTGGTTCCTGGAAGTGGACGTAGGGACTGGATGTGTGTTAATGGCGGTGCTTGTAGTTTCATATACATGATTATGCTTCCATTCTAATTTGCAAGCAGATGTGCCATGAAGTGTGTCACTTCCTTTATTCCCCGCGTATTTTATCCTGGCAATATTCTTATAACCTTTGGATGGAAATTCATTAGTTATCCTGTGGGAAGCAGTTGTGAAACATGAGAAACATATTGCTAGTGTCATACATGCTAGCTCTCTTTATGCCCTCTTTGTTGTATGTTGCTTGTAATTGCTGTGGTTTAAATTCGTCCATCACTGTTGGCGGAGTTAATTGTATATACCTCATCTGCCAGAGGAGTCACACTCTTTCCTAGGTTGTCACAGTTAAATGATGCTAGATATTACCCCATTGTTCGACATTAATTGTAAGAGAACCTCTACACCCCCACTGCAGTATCAGCATGGCATTACACATATAATAGCTCCTCTAGAGGTGGATCCACAAAGGTCAGTGGTTATTTATTTGAGATATACATATAATATTAATTAAAACAACTTCAGTTTTTATGCTAATAGAGGAACTTTCAGGGCTAATTTTGTATGTGCATGGGACAATTTTATGGACAGAAGATATACCTACAAATTGTTATTGAAGTAATATCTGTAATATAATTGCCATCTAAAACTGCATCTTTACACAATTTACCCATCATGTGGCCTCGTATAGTACTGGGAAACCCTGTGTGTGTTTATACATGTTTTCCTTTTAATAGACTAATGAAATGATCGTGAGTCAATGTGTTTTCTAAATATGCTTTACTACCATGGATTCAGGTGTGAAAGTTTGGTTATATTTTTTCTCATCTTTGTCAGAATCCTTGAATTCTTGATATCTCATTGCATTTGCTACTGTTAGGTTGTTTATTAGTAACATGCTCATGTAAACAGTATTAGACATAAAAGTATCTGGGGGTCCAGTAAAAATAATTATATCTGTTAGTTTTATTTTGTTCGTCAGTAAATGTTAAATGTTCTATCACTTCAGGTACAACTTGACAGAATTATGTGCTGTTGTGATGTAATGCCATAATTTTTATGCTGTACCCATAAGGTAATACTGCCCATTTTTATCATCTGGATGTAGTTAAGTTGTTAACGTTAAACATGCTTGGAGTGGCAGAGGGCATGCTGTACATGATACTGACCAATGCACAGTTTCAAAATCTTTCAACAAAACAGTCTTAAATTTTTTTATGGAAAAATAAGAAATCCATGTATTAGGCTGAGTATACTGTCAGGTCTGAAATGAAAAGGTGGCTTAAAGATACATACTTACTTTTTATATGGTCTACTTATCAGGGGTCTATATTAGTTACCGAAATTGCATTGCAGCGAACACCTAATCATTGACCCAAATACACCAAAATTCTTTTCAGCGATTTACTGAATTTACTAAGGGCAAGGAAATACTTGCACTACAACACAACTTTGCCCTTTTCTCCACTTTAGTGTGATCTCGGAGTTGGTATATATATAATTGGGGGGTGTGGGGAGAAGCCCCACAATTGGGTGCATTCAATTTGCTTAGCTGTTGGTCCATTGTGCTGTAGAGCTTGCCTGCAGTAAATTCAGCGAATTGCTGAAACAATGTTCGCTGAATTAGAGTCAATGATTAGATGTTCGCTGCAATGCAATTTCAGCAAACTAGTATAGACCCCATATCAGTATCTCCAAACATTTTATTCTAGGGTTTAACTGCACACTCTTTCGGATTATTTCAGTTAGATCATTTATTAATTAAGAGGTTAGGTTTTTCTGCCAACTCTCTTTTCTTTATAGATAAAACCTAATATGTCTTTCCTAAACACCATTCATTCATCAAACGGTTCATACCTTGACTCCTGTAACTTCTTTAAAAGTCAGGATTATTTTGACCATTTTTATGGCTGTATTCATTCTTGTATAATTCTAACATTGCAAGTAACAATGAACACTTCAGGAAGTTACATTCCCTAGTAATAAAGGATTTCTGTCTATACCACTTAATGAGAGGCAATGACAACATCTTTACCAGAAATGGGGAAATTATGGAACCTTAGAACCAGTGCAAGTCCACAAATCAATTTCATAAGCATTACAGTCGAAAAATTAAAATTGGCTTAGTTGTGGTTGTTACCCCAAAAAGAATAATTAATTCTCTTTTGTCTACAATTCAATATCGACTTCTGTTTACTGTACTGCTGTCTGTTCTATCAGTTATTGGTTGATGTTAGTTAAACAGTAAATATTATTCCTGGCTGGAAAGCAGTCTGAATAAAAATGCCTTTACCTAAGTTTATACAGCAGCATTTCATGCCACTTCATAATGCCTATTCAACTTCCCATAAACTAAAAGAAATTGGCAAGACCGAATTGCCAAACTTTAATATTTGCAATGATAGTTCTATTTGTTGATGCTTTTCACATCTATTAGTCATGGAAATCCATTCAACCTATATGGCTTTCTTTGCTGGGCAATCTTAAAAAATCAGTTATAAAATCAAAGGTGGTTGTGACTGGTATGATTTTCTGCTTGGTATTCCTACTTTATATCACTTGGAAGAAAATCTTATTTGACCTGTTTAATATCAGCTTGTATTTAAATTTACATGGTCAAACATGGGACAGAATGGGATGAGATTTATTTAACATTACAATATTCCTTTATTAAACATGCACTTTCTTCAAGGAAATACAGACATTTCTTCAGACCACCATTAAATTCCATGATTTATGGAACAATCTAAATAAAATCTGTTGCACTCACCATTGAATTATTGTAATGTTACTTTATTCATCTTTATGTTGCCATTTGCAAAGCTGCCTGTGAACACCTCCAGCTGCTGAATCTGAGACTAACTTTCCTTGTATGAAATAATATTAATTAATGGTTGATGGACTGTACTCTGGGGTCAATTATTACTTTATAACTTAATTGTTTCTTAGTGATGGCAATGGTTCATAGGTGTGTACTAGGCTAATGACCCTGGAGCCTTTACAAACCTAGCCCATGGGATTACCCTGGCATCATGCCACCCGACCTTAGTTCCCAGTGCCTCTGTCGAGTAGAGCCCCTGATGCTTATTACCATGAGATTTATTCTTCTTGTCATTTATTGACTTTGGCCATGGTTTTTAAGTGTAGTCTCTCTATTTACATTTGTTGAAAATAAAACTGTCTACTAAAAGAGATGTCAAAAAGATATATAGCAGCAGATTAGCATGGAATAGTATTTGTATACATTTCCATGAATTAAACTGACACTACAGTATTACTTTATGTCATTGTTAAGCATTCTCAAAGCAAACATGCAACAGCCTACCTTTAGCCTCGCAGATAACATAGAAAATTAATGGTATGATCTATTATGTAGCTGTTTCCTGAAGTCCAGAGTTTGATTCCTTTAACCTCCATTTGCCTACTCTTGTGCTCTGAGCAGGTAACTTAACAGGCAGAGTTCCCATGTAGACCCTGAAATAAGACACTTATGGTTAGTGAGCTTACCCAGTTAACAGATACATTTAAAAGCATCTCAGACTCTTCATTTTCTACGGTAACACACAGAGCACATTTTATAATTTAATACATCAATATGTAAAGTGCACAGAAGATACACAGATTTAATTACAGTATGTGGATTTTGCTTACCATGATATCCAGTTCAGTTAAGAGCAGAAACTACAATTTTTAAACATTATTAATTTAAGAGGGCAAGACTGTTAGGAACAGGTGTCACTTTTTAGGGATACCTGAGGATCACTGTCAGGTTAAGAGTCTTAGAGTTACACTTTTTGCAAGAAGAAAGTAAGGGAATCAACCAACGACTATAAGATGATTCTCTTTAACAGATCACAGCCATAACCCTTTGAGCTAAACTGCATATTACATTCTGTTTAAATTAGACACTTGTGCAGAGTGCAGTGGTTGAAGTACTATATTTGAAAGAGTAAACCGAAGTTGTGTATATGTAAATTTCTTAATTATTCAGGTCATCCTGTAAAACTATTAGGTGAAAAAAGTATTTACATGTGAAAATTAATAATAATAATAATAATAATAATAATAATAATACTAAACAAGGTACAGTTCCAGATAGTTGGTTTACCTGAGGATTATGTTGTATCATTTGATTTCTTAGAAGTTTGGTGTGATGGTGTCTGATGAAAGAAATTTATAATGTGAATGTGCAAAGTGATGGCTTAGTTTCTAAACCTGATGATTTATTTATTCATATGGGCTGTTTACCAAGAGCTATTAATATTCATCTATCTCCTGCAATATTAACAATAGTGCATGCTCCAGGAAAGTACTGGACACTTTCAGGTGCATGTACTAGAAGAAGGTAAGAAGAATGGAAAGCATTTGTATGATTGTGAAAAACAGTGAGTGTGAGTGTGTGAACAAACATGGTTAGTTGTGTGGATTCATATAAAATGATGTATAAATTGATCCATGCATTCTTAATAAAGTTATAAAAAGGGAACACTTTTCACATTGCACAAATGAAAATCTGCTTCAGCTGTGCCAGGGGTGTAGCATTTCCTATGCTCAGTGTGATGAGGGATTTGACAAACTATGCTTGATAGTTTTAATCCAACTCTAGAAAGACACTTATTTTTTTTAGAATTCCATTTGCTGTTTTGTCAGTACTTCAAGTGTTTTAGAGAGTTGTTGCAGAAATGGTCAATGAGTTTGAAAGCATTGTGAATATTACTGATGATAAACTGGTATGAGGTCAGACTAAGATAAGAGATTATGTTACAGAAGAGACACTAAGATAACGATATTTCAAGCTGAGGAAAGTTATAAAATGAAAATTACAGAGATCAGATATATGTGTTATGCTTTAATATCAGAAAGCTTGAACCCAGATGATGAAAAAGTCTGAAAAGTCATACAAATGCTTTTAGCAGGGGATAAACAGATACTCATCAGATTTCTTGATATGATAAATATATTGTGAAATTTATTCCCAATATGAGAGAAGTAAATGTACAATTCAGAAAATTAATAAAAATGTGGATTGTTACTGGAGCACACAAGAAAATCAACAGTTAGTTACAGAAACACACAAATGTTAATATTTAATGTGAACAAGTAACTCATTTTAAAAGCTGATGCAAGTCAGAATGCCATTGGTATGTTAACTTTGCAGAAAGTGAAATCAGTTGTATATGAGTCAATAGTGTTTAATGACTGAAAAAGAATATAGAAATGTTTGCTAATATTGTGAAAACATTCATGAGCATATGTATAGGAAAAGACTGCTAATGGAACATGTTCATACGTTATGTATCAAGACTGTGTACATCTCAATACTATTATTTTAAATTTGTGGTCATGAAGCTAATAGATGCTATGAGCAGAGGGTTAATCAATGCACTAAAAGCTATATTTTCAAGGCATGTTGTTCAAGATATGATAATTTTAGATAATGGTTCACAGTATGGAAGTGTGTAATTCAAAATATTTTTCTGAACAACAGGAATTTTAACATGTTACCCTAAGTCCTAACTATTCACAATGTAATGGTAAGTCCAGATGGAAATGCAGACTGTTATGAACCTCACCTTAGCTTTATTGTAATATATATTCTTCTCCAAAGTTTTGGTTTGTCACTTGCTGGATAATTTAGCATTCATAGACTAAAGGGTATAATTCATATATCTGCAGCTTAACAGCCATCAAGAATCAGATCAAGATGAAAGGGAAACTAAAGCAAAATCACACTACACCCAAATTTTGTTATGATCAATATGCAAAGCATCAGTCACTTCAGAAAGAAAGGGAAACGGTGAACAGTAGTTAAAGGGTGCTAGTGCCAGCGATGTGATCAGCAAGGGTAGCTTATCTTCATACTGTGATGGACAACTGCTTAGAACATGTAGGAGACAAGTACCCAAAGCAAGTATCATCACAGTGGCTGTGTACAAATATTGTGTTTGTGATACTTTCAGAAATGTTAAGATACCCAGTGAAGTTTTCTGAAAGGTCTTCAACTGCTATCTCAAGATGCCTTTTCAAAGAAAAAGTGTTAAAGGGGTAAGTCCATTTGAACATTTATCTGGAGTGCGGTGAATGCTGTAAGCTGTGTATCTGAGCTGTTGTTCAAACCAGGTTTCATCACCTTTTACTGGAAGTAACCTCTTTCTTCAGTCCCTTCAAATACCAGGAAATAGCATTTTAATTAAATAAATTGTCTTTTACCAAAGAAGATAACATTTCTTTTGTTCTAATTTCAGTGCATGCTGCTAATTGGTTAAACTTAGTTTGACAATACTTGGGCTAACATCTTGAAACATTACCAGCAATTACCTTGTATAAACTGGTTGAGCATAACTTAGTCTGGCAGTATTTGGAGGCTTATTGGAGCATTGCTGATTATCTTATAAGGAAAGGTAATTTGCTGTTGTTCTAGGAGTTCAAATGACTGCTCACATAGTAAGTTAAATACTGGTTAGCTGTTTCCAATTTTGATTTTTATATAGTGCTCAGCTTGTTGGCCCTGCTCACCTTTTGTCCGATGTGATGTGAGCTGTGCATTTGAACTCTTGCTGGAACCAGATTTGACTTGTTTTCATTAAATTTAACTCCTTTCTTCAGTCTCTTCAAATTCCAGAGAAGAGTGTTTTAATTAATTAAATTATTTAACACTTCAGACAGCACTTTTTCTGATTTGCATGCATATTGCTAATTGAGCATAACTTACTACTTTGGGATTATTGTAGCATACAAACACATTTGTAACTATACATTGATGACATAATAGCTACATCTTTAAGGGCAGTAACCACTACCTGGGTTTGTGTACATGTGGTTTCTTCATCAGAGCATGTCAGTAACAGTTATTGTTAAATGCTCATGCCTTTTACTCATTCATCTTGACTAAGTGTATGGTTTATGGTATACATATACTACAATAATGGCATGAAAAGCCTACAAAGACTTTCTTCCATATTACCATTGCTAGCTTCCTTAACAGGTAGGAATGAGTCTCTCCCTATTTGTTCATGTATTATATCTTAAATGTTGTCGGTGGTAACTTGAAGATAATGTGTTTCAGACCTGGATGAGTTGACTTTAGTGCTAGATGCACAACTTACATCTCCTTAATTTTGATCTAAATTGTAAAGATGAGCAAGTGTTCTAAGTTGTTCCCAAGCAAAATCAGAAGCTTCACTTATTAGACATTGTGAATAGGCTGAACGGAATTATTTGAATTCAGTTTAGACATTTCATCATACAAGGTATGTTATAATTATTATTATTATTATTATTATTATTATTATTATTATTACTAATAGTTGCAGCAGTATATATTTTTCTTTAATTATTATTTTTACAAAAAAGTTGAAGTAGAAATAGTGGTCTTGATTCATTCATGATCCAGTTCATAAAATATCAAATAGTGCAGGGGCAAATATAAATGCTAATCAAATTTACAATTACAGTTTCAAACCCCATACTGTGAGAAAGCACAGATTCCCAGCAACAGCAGTCATAGGCTATTGATTTATGATTAACCATATTTTATACAATTACAGGGTCAACCAATAATAATAATTATCTTATTCCAGAGAAGCATTTCTTGCTAGTTTTAGAAAACATAAATGTTTTAACAAAAGGGGCAAGAAAATGTTTTAGGCATATTGGTCACATATGACAACTAGGATGCTTTTCTAATTTTTGTACTCAAGTATAGAAAAAAGTGTTGTGCAAGTAGGAGAAGCTGAAGATGGGTTGAAGTTGTGGGCAGACTGGGAGGCTGAGAAGAAGATTCTAGAAAAAAGTTTTAAAAATAAAAGAGTCCTTCCTAGGAAGGAATAATGACTCATGTCTAATTTAGACATGAGAGTGGCAAAAAGCTGTATGACTCAGAGACAGATGGGTAGACATTAAATGTTTTTTTCAAGAAAGGCAGTGGCATTCATGGGTAGGGAAGCTGCACATAAATTGACAGACTCTGTTTAGTGCTACCCTTAAATAATTTACATCATTTGCAGAGGAGCTGGCTAAGATTATAATTTTATATTAAAGTATAGGTATGACTAAACTGCTTCCAATCATGAATCTTCCTTCCTTTGGTAACCATGTCCCATATATTTTAGAAAGATTTTAAAATACATTCTGTTTTACAGACTATGTGTATCTTAGTTGGTGAAAGGAAGTGAAAACTCCAGCCATAAACCCTGGTTCTTGAAAAGAAGGACTTGCTCAGTGGTGCTGTCTGTGGGATCAAGGATGTTAATGTATGAGTAAGAGAGGCATTTTAATATTCTATAATTTTAGTTTAGAATTGTAGTTTTTTTTACACATAACCTATGCTCTGTACCTTCTATAATGATACATGTTCTTTGAATGTTCATTTCTTAGACCAATACTTGAGACTTGTTTCTTGTTCAAACAGTAATATGCACCTCACTGTTATCAAAAAAATGTAAAACTGCATTTCAGATGACTGCCTGTAAATATTTAATTTGTTCAAGCCTTGTTGTGATAATAGTTGTAATAATTATGTTTACTTTTATGTGATTAATTGGCATGATATTCAGATTGTAGTTGACACTATCATTTCTGTCCAGTGGACCAAGGCCATGGCTGAAAGGGGTCTTTGACCTGTCCACTTACCAGGTTATCAAAAATTAAATAAATGGGGGGGCGTGGCCAAGGATGAACACAGGATAGCAGCAGATTTCTTCAGCTCCACCAATTTCATTACACTGACATGAATTAATTACTTAAAAAAATAATTTTTGAAGTAATTTTCTTTCTAAATATGTTTGTTTTATATAGTTCTTGAACTATATCTAAAAAAAGAAAGGACATTTTAACAATATTCCTGTCAGAAATCACATTGGAAATTTTCCTGTCAGTTTATCAGTCTGAAATGAGTTCCAGTAAGACAAATTCTCAAGACTCCAGCATCAAGAAAGAACTTCAGTCTCTGATAACTATAATCCAGCAACTTACTGCTAAGATGGATAAAATGGATACTAAAATTGATACCTTCATAGAAAAAACTACAGAACAAATAGACTTGTTACATATAGACCTGCAACAACAGAAGATCCAGATGACAGGCATAGAAGAAGCTGTGAATGACATGGAAAATAGAATCCAAGAAGAGGAAATCAACATTGAGTTTCTGCTGAAACAAAATACACATTTACAAACAAAGCTGGATGACTTGGAAAATAGATCTAGGCACAATAACATTAGGATTCTTGGACTGCCAGAAAATATTGAAGGTAACAATATTACTTCTTTTTTAACAACATGGCTTCCTAAAACTTTAGACTTACCAGAAGCATTCTCTTTTGGTATCGAAAGAGCACATAGATCTATAGCTAATACTAACTCTAACAAAAATTATCCTAGATCAGTTATAGTTAGATTTCTATCATCTTTTGATAAAGAGATGGTTCTTAAATCTGCTTGGGCTAAAGCTCCTGTTAAGATTAATGAGACAACTGTGCGTTTTGACAATGACTATTCTTCCTTGGTAATAGCTAAAAGAAAAGTTTTTCTGCCACTAATAAGGGAGCTTAAAAAAGCCCAGTTTAAAACATACCTTCTGTTTCCTGCCAAGCTAAAAATCTTCCTTCCTGATGGTCCTAAAATCTTTGATGACTTAGACTCTGCTTTACTGTTTATCCAAAAAAATAAGATTTTGGATAAAATAGAGGAAATGGAATGGGCTAGTCCTTCATTAAAGAGACTGGCAACTGAAACTTCGTGGAAGACTTCAGAGAAGAAGAAGAGACTAAAGAACAAATGATTTGTTCTATGTTTTTTTCTTTTTTTCTCTCATCATTTTACTTCATTATTAATCTTTTTAAATATTGTTCCTGCATTTCCAGAAAGCCACAAATGTTCTGAAAAAGATTTAATTAAAGTTATTCTCTGTGTGCAAAGAAATGTTTTGTTTCATAACCAGTCAAAATATCTGAGGAACTAATAACAAGCTATTATTCAATTTGTTTCTCTTTCTGAAAAAGAGAAGTAAGGTCAGTAATTTGATACATTTTTTTTCTTTTTTTCTCCTTCTCTTCTTTTCTTTGTTTAAACAATGATATTCTATTTAGATTATGTAGTGGGTAAAGGGTGGGGGAGGGCAGGGAGAGAAGAGTAATGAAAATATGATAAATGGAATAATAACATATTTATTCCCTGTAAAAAGTTTATATGTTCTTCAAATGCTATTCCTAATTATACTTTCTTGATTATACTGCTTATGCTTGTTTGTAAATAATCTGTCATACTTTAACTAATAATAATTAGAACTAAATAATAATAAATAATATGTTTTATTTTTAACTCTATTAATATAAACAGTAAGTAATATTCGAAAAACACAAAAAGGCAGACACCTCGAGCTGCAGGACCTTTTAAATTCACACAGCCACGTTGTTTTAGTAGTTCAAATACTTGTAAGCAGATGTACCCTTAAGAATACGGGCAAGCCAACACCAAATAAAAGCGTACTCTTCAGAAATAAACAATTTTCCTCAGTCTGAGGAAGCTGTAGCTGTGTCTTCAGTGAAAACGCTTTTATTTTTACTCAATAAATTTGGCGTTAAGGTTTGCTCACAGATTGTTTATTTCTGAAGAGTACGCTTTTATTTGGTGTTGGCTTGCCCGTATTCTTAAGGGTATATCTGCTTACAAGTATTTGAACTACTAAAACAACGTGGCTGTGTGAATTTAAAAGGTCCTGCAGCTCAAGGTGTCTGCCTTTTTGTGTTTTTCAACTGTTTTGGTGTTCGTGATCTTTTTTAGTAAGTAACATTCCATTGTATATACTTCTTATAGCTTTCTCTTACATTTTTTTTTGTTTCTGCTTTACACTTTTTTATTTTCTACTCTCTTTTTCTTTTCTTTATTCTTTCTCTTTATTTTTTTCTCATATTAATATATAGAAATGCTTTTGATCATATAGACACAGTAAATAATAAGATTTGCATAAAAATTGAGTTGGGACAAAAATATTGAGTTTTATTACTTATTAATAACTTTGGGCTTAATTTCACTTAAATAGAGGCTGTAATAACCTGTAAAATACATTGCGAAGGTTTTGTCATGTTTAGATGCATTTACACTGCTAAATGAATGTTTGTCACTAGTTTTTAACAAGTTTCCTGCCAAAATGTTAAGGGAGACAATCTGGGATGTGGGCTACCTCATGCACAGTGTCCATGAGCTGTTTCAAAAGCTTCAACTCTCAGAATTCTCACAGAGAAGCTGAAAGCAGTCAATCTGACCTTTGACCCAGATATCACACTGACACAGCACAGATTCAGGAAGAACACTCTACCAGGAAGTAGAACTGATGCAAATGCGACTATGTGAAGGAAAATGAACTCTTTGACATTTAAATGTGAGTTATTTTATATAATTACTTAAATATCTATGTTATAATTCATAAAATATGTCAGTTATAATGATTTTAAAGGATGCAGTTTCTTGTAGTAAGTAAATGTCTTATTTTAGAAGGCATAGAAAATGAAACATTTATTCAAGTGTTTTTGAAAATCTACTTGACTGCTGCATACTAATCTGTGTTGAAAACTTATGTTCCAAACATATACATTACTATAACTCATTTAATTCATCTGATTGACAAGCATAAATAACTTTATAACTCTATACTGGAAGAAATTGTCATGTGATATATTTTAAAGCAGTAGTATAGACATACAAAATACAGATGGTTTTTCTTACAATAATTCAAGTGTTTCTGAGAACTTGCATAACTATGCAGTATGATTTATAACAATTTCTATAAATATAATATTTTATTCTATTGACAATAATGAGTATGAGTAAAATGCTCATATACAAGCAATTCAAGGGTTTTTTTTGGAAGCTGTTGACTGCATTTACATGACAGAAAATAGATGCATCTTAATATATGTAATGTCTGAACCATATTAGCCAAAGTTTTTGATTTAAATGAATGTTAGAACTTATTTTTACATACTTTGAATAAATTAATATGTAAATATGACTTCCTTTTTTTTTTCTCTCTTTCTTTCACTCTCTCCCTCTTTCATGTCTTTTATTTCTCTCTCTCCTCTTGGCTCCTAATATCAAGTTTGTTTGAATGCTATTTGAATACAAGTGTATTATATTACATAGATGTATATAGTAGTATGAATAGTTTTTTTTTAAAAAAAGTTTATTTTAGTTTATATGATGCTGTTTTATCAAATGTGTAGTCTTGTCTTGCTAGATAATTGAATTGAAAGCTGTTAATTTAAGTTAAATATAACCAGTATTAAATTGATAAGGTGGTAGCTGAGGTACTGCTGCTTAGGGTAGGGGGTTAACTTGAGTGGTATATACTACTCTAAGTTGGAGTTTTTAACTCCAGGCTGGATGCAAGGTTTAATCCTTACATTATTTTCACTTGTTCATTGTTATATGTATATAGGTTCATAGGTTCATAGGTTCATAGGTTCATACTAGGCTATCTGCCCGAGGGCATTTACAAGCCTAGCCCATCGTTTTGTGGCTTACGCCACCCCTTTAGTATGGGGACATCCACAATATATTTTGTACACTCATTGTCACTACAAACAAAATTGAATCCTATACAAAATCCCATAAGAGATTCAATAAATACAGCTATATTTAAAGGTACACCTAAAGGAGGAGATATAACATTACTTATGTTGTTATTTGTTATTTTGATCATAAGATTCTTAAGTTTTAAAAATACCAAATGACATCTTTAAAAGGAATTTCTTTAAACATTAATGGATTGAATAATCCGTGTAAAAGGGCAAGCCTAACAAGATACATTAATTTACATAAGGCCAACTTAGTCTTCCTGCAAGAAACCCATCTCTTGAAAAAAGATATTGATAAACTAGTCACAAACAAATATACAGTATTGGTTAGTTCAGAGCACACTCAGAAAAAAAGAGGAGTGGCTATTTATGGAATAAAAGTATGCCCATTCCTAAAACCATTAAGTCTTATCAGGATGACAAAGGAATGTTTTGTATGGTTACAATACAAATTAATGGGAAGACTTACACTTTAATTAATGTATATTGGATACCTGGAATTGGTATTAATACAGTGAAACATCGTCTTGAGAAGATCATATCATTCTCTATAGGAGATATTATTTTAGCTGGTGACTTTAATTCATCTTTTCCCCCACTGCAGTGCAATCTTGGAGTTGGTATATTTAATTTACAGGGGGGTGCAAGTGGCAGAGCTCCCCACTTGAGGGGTGCAGGGGGCTTGCCCTCCTGCAGAAACGTAGTACACAGTGTGTGAGATGTTATTTATAGTTGCTTTGTAGTTTTCAATGTTTTGAAATTTGATTTTATGGCTTTTAGAAGTTTTGAGGTTTATATGTTATGGTCTTGATGTTTTGAGTTTAGATGTTATAAAGAGTAGATGTTTTGATAGGTAACCATTTACAAACAAAGCTGTAGCTAACAAAATTAGATAATATGATGTGTAAGAGAAGTATTTTAACATTCTGGAAAGAAGAAAAGTAACACATTTTTGATTGCATGTTAGCAAAGTACATAAGAAGCAAGTGGATGCATCTGCTGCTTTAAACATTGTAGTAGCTAGTAATAAATGGAAATATGAACAAGAGAAAGGACAGAGCACATAGGTAGAATCATACATCCCAACTGTACAGAATTATTCCTTTTTTACCGAGTTTTGGAGTCCAAATAATGGTGTGCCATGATTCCAGAGTGGCACCTCATCATTTCTGAATTTTCCCCAGCTTTTTTTAAAAAGTTTTATTTTTCTGTGATTTCAGTTGACGTCATCGCATGTGCAATGACATCAGCTCCACCATCCTGTCGGAATTGAGCTCAAGGGCTCACATGTACATATTTTCGGCTGGTTTCTGCCTGGGAAGGACTGTTTGAGTTTGAATCTCAACTACATGGGTCAAGAATTGAATGGAAACTTCTGTGAGCAGGTTGGGCTGCTTTCTGCCCAGGAAGGATGAATCTCTCAACTCATTTACTTGGATCTGCCAGTGGGTTGAGAATTGAGAAAGTGAATGCCTGGGTACTGCAGAGCTTCAGCAAGCGTGCATCTTAATTGAATGGAAACTTGGATCTGTGGGAATTGTATGTCTGGGTATTGCTATTGCAGAGCTTGAGCGAGCATCTTCTGGTACTGCAGAGCTTGGATCTGTGAGCAGAGCGTGCTTTGAGGTATTTTAATTTTTCTCTTCTTGTGAACGTTTCTTGAACTGAATTGTGTACTGCAGAGCTTGGATCTGTGAGTGGAGCATGTTTTGAGGTATTTTTATTTTTCTCTTCTCATGAACACTGCTTGAACTGAATTTCAGGTGTGTGTGTGTGTGTGTGTGTGTGTGTGTGTGTGTGTGTGTCAGTATATGAGTTTTCAATTTATGTAGTGGTTTTATATAAATATGCCTTACGATCAGTACAGAAAATGACTGCATTTTTATTTGGCAGGGTACAGGAAATGTATAATTTAGAATGGGTTATTGATAATAATATTAGTAATGTTGTTAAATAGCCTAAGAGATATTACAGGACTTACACATTGCTGTGGCATTTAGGAGAGGCTTGCACTGTAATAAGAATGTGGTATCTGAAGTAGGTGCTCTCACATGTCATGGAAGAATGTTTCACTAATGTAAGAGGTGGGGTAAGTAGTGTACTACCAAATTTGTTTTTACTTTTACACTAAAAACAATTTGCTTGAGGACCTTAGCACATTATGCTGCGTATGCCAGCATATGTTGAGTTAAGATCTGGGAAAAGACTGGTTAAAAGTAGTTTGTGGGTGAAAGTAAGTTGCATACATTTTATTCTATTTTTATATATCATTTTGTGTACTCATTAGGGATGTTAAGATGGTGGGAATGGGATCGCTTGATTGCTATGCATTTAGCCATTTTGTTGTAGGCCACAATAAGTACTTTGGATAAAGCCTTTTGTTAGGTATCCAGAGATACAATTCCATAAATTATAATATTTGGACTAATTGTGCTTCTGCATCCCTTCTTTTTTTTGTGAATAACGAAGTAAACTGCAACATTTTCTACACAGGAATCCTAGATTTTTTATGTATTTTTTGTACATTACTCACACTGAAGGGAACATGAATGTAGCTGACAGGCCTTTTGTGGCAAATCACTGAAAGATTGAATTCACTAATGACAAGCATTTGAATTTCAGACTTCATATTCTTCAGAAAATAAATGGTAACATAAAACCTTTTATTCTAACACTTTTTTAACTTTATAAGATAAGTATTTGAAATTTGTTCCTATTTAAGATGTTGAGAGGTATGGTGATTTGGCATAGTGGTATGTTGCTCTGACTGCAGTGCACAGGATCTTGGGTTCAAGACTTGGTTGGCAGTGAAATGCATGGTGGTAACATTTTATTCTAGCAACTTTCCAAAATTATGCAAGCAATGTTTAAAATGTGTCCCTGGTTTTTGGCCTTTTGTCCCCCCCACCACAAAAAAAAACTGAAATTGAAAATAAGTGCGAGAATCTGTGCAAGATGCCTATGGCTTACACTACTGTCATTCTATTTTGATATATGTGTATATATATATATATATATATATATATATATATATATATATATATATATATATATGTGTGTGTGTGTGTGTGTAAGTAGATTTTTATGATGGAAATGTTCTGAATTGGGCATTTTGTCATTATTGGTTCATGCATTTTGTTTCATTGCCTACTGGAAAAAAGTTCAAAAAAAAATTTAAAATGTGCTCTAAGTCTAACAAGTGTGCTATATTATCCAAGGAATATGATTTAATAAAGTCAAGAAGGTGTATCAAAGAACACATGTATGTTTCTTGTTTTGTGTGCAAGGGGTCTATCATTTGAAAACAGCCCAAAGGTAATCTTTATCCACCACTGGCCAGATGCATTTTCTTTGAATGTGGTGTGGGTTTCAATGCTGTTTCAATGAATGTGAGTTTCAAGGGCAGAGAAGTTGTAATGCTAAGTCTATTTTCAGTGTGAGACAGTAACAGTATTGCTTTGTTTAGCAGATGATTATTAGTGTTTGTGCATTGTGCTATAAAATGTAAAAATAAAATCCAAATAATCATTGTAGAAGTAAAGCAGTATGCACACATTAGTGTTTATGGTAAATGGGGTGAAATAACCAGGTAATGAGACATTGGAACGGCTGCAGGGGGACTCTGGTGCCATATTCTGGTTCTGTTCTTCAGTTTGTGTTTGAAAGTTGGTATCCCATAATCCCACTGGAGTGGGCAGGGTTACATAATTATGTATGCACATTTTAGGTTAATCAGCGTACAGGTTTGTACCTATTTTTCATGTGCCTTGACCAAATTTTTGATGTTTTCAGGTTGAGAGGTATGGGTCAAATACATAAAAGAGTAAATGGTCAAACAGAAGAAAAGAGAATTGTGAGGAGGTATAGAATATAGTGTAATGGATGTAGGGTACACAAATAAATGGGGAGTTTTAGATAATATGACAGTGAAGAACTGACAGTTTAATGAAAGACAGTGGAGAATGAAGATGGAAGTAGCATGAGGAGTATGGATGTAAAAATGCGATTATTGTAGGAAAGGTCAATGATATTAATATTGCAGTGAAGTGGATTAGAAAAAGAAAAGTGAGAGAAATTCAGTTTAAATACTGGATACTTGGTGCATTTATTGTAACACTTACAGTTATTTATTTTATTTTATTTACTTGTCCTTTGATAACTGTGAAAGTCCATCTGAGACAATGGCCTGTTTTCAGCAGAAGCCCATGAAGAAAAGCTCCTTTGGTTCTGGTTGTGCCAATTCTGGACTGGGTGAACAGTTACCGCTTTGTGATGTTTTTAGGCAAAGTTAGAGTTGGATTTTAAATTGATGAGTCTTTTCATTCTCTCTCAGTGGGAGGGGGAGTTTATTCCAAAAGTCTGATACAGCTGGAGTATAAGGAATCTCCAGTTGTATTATATGACTTAGATCATAACAGAAGGAGTCTGTCCTTGGATCAAAGGTTTTTATCTGGAGCATATTTTTGGAGTAGTTATTGCAAAGGCAAGCATTTAGCATAGATTATGTTGTAAGCTGCTCAAAGCAGTGAGTATGAGAGGTAATTTGACAGTTCCATGCAGTTTAACTGTTTTAGAGCTTCACAGTGGTAATTTCTGAAAGATAGGTTTGCAGCAAATTTGGTAACTGTATTGTGCCATTTTTCTAATTTGTTTAGTTGGGAAGATTTCAGTTTAGTGAAAATTCAGGAAGCATACAGTAGTGAAGGTATTAAATAAATAGTGTCAAGTGCCATCCTACTGGTATCTGTAACAAAGTGTTTTGTTCTATAAAGAAGACACAGTTTTTGCTGTTTTTTTTTTTTTTTATGACTGTCTGTATATGTTACTTAAATTTTAGTTTATTATCCATTATGACACCTAGTAGTTTACTGTGCCAGACAACTTCAGTTGTAGTGTTGTTAGTTGTGGTGATACTGAAAGGGGCGATAATATAGTGATGGTATTTAGTTATGAACACTATTAGCTTTTTTGGAGGGTGGGGGTTAAGAAACAGTTGTAATTGTTGGAACCATGCTTCAGTTTTGGAGAAAGCATCTGGTATTCATTCTTTTAGGTCCTGGAGGTTACAAGCAGAGCAGATGAGGGTAGAGTCATTGGAGTATTGCACAATATTGGCAGGTTTATAGCTAGATGAAGGTTACTGACAAATATGGTACATAGGAGTAGGCCCAAGATTGATCATCAAGGGATACCTACCATGACTGGAAGGAAGGTGGAACAATTGTTTTTGCCATTTAAATAACTGATCTATCACGGAGGTAGCTTTGAAACCAAGTGAGAGTGGTGGTACAGAAGCCAAGACTGGTCATTTTGTTTAGTAGTATTTGGTGATAAATGGTATCAAAGGCTAGGGATAGGTCTAGGAATATTACTGAAACAAATATGCAGGCATTCAAGTTGAGGCTGAATGTTTTATAAAGCTAAAAAGGGTTGTGTTGGTGGTGGGGTCAACAACCATGGAGTGTGGGAGAAGTTAGTCCAAGAGATTCCTTAGAAGCTGTGTATGAGTACACATTTATACAAATTTGTAGAGAGGTGGAAATATGTCAGTTGGATGTAGTTTGAGAGTTCTGCAGTATTACTTCCCTTGTGTAGTGGAATAGTATTGGATTTTCTTCCACAGTGAAGGTGTGTAGACTTTTGGATGACTCTTTTAATAAGCATGGATACATGGTAAGCCGGTGCATCAGTGATCATCTTATTGTGTTATGTAGGAAGTTTGTTGACTGTTACAGTGGTTGGTTTTAATTTTGCCATTTTTAACAGTGCTGGTACATTCCTTAAAGTGATGGTATGCTTCTGACTGTAGTAGGTTGAGTAAATGTTTGGATTTGAAGTTCTTGTATCCTTCAGTAGTGTACTTACTCAATAAAGTGATTGTTGAATTAACATGTTATACTCTGTTCTGAATCATTGCGGAAAGGGTTGGGTTGTGAAAATCTCCCAGGGTGAAGAATATGTTTGAGTTTTTTTTTTTTCAAAATATATTTTTGGGATGTTTTTATGATTGTTCAGAAGGGAATGGGAATGTTTTTCTTTACCAGGATGAAATTGGTTTTAATGAGGTTTCTTGGGTGTCCAGATACTTGTAGATTATGATTGGTTTTCTGGGTTAACCATGTTTTCCATGCTTTATCTTGTACCCTCATTAATTATTTGGTATACTGTATTAGCCATGGAGCAGGGATGCTCTTGACTCTTTTTTTTTCTGAATGGTGCTAGACTCTTTAGAGTACTGAGGAAGAGCCTGTTGAATTGTAATGTGGCTTCATGGAGTGTGTACAATTCTTTAGTAAACTCTCAATTAAGAGGCATCTATGGGGATTGGTAGATGCCAGATATCTGTAGTTTCTGGTTGCTTGAGAGTTACTTTTACAGTAGGCCTGACTAATACTGTATCCTATACTATTTTCTTGGTTTGAATTGTTCTCAGGTTGAGGAAAGAGGGAATTTATTTCTAGCTTCTTTTATAAAACTCTAAAACTTTAAAAACGTAACTTATGTTTCTATTGGGGGGGGGGGGAGTACAGAAAGTGCAACACATGAAAATTGTACTGTATTTCTTTGATTTTTTTTTTTTTTTTTTTTTTTTGCTGGATGCATGAGAGTGCCAGTTGCTTGAGTTCTGGTTAACTGAGAGTTTACTGTAATATATTTCAAATGTATTGTTTTAAGATGGAGTTGAAAGCATTTTTATTAAATAGAGATTAGTTGTGTGATAGACTGAAGTGGCATTTTGGAATATGGAGCAGATGTCTAAAGCATATGTGGATAAATGATCACTCAGGGAGTTGGTCATTGTACCACAGCTGGATATGTTGGGTGGTCAGATGTGAGTATCTAGTCTAGGGTGGACACGCTGTTGTATTTTTCATACCTGGTAGTAGAATGCATGTGTTGAGTAAAACCATATAAGTTAGTATTGGACTGAGAATGTGGAAGATTAGTTTTTGTGTTTGCCAATCAATGTTTAGGTCACCTAGGATATAAGTTTCATGTGGAATATTTGAAGTATTCTATATATTTTTTGTAAGACCAAGAGCTAGTGACGACATGTTTTTTTTTTGTTAGGGAGACTGTATATGTGAAAAAACTCCTTTGCTATGTTAGATTTTTACCTTTACAGAGACAGGGTTTTTCTGAAATTGTTCTGACAAGAGCTTCAGGAGAAGGATTCAGAGGTACAATTAGACAGAAAACTACCTCAAAGAGGGGGTGGTACAGACAATGGAAGGTGAACAGTTTGAGGACTGTAAGACAATGGCAGAGGGCAATGGAATGTCATGATTCAAAACAGCATGGCCAGCCCTTCTTGCCTCATATCAGATTGTCTGTAGCACAAACAAGAATATGTTACAGTGTGTAAGCAACATTTCACATGGAGCAGTAATTACCTAGTTAAGATGTCTGCAGCATATATATGACATTCTACTGGCTTCAAAAATTGTAGGTGTGCTGGCAGAGATGAGCCACAGATGTTATCTCCTACATGGGCACTTTAAAGCAGGGTTAAAGAAAAGGAATACCTAGTTAAAGTTTCCTGAAACAAGTATGTGACACACTACTGCCTTTTAAAGTAGTAGTAGGTTTGCTATTAAACATGAGCTACGTATGTATATTGCCTCCTATATGTATACTTTGAAGCAAGGCTGGAGAAAAGGAATACTAAAGGTAGACCTTCCCTGTCTTAAATAGACAAGCCAACAGAAGTTCATAGGGTGTTGATCAGCAATGTGTTGAAATGAGATCTGGAACACAAAACCCATCGGTATTCTTTAGATCATTAACATAATCGGTTTTGCATTGTGGCCTTTGTATGAATTTAATTATAATTAAGAGGCAGGATGGGGAAGGAACATTTCAAAGGTAAGAAGTTAACTGTCCAGAAATTGTGACTGAAAGGAGTTTGTCTGGCAAACCAATGCCCAGGAAAAATGTATGGTATCAGGCATTTGGGACAAAGTGGATCATTTGAAGACAATAAATAATCACAGCAACAACTCTTTTTTTATATTGGCTATATAGTTCTTTATGTCCTTCAAGAAAAAGCTTTACGTGTATATAAGCAGCTAATTTCTGTGATGTATGAAAGGATGTATTCCAGGAAAAAAGTTAAAATGCAAAAAATAGTTGCAGACATGCAACAACGCCCATCCCTGTAATTTATTCACTTCTGATTTATTAAATGTGTCACATGATCATTAATCTGGGAAATCTGCATATATGCCTCAATAATATACATTCTAATGTATCTCCAAACGTTTTGCACACATTTTTTTCTTGCTATAAGTTTAGATGTTACTTTGATATCTATCTTGAAGATTGCCACTTTCAAATATTTTTGTTTCTTGCTTTCAGTTCAGAAAAGAAAGGTCAGCAAATTTACAATATATTACCCTGCTGTCCTCTAATAAGTCACTTATAATGGGGACCTCAGTATGTTATACTATGTTTAATTTTGCTTGATTGTGCTGAATGATAAACAGATTAATATGATACAACTTTTTGTTATGTGGGAGGGGACAAGATCATGAAATCCAAATCCATATGTATTTGGCTTTTAGTCTTAACGATCATAGTTAATTATGAGCTGTCAAAACCTCAGGGGTGAGTTATTAAGGTTATCAAAATCTCAGGGTAAGTTATTAAAGTTATCAAAACCTCAGAGAAAAGTTATTACAGTTATCAAAACCTCAGGGATAAGTTAATAAAGTTCTACATTTGAGACTGCCTGACTGAATACACTCTTAATACTGTGCTTCACTGAGGGTTGCCATTGTCAGATAAATACCACCACTTACCTCTAGATTTGTATTCATTACTGAAAGTATATTGATGTACACTGTTAAAAGAAAAACTATTTTTGTATGAATTACAGTTCTAAGAATGTGTGTGTGTGTGTGTGTGTGTGTATGTGTGTGTGTGTGTGTGTGTGTGTGTGTGTGTGTGTGTGTGTGTGTGTGTATGTGTGTGGGTGTGGATGTGTGTGCACGAGTGCATGTGTGTATGTGTGTATGTATACATAAATCAAAATATATTCTAAGGAACTGATAAATTGTCAGCTGAACAACTCACATGCACTAAAGGATGCTTAACATAATTATTCCATGTGTTTACTCTATACTCATTTTACTGATATGCACAGCTGAGCATAATAAATTAATGCAACATTTAATTTAATTTACCTTTTACCATTACGAAGGAGGGAAATAAAAAAAATAGTTATTTATGAATGAAGCTAATGGGCAGCCATTGATATTAAATAAGAATGATAATAACATTTATTTCCAAACATCATTGATACTTTTCCAGAACACAAAATACAAATAATGTTTAAATTGCAATGATGAAATTGTGTGACTGTAAGACTAACCAATCAGAACATGAATGTTATTGTGGCAGAAACAAAATACAGAATATAACATCTGTTTAAATATGATTTAAAAGAAATGAATGTACATTGATCCTTTTTAATATATCAGACTGTGCCTTTTCTGCTGTTTATTACTGTAATGTTGTCATTGTTATGTTGTCCATCTATTATAACTAAAGGTGTTAATAGAAATGCAGCAGAGCATTGAATAGTGGAAGTGTTTCAGGAATCCCCCACTCACACAGACTCACACACACACATGAGCACATGCTAGCACTTTAGAGTTCTACTTTCTCTAAAGAGATATATTACCTTATTTGGGATTAGAACCTCCTAGATACATAAGTAAATTTGCTTTGCGAAGATTATTTGATTTGAAAACTTTAATCCAAAAATTAGTAAATGGTCAGGATTTCTTTACCTAATAGAGAAATAGTAATTGGTCTAAAATTACTGTGCTAATGAATATTAGCCGGTATTGATACATTCCAGGATACATCCATGGAGGTACTTGTAGTATCATGACTTTTTCTATGAAGTCATCTTAGTGGTGTGAGACTCCAAATGGAAAGGCAAAGCAGTTTTAATAGTTGCATGAACAGTAAATAAAAGGTCAAGCACTTTCACCCGGAACATGCGCAGGCTTCTTCAGAACAATTCTACATTACAAAGTGCACTTATTTAAAAGTAACCAGCAATCAGAACCTGCCAATCACTGAATAACACATATTCTAAAACCCTTCCCAACCCAACAATACAGTGTTAACCTTTTAATGCTCAGGGCAAGCAGAATCAAATTAACACTGTGTATTAAATACGGTGATTAAAATATGTCCTTGAACAATGCTATATTAATAAAATCTTTCACAATTTAGCAGCCCTTAGTCTAAGGACTCTGTTAATACTAATATAATCCTTCAACCCTGGGAGTTTGCCTGCATCCCCCAGGGGTGGTGCTTGGGAAACCAGATTAGAATATAGAGAGTTATTCTGGCAGATTAAGCTGGATGCAGGCAAAAGATGTTTTTGGGGCTTATTTTTTTCTGGTAATCTGTTTTATTCTGTATGCAGTATTGTAAATACACATTTTTATTCCATGTTCCTATCTCTATTATTTTTCAGCTGTTCTTTTGCTGGATTTTATCCTTTATTAATCTCTGTTATGGCATGCATGTATGCAATTATGTATTCATATTCATATTACTTGTAATGTAACTTTGTTATTGTTATTTTTTGTTTGTGTGGAGCTTTTCTCCTCAGGTCTCCACTGAAAATGAGCCACTAACCCAGCTAACATAAATAAATAAATAAGTACTGGTCCAGCGATGTTTGTTGATGTCATTCTTGCTGTCTTGTGCTTGTCTTTGGGGGGGGGGGGGTCATGTTGAATATCTGATTGTTATTTTTTGTTTTACATTTCAGCTGGAAGTTTCTACATCATATTTATTTTTCTATGTCCTGCTTTATAACTCTACTCACTTACTAGTATCCCTTCTGTTGTAAAGGTTGATACTGTTGTCTTTTAATCAGTCACTTCATTCTATCACTGCTATGTTTTCTTTGAATATACTGTAGCAAGTATACAATCTAGTGCAACCATTTAGTACCGCCTCCTTGGTTTCATTCAACTGTCAGCATTCCAGCTGTTCAGTTATTTTGTTTCACACAATCCCCCGTATGGCAATGAATGATTTACTGAAGTCAGAGTATAACACATTGACAAATGGCTCCCTTTCTCTCTTTTGGCACCCATTTAATTAATCAATACAGGTCTCACTGACAGCTGTCTCCCTTGCACATACTCAGAGACACTTTGATTTGACAAGCTCTCTTTCTTGTGAAGTTATGTCTACTATTTTGTAATTCATTTGATTTTAGAAATTTTCTAATATACTACAAGGACATATTGTCCCTTGGCACACTGCAGTAACCTGTAATATCCTTGCTGTTCTCTGCAATCATTTTAGTTCGGGAATGCTGCTAGAAAAGGTAAGGTTATCAGCATTTCCCAGTAAATCCGCCAAGTACCCTTTTACTCTTCTTATTAATCAATATTGCTAATTGCTCTATAATTGTCTCTGAAAAATAGTTATTTGTCTATTATATGAAATGTTTCCTTTCTGCATCAATGTCTCTGCAGTGTCTCTTTCAGTCTATGTCAATTTCTGGTAACAATGCCTCTCTGCAGTGTGAATAGTAAATAAATGTATTGTTTTTCTTGCCCTGTCCGATATCACTTTACAAGTTTGCAAGTTTGCATTGCCCTTGATCTGGGATTGTTCTCTTTTTAGCTTTGTTTTCTCACTATCCAGGCTACATGGATTTGTGTCAAGAAAAACTGATTGTTGTTTTCATTCCTCTTTATAGTATGCGCGTGTGTGTCTGTGTGTGTGTGTGTGTGTGTGTGTGTGTGTGTGTGTGTGTGTGTATATATATATATATATGTGTGTGTGTGTGTGTGTGTGTGTGTGTTTGTGTGTGTGTGTGTTTGTCTATGTGTGGTTATGCATGTGTGTAGATTTGTGTGTTTGCATGTGTGCTTATGTATATGTGTGTACATGTGTGTGTGTGTGTGTGTGTGTGTGTGTGTGTGTGTGTGTGTGTGTGTGTGTGTGTGTCTATATATATATATATATATATATATATATATATATATATATATATATGTGTGTGTGTGTGTTGTGTGTGTGTGTGTGTGGTGTGTCTGAGTGTATGTGTGTGTCTGTGTGTGCCCTTTTGTCTGCTCTTGCTTTCTTCAGTTAAAAATGAATTCCTTTGTTCCTATCTTCCTTCATTCTAAGCTTTGGACATGGATTACAATC
The DNA here is from genome assembly GCF_019279795.1 of Protopterus annectens. Lineage (NCBI taxonomy): Eukaryota > Metazoa > Chordata > Ceratodontiformes > Protopteridae > Protopterus > Protopterus annectens. The sequence goes on along the minus strand of NC_056736.1, from coordinate 440,329,677 downwards.
CTTCATTTTTTACCTACTTCCCTTCTCACCATCATATAAATAAAATAAGACAGAAAAATAATGGGCACCTAATTAATTTATACATATTAACTTTGTGATACTTAGAAGTTATGGCTCAAAGGAGTTAGCTAGTAAGGTATGAACTTTATATATGACAGACATGCATTTTTTTTCCCTCTGTTGAATATTGTGAATTTAAATTAGTTCTTAACCGCACTAGGATTTTTCTGTTCCTTCTAGAATTGGCCACTTTTGCAACAACAAGCAATTTATTTATTTATGTACTGGTTAATTGGGTAAGCACATTGGTCTTTCTTGGACCCTTTTTGGCTACGACCTAGGCCTTAAGTACAAATGGTAAATATATATCTATATCTATCTAGCTATATAACTGTGGATGGTTTAGTATAGCAAGTCACCCAACATTTTTTGGAAGGGGAAGAAAACGAGGGAAGTGAAATGGAGAGACCATGCAAAGCTTCCCTCGCACACAGACTGCAAGTTACAATTGAACGCTGGACCTGTGAACAGTAAAGCAGAGACATTACCACTAAGCCAACACATTGCCTCAGTGTTTGTAACTGGAATAATAATGATAATCCTGACGAATACCCGAAGGACCCCTTCCTGGAAAATGCACATTTATCTTCTACCACCAATTATGTTCTTTTATGCCACAAGGTTCATTCTAACATTTTTCACAAAGTAGAAAAAAAAAAAGACAGCAGATACTTCGAAAGTAAAATGGGCTGAGAGAAAATTACATGCATTCATATGACTGGACCCCTGCAATGAGAATTTTGATTTGCCCCAATTCATCACCGTGCAGCAGCAACCTAGCTTGGAAACTGGCTCCTGAGAAGTGTCACACTTTGTAAACAAACAAGAGTTGTTCTCATTATGCCGACAGACGTGCATAAGCTCTAACTTTATACAATGACAGAAAGTAATATACAGTGGAGAATTCTTATTGAATGTTACATAGCTGAAAGAAAATGTTTCTCTACTTATTTCCTTTAATGTTATTTGCAGTATACTTCAGACTTGAATTACTTTGCAAAGTCCTTATAATTTAACTTTAAGAAACTTGTGGGAAAAGGGAAAAATCTGCCAGGTTTTACCTTTTGTCTTGTACAATGTTTTTTTCCGTGTAGGAAAATATTTTTAAACATCAGTTATTATAGTTACATGACATCTTTCATAAATAATATGCTCAAATGAACACATGCCATCATTTTAACAGTGAGGATTTGTCATGATTTTATTATGCAATTTTTTTATATGATTATCAGTCATAGAAGTTGGTGCGTGTTATTGTGACTGTAAGAGATCCAGGAAATACATTCTATAGTGAGATGCCAAGGAAATCCACATGCCTCTGGATACAGTGACATCACCTGAAGTTGACAGATCCAGTGACTAAATTGCAAAGTGCATTTTAAGTAACTAGATCAAGAAAGGTAAATGGCAAGTGGACCTAAGTGCCTGTCTTTGCGTTGCCTTAGTACTACTTCTAAACTATTAACTATGGCTGATGCCTGAAAGATTCCACAATATAGTCCTGCATTCCTCCAGAGCTACTACCACTGAAGCAGACCTTTTGCCCTGGCTATAAAATTCAGAGACCTTTAAACTGATTCAGGTACTCCTTCAGGTAAATCCCTCCTCCTGTGTAGATATACTATGAGAATACTCCTGCTGCCTGAGGCCATACCTCTCATCTGCAGTTGGTATACTGGGACTGAGATACTTTAAACAAAGCCTACAGCTTATAAAAAATGCTCACAGTGCCAAATGGGACATCAGCAACTTAAGAATGGCACTTGACATAATCATCTACGGCTAATTATTTTCTTTTATTCCACAAAGCTGATTCTAATATTTTTCACAAAGTAAAAAAAAAAAAAAATAGTACAAAGGTCAAACAGCCTGAGAGAAAATTGCAAGCATTTATATGAGTGGACTCCTGCAGTGAGAATTTTTATTTGTTTTATCTTAATGTAACATAAACTATGGTTTATGGGCTAAATAGAACTTAGGATGCTAGCTGTTCATCACCATGGTGTTTTAGTCCATCATTCACAGCCCCACCGGTTTCTAAACACACACCCTGTACATAACCACCCGGACATGCTCACAACATTCTTAAAGAGCTAACTATGCGAGGCCCTCCTACTGCTCCCACATCTACTCTTTAACCCCCTATAGCTAGTATCCACCAAAAGATACCAGACCAACTGCTTCTCTGTATGCTTTCAACCTTCCTCATAAACACTAAATATCAATCAATAATACTTATGGATGTATGGTGTTTTATAGATTGCATCATGTCATTCATTCCTCCTGCCATATAGTATCCTCTCAAGCACTGCAACACCCTGATAGTACTGCATGAAGCACGCCTGCATTAGTTATTGGATTGATTTGCTAACTCACTCGTGGCAAATGAGTACACTTTTATGCCACTGGCTGGCTTTATCACTAATTTTGCTAATGTCATCAGGCCATCTTTAGATGAGTGACTACATTTAACTACTTCCACATTTATGCCACCTGTCATATTACAACATGTCGTACAGCTCTGATACACGGAAATGCTATTGCTTTTAATTGTATTAGTCTGCTGTCTGTCATGTGGCAACTTGTCCTGAAGATCAGCACTAAGCTGGGGACAGTGAAACATTTTGGAAATGGCACATATTACCTGAATACAAAGCAATGCATTAAGTAATTTTTGGTAATAACAGATGATAAGTATGAAAGATCTGCTAACATGCATTAAGATTTTCCATGTGTGTGCCACGCAGAAATATAATTGATAACTGATTGTTGTTATTTTGTGTTTTGCCTGCTGCCCTACAATGAGGTGCCACTGAGTATTGATCATGTGACCCCTTGTTTGGGGGACAGGTAATGCGTAAATTCTGATACTGCTCTATATGCTACAAATGCACTACATTGATAATGTAACTGTTGTTCTCTAAACGTTCTGAGCATATTTCTCTACTCTTACTATATCTGGGGATCAGAAAAAAGGTTTCCTCTAATAATGTTTTAGTGATAACAACTTTGGATCACTTACACCCAACCTGTTTTATTTGGATCTTTGCATGTTTTTCTCTCTGCTGCCTAAAAAGTGTTTCACTTTTAATTTGTCCGCATTCACCATGAGGGTAAGACAGATTGCAAAAGCCATCACACATGCAACCATTAGTGTTTTTTTTTTTCTTAATGACCCTACTCCACCTGTTGGGTAATACACGCACTCACATCTTATCAGAAGCAGCAGACGCTCGCCCTATGGAATGTATGTGTTTCTCCCCACAGAAATAGCATCACTGGCTTGGGACACTTAGCCAATACCCCCTCCCCCATCCCATGGTCATTGTAAACATGGAAACTTCAGTAACTGGCTGACTAGCACCCCTATTTGTTTCCTACTAGGACAAGTGAGCTTAAAGCAAATAACTCTGATAGAAAAAGCACCTACTGTATGTTGAATTATTTTCTGCCCGGTATTGAGCCCATAGTCCCAACTTTGTATAGCATCTTGCCATAAATAATGAGTTGACCCATTCATTTTCCAAGATTTGTCAGAACCAAGTACATAGAAGCGTTACTTTACATATTATTCTGTGCTCCTCTTATTTGTAAGTACAAAATGTGAAAATTAACCTTGTTTATAGTTCTTATAAAAATAAGAATAATCCTGATCGTGTATGTCCAGTGGCAGGTTTATGCTGAGGTGAATACCATCCTTGCTTACTCTTTTCATTCTAAAGATGTAGAACCTCTCATAATTATTTTTATTCTAAAAGATATGACCCCATTCTAAGAATGCCAGTATCTGCTTCAGTGCTTATGGTGTACGTTATTTTGGCCCTACTAGTCATATATGGCCATCTTCCCTAAACTAATGCACTTATTTGCATTTTTTTGTATTTATTTGTTTTTAATTGTTTGCTAAATGGGGTTTTCTGATACAAAAGGAACCATTTGTGTCACAGCCTGGGATATGCATATTTATAATGCTGACTGCATGATTTTATACATTTGTAATGACTACTACATGTTGCAGTACTTAAATCGTAATGCACATTCATGAAAAAGGATAGCATATATAAAACCCCTACATGACTCAGTATTTTGCAATGTATTGAACAGGAAAAACTGTTTATAAGGTTAATTAATGTTAGAATACAAGTGAGAAAAAATTAAAAAGAATGTAGTAAGATTTATTGCACCTGAATAGAAAGTGTACATGCAATATACGTAACTGATGAGGATAGGTGAATAAAGAATATTCAGGCCTTATTATGTAGCTATGGAGATTTATATAGACTAGGAAGTAGAGATCATGCAATGAAAGGAAATGGAGACTAGGCTGAAGAATAAAGTAAGATAAAGGCTGGGAAAAGTGGGGTAAAGAGAGTGAATGTGAATCTGGCTTAGTTGTATCATGCACAGGGAAGTAAAAGCAGAGTAATATCTCTCCAGCTTAGATCTGTGTGATGGGGTCATAGCTTGTGGAAGAAAACGATAAGGGAGGAAGAAGCACAGTGATTTATGTTTGGATAGTTTAGCTTGGATCAGAATCTGAGGATATAATATGGGTTTCTGATATCAGGCTGTCAATCATATCCTTCTTATTACAACCTAGCTTTTAAAATGCATACAGAGATTATAATCTTAGCTTTGCCCTTACAATTCTTCCAAAACAAATGTAGCTGCACTGCTTTTCACTTATTTGCTAGGGTTATTCCTCTTTCTGGACAGTTGTTTGGAGCTGTTTTGAAATATCACATGAAAAACAAGGAAGCAAAGAATCCAGAGTAAAAAAAAATCTCAAACACAGCCTTAAGTCCAAAGAAATATATGAAAAAAAATCTTACAAATGCCCTGGTTAAACACCCTAAAGCATGTGCGTTTTTAAATATGCCTATATTTTATGTTTTAGAAAAAAAATGTTAGGATCAAGAACTGGAGAAATTATAATACTGGCAGTTGCTTTAGACATACATGTAGAGTAAAGAACGTAGTTTTAAATGCAAATTAAAGCAAAGGGTTTTAAAACATGACATTTATTAATTTATAATTATATATAATTTTAAACATTTAAATATCCTGGAAATCAGCATATTATTTTTAATTGCCTTACTGAAGTTTAGTCTATTATAAATGACAGACTGCTTTGTATTGATATTAACATTATTTAAGTGTTTCTTTTGTGATTTAGAAATCATTCTGATAAATGTTCTGTTTATCCTTAGCAATGAAAATACTTAGTCGTTACAATGTATGTAATACATCTGAAGTAAGAATCTTGTTTTCTCTAGGAGAATGGTTTCTACATTTTCTTGTGGTGAAGTTGATATCCACTACCTTTATTTTGGTTTTGTTTTATGCTTCTATGGTTATGAACTACTGTGGGTTTTCTTGTATGTAACTGGTTAACTTCATAGTTCCTTTTCTTTGAGATGAATCAAAGCCACTGCAGTACAAATGATTGATAGAGAACCAACACTGGTAACTTACTTTTGAAAATGCTGCTGGCATTAAAGGATCCATTTAACAGCAGTAGGTTTCACATATTTCAAAACATTTCATTGATTGTGAGAAAGAATTGATTAATTTTAAAATGGGACAGTATTCACTTTTAGAAATGCTTGTCAAATAAAAGTGTACTTCAGGGATTGCATCTTTTGAAACAATTAACGATTATGGACCTAAATGTTGATGCTCTTAAAGAGTGAAAAGTTCTTACTCAGAAAGTAGACTAGACTGCAATGATGCCTATATAGGAAAATGCCTAAAAGACAATATTATATAATACTTTCATATTCAGAAAATTAGTCATGGCTATATCACATTCCTATTGAGATATAATAGGACCATTGGTGTTTGTTTTCAAACAACTTGGTAATAATGTGAAAGAACTGATATATTGGTGGCAGAAATGTATTTCAACAGCAAAAAAAAAAAATAATCACTTTTTATAGATCAAATTTAAAACATAAATATTTAAAATGGTAAACACTTGTTAGAGACCTAGACAATTATAAATCTGATGCTGTGGCTTGAAAGCTGTGTACAAATTATATCTCATCAGTGTCAGAAACAACCAATGAAAATACATTGTTTTTTATTCATTCAGCCCCAATGTTGCTAGCCTACCTTCAAGAAATAGCCAATCAAGGTACAAGAAAACAATGCAGTCCTGTTTTCAAACAAATGACTTATCAGGACTAGAACAGGACTTCTATCACCAACTCCAAAGACTAGAACTTTGTCTCAACAAGACTAGCATTTCCTCTATGGAAAATGAAACAACTTGTGCAGTGGGAGGAAAAAGCACATGCAAAGGAAGTGCAAGTAAATGAAATGGATGAAAATGACTTTAATATGTTTCGTTTGTGCAGTACTTCATTAGTCAAAAACTGAAGTTCTTAAAAAAGGAATTACTTTTGTGCCCTGAAATGTTCTTACATGCTTTATGCCTTTTTAGCATAAAAGTGTATACTAGAAATTTAAAGTTTTTTTGTAGACAACTTGCTAGCTGATCATTAGGCTTCCAGAACTGTCCATTCTTTTCCATCACCAGCCAACAGCAATCTATATCATAGCTGCCACACAGGCCCCCATGAGGGGAGTTTTCTGCTATATCTGTAACCTTGCTGTCTGGTAGCTGATGTGGACATACATGTCACTGCACATCCTTTGCTCTACCTTAATGAGTATCTCCTTCTACACAACACACACACACACACACACACACACACACACACACACACACACACACACACACACACACACACACACACACACATCTCATGATAGCCATTGTCAGCAGCCTTGGATTCCAATCTTTTATGGAAGTAATCAGCCAACCTGGAGCACTATCGATCATCCCAAACATGGGCAAAGTCCAAATAGCCACTCACTTCACCCTGTTCTGATGTGTTCTTCCAATACCTCCTGAACTATTAAATAAACTCAGGCAATATGGAAGTGTAGTCAGGGCTTTATACATCTATTCTATATAACCAAAAAAAAATTAAAATTATTTTGATAAAAATGGAGTTTCAGGTAATTCAAATGCTGTTGTGTTTAGAAAACATTTTCCCATTTTATATCCCTAGGCAGTGCTATTGCTTATGAATACAAGTAAAAAAGATATTAAGACATTTTAAGTACACACCCTGTAAACATACATAATTTAACTGAGGATCAAACATCCATCCTATTAGAACTGCAAAGAAATTAATAAATTAGAGTAATTAAAGTGGAGAGGGAAGAAACACCTGTAATTGTGAATGTTAATGATTATAATGCTAGAACTATGAGCTTTATGTAGGAGTGTATAAATATGAACTGATGAAAACCTACAAAAAATTAATGCTGGTAATAAAAATATGGTCATGGTAGGTCTTCCTGATGATATATCATGATTATTTTCATGTAACAAATATGAAGATAGGTATAATAAATGACATATTAAAATATGCAAAAATGGGCTATATGCAAATTATGTTTAACATTTATAGCCAATGGTTCTGTAATGGAATCATAAGTGATATTTGGAGAATGCAAGTTAAACAGTATTCATTAATACCAGAGTTAGTCAATTTAATAAAAAGGAGATATTTATATTCCTGATAATGACATTCTTATAACTGATATTTTTATAAGCATTGCCTAACAGGGATGTTATGGTATAGATTTATGCTATACCAAAGTGTATTATGCACCAAAGATAATACGCATTTAATTGCAAATCCAGTTTGAGAGTTCAGGATAAAAGAAAAATACCTTTCAAAGTTGATGATCCCATAAAAAGTCCTCTCTAACTTTAAAAAAAATCCTTCCTCATGAATAAAAATGTCCTTTTACCATTTATGCATACCCAGTATGTACTGAGTGACTCTTTGCTCATTTGCTCATACCTCTTCTAAACCATAAAAAAGAGATATGATAGCTTCTTGCTGAAGTTCTGTGCCTGTTACCTCATTGCTTCCTTCTAGAGTATAGTCATTAGGAAAGCAGAGTTCCTGTGTATCTATAACAGTATACTCATTTTAAATGAGATTTCCATCTACTCCTGAAATGATCCAATATTTTCCAAGTTTAACTTCTGAAGTCTATTTATAGATGCTTAACTAAACCTAGATAGTAAGGTAGCATATACAAGCTGGCATGATTTGCTAAGCATGCATAATGAAATGGTTAGCTTGGGATGTACAGATGTGGAGTTATTACAGAACATTTACCAAAAGTTATAAAAAAGTGATATATTTTCCATGGTTACATTAGCAATACAAAAATGAAGTCTGATGCTGCCATGCTGGGGATGATTTATGTAATCAGTGAGTATTAATAAAAAAATGACATTTAAAACAGGGAGGATAATGTGATGGCATCCTAAGATAGAAATGCTATTTTGGTTAATCACTTAAAACTCAGGCATTCATTTCATAAAAGCTATGTGACCTACAGGTGACCAAATGATGCAATCTTATACAAAACATTAATACACACAATGTTACCACTGCCACTTTTCATCTATTGCACACGGTTTTGTAGATTAATATTGTTTTCAAATATTATGAAAATATATCCTTTGCACAGATCCTGCAATATCACAAAACAGATACCTTGGATCTATATAATATACTTACAAAAACATAACTGTTTGTTTCACCATAACAATAGTAATTTCTGACAAATAAAATAATTTTTTTTAAAAAACATATGCTATATATATTCAACATCTGTAGACAGACCATTGAAATTAGTTCCTGTGTGTAGCACATTCTCTACAGAAGAGATTTCTTATTAAACATTGTTTGTAACTTGTATCATTTATCATATGCTGCAAATCTTATAAAATGTTTTTATAGTAAAGGATTTTGGAGAAAAACTGTCAGGAAGCAAGTTTTTTCCTGGCTTAGAAAACCTTAGAAAGCAAGGAGATTAATTATCCCCCACTACTCAATGTTCTTCAGGATATATAAAGAGCTATTATGCATCAACATAATAGCTCTTTACTAAACTGTAGCAAAGAGTAGTACTAGTTCTTTGCTACACGTCTAACACACAAACACTGACTGACACTTTGTAACTGTGACTGCTTAGCTGATTGCTAATATTATTTGCTGGGATCAATTGGCACCTAAACTCCTGCATGGGCCATGCTCCCTAAAATCTTATCTGGGGCAGATGCTCTGTTTGCCTTCCCCATGTTATAAAATTGATTAAATTTTTGAGTGTCTTGAACTGATTTTGGAGAATGACTTTTTGTTTCAAGGTAACCTTTTTCCCAGCAAAAACATACGGTTGATATGGTGAAAACTGATGACACCAACGTTTGCAAACACCGTTGGCCTATTCATACAGTCTTAAGTTTCATGTACTCCTGCATTCTGAGTCAAGGCTTTCAAAGAATGTAAACTGAAGGCAAGAATAGAACAAACGTCTTATTACCTGCTAAAGTTATTAATCAATGCATAAATTCAAACATGTTATTAGAATACCTAACACTTTGAGGAAGACAGTTCCAATGTGTAATAAACGTGACTCTCCTACGTGTGCTGTTTAGTGTAATGTTATAATTAAAGGTAGAGTACCTTGTATTCTACTAACAGTTCTGAACCTTGAGTTTGTGACTTGCCATGTAGAATCTATGTAAGAATGATATGCCATACAGAACTTACTTCTAATAAAAACTATAAACTAATCTATGCAAATTCATCTTGATCAGTTTGTCTGAGAATGTTTATTCTCTAAGACAACTGATTACTTAATGAATCTTTTTTGAACCACCTAAAGCATTTTTATCTCATAATGTGTAAATATAAAACATTCACATTCTATTCCAGTAATGGTCAAAGACATATACTTTACATAAATGATCATATCTCTTATTGCCATGGTTTTGAATACTAGTCTTAATATCTGTAAAGCTTTACTTATGATCAGTGAGACATGATTTTAAAAACATAAATTATTATCAATAGCTGAAAATGTATGTATACATACAAATCTGTAATGGAAATATATGATTTATTACTATCACTTTAAAACTTATGTTTTTTTTTATATAGCAGGGAGTTCTGTTGGAATGGGATAAGTTTGCTGATTTTTTTGAGTATAATTGGCCGTAGGTGTGAGTGTGTGCGCGATTGAGTGGTACAAATGAATTACAGCTGCAGGGTTAGCAACCCGGTGGTGTAAACCTTGGCTCCAGATGATTGTGACTGCTGAAGTAATACCCTGACCTCATGTGCAAAATAGGAAATGGGGTTGAGGATAGATGGATGGATTTACTTTGTGCAGATTGCCACTACCATTGCTTTTCGTGTTATTGCCTTTTCAGACATTACCATTTTTAGAAATAGCAAGGGTAATAAATTATCCACTTGCATTTTTAAAATTAAACAGCTGGTAAAACTTTGCTTCCTTGTATTACCGTGTATCCAAAGTATATGAAAGATGATATAATTAAGGACCAGCTAATAAAAATGTCTAGATTAGCTATCAATGAGGAAGATTTTTTTCAAGTTGTGCATTTTGTTTTAAATCAAAAGTTCTGGCTTGTGGGTACACAGAAAGTGCTGATTCTAGCATATCTGGCCAGATTTCTGACTGAGTGCGAATATAAGTACAGGCCATTAATCCATGATACAGATGGTTTCATTTGGTGCATGCTTTATTGTATCTTTTAGCATACACATTGCATTATACACAGCATACACATCACATTAAACACAGCATAAACATCACATTATACAAAGCATATACATCACATTAAACACAGCATACACATCACATTATACAAAGCATACACATCACATTAAACACAGCATACACATCACATTATACAAAGCATACACATCACATTAAACACAGCATACACATCAGATTAAACACAGCATACACATCACATTATACAAGCATACACATCACATTAAATACAGCATGCAAATCATATTATACAAAGCATACACATCACATTAAACACAGCATACACCTCACATTATACAAAGCATACACATCACATTATACAAAGCATACACATCACATTATACAAAGCATACACATCACATTAAACACAACATACACATCACATTATACAAAGCATACACATCACATTAAACACAGCATACACATCACATTATACAAAGCATATGCATCACATTAAACACAGCATACACATCACATTATACAATGCATACACATCACATTAAACACAGTATACACATCACATTATACAAAGCATACACATCACATTAATCATAGCATACACATCACATTATACAAAGCATACACATCACATTAAACACAGCATACACATCACATTATACAAAGCATACACATCACATTATACAAAGCATACGCATCTCATTAAACACAGCATGCACATCACATTATACAAAGCATACACATCACATTAAACACAGCATACACATCACATTATACAAAGCATACACATCACATTAAACACAGCATACACATCACATTATACAAAGCATACACATCACATTAAACACAGCATACACATCACATTAAACACAGCATACAGATCACATTATACAAAGCGTACACATCACATTAAATACAGCATACAAATCACATTATACAAATCATACACATTACATTAAACACAGCATACACATCACATTATACAAAGCATACACATCACATTATACAAAGTATACGCATCACATTATACAAAGCATACACATCACATTAAACACAACATACACATCACATTATACAAAGCATACACATCACATTATACAAAGCATACACATCACATTAAACACAGCATACACATCACATTATACAAAGCATATGCATCACATTAAACACAGCATACACATCACATTATACCATGCATACACATCACATTAAACACAGTATACACATCACATTATACAAAGCATACACATCACATTAATCATAGCATACACATCACATTATACAAAGCATACACATCACATTATACAAAGCATACACATCACGTTAAACACAGCATACACATCACATTATACAAAGCATACACATCACATTAAACACAGGATACACATCACATTATACAAAGCATGTTGTTGTTGTTGTTGTATCTTTCAGGTTTTCCTGGTTAGGGGTCGCCACAGCGGAACTCCGGTCCACTAATGATTGGCAGTAGATTTTTACATACCGAGTTGCCAGCCCTGATGCACAACCTTCAAGAAGGTACGCCCATTCACGCATGTCTCCACACAGAAGACGCTTTAGCTGAGAATCGAACAGGACAATGTCTTACTGTGAGGTGACAATGCTACCGCAGCACCACCACCGCAGTACATTATACAAAGCATACGCATTGCGTTATACAAACATACACATCACATTAAACAGAGCATACACATCACATTATACAAAGCATACACATCACATTAAATGGGTCTATATTAGAACATCAAAGTTTCAGAACTTTGAATGTTCTAATATCAACCCCTAGTAACCGAAAACTGATAACATCGAAAATTCAGGAAAAAATTTGCTGTTCCAAAACACATACACACAACACAAACACACCAAACAAACAGCAATCCACAGACATACACCTAAAATCTTACATCTAAACCTACACTAAACTGTATATACACCACTATCTACCCACTTACCTTAACCCAAACCCTAACCCTAAGGTCCATCACTATCGCACACACACCTCACCCGTGCCCTAACCCTAACTCACCTACACCACCCTAACCCTCACATCCACACATCCGCACACTTACCTGACCCGCGCCCTAACCCTAACTCATCTAACCCGCCCTAACCCTCACATCCACACAATTGCACACTTACCTGAACCCGACCCTTAACTTTCCACCACAGAGCTGAAAATAGCGAAACAACAGGAATGGACAACTGAATTCTATCCCTAGGAAAGAATTCAGTTTTCTGAAACTTTGCTATTTTCTGCTTTCGCTTATTAGGGGTCGATATTAGAACATTCGAAGTTCTGAAACTTCGATGTTCTAATATAGACCCCATTAAACACAGCATACACATCACATTATATAAAGCATACACATCACATTATACAAAGCATACACATCACATTATACACCGCATACACATCACATTATACAAAGCATACACATCACATTAAACACAGCATACATCTCACATTATACAAATCATACACACCACATTAAACACAGCATACACATCACATTATACAAAGCATACACATCACATTATACAAAGCATACACATCACATTAAACACAACATACACATCACATTATACAAAGCATACTCATCACATTAAACACAGCATACACATCACATTATACAAAGCATACACATCACATTAAACACAGCATACACATTACATTATACAAAGCATACACATCACATTAAACACAGCATACACATCACATTATACAAAGCATAAATATCACATTAAACACAGCATACACATCACATTAAACACAGCATGCACATCACATTATACAAAGCATAAATATCACATTAAACACAGCATACACATCACATTAAACACAGCATACACATCACATTATACAAAGCGTACACGTCACATTAAACACAGCATACACATCACATTTAAAACTGATATTTTCTTGCACATGTTCCTTTCTCATCACTGCTCTTTAATACACTTTTTCCCCTGTTGTCCTTCCTTAGCACTATTTTGTAATGTTATAGATTCATAAGTATTTAATAGGCATGTGGTTAAGGAGAGCATTAAGGAACCTAGCCCAGTTTCCCATTTGCTCCAAAGCACTCTATTTTATGGTAGACAAATAGAGCTTGTGTGAATCAAACACCAAACACTAAACCAATCTAAGTTGAAGAAAAACACGAAATACACCAGTAACCAGCAGCAATTAACATGAAATACACCAGCAACCAGCTGTGGACCACAGGAAGCAGCTATATTATTCAGTTGTGAATTTGGGGGGCATGCAAGAAAGGGGCAGCTGCATCCTACAGTGAAGGGTTTGATTCACTCAGCCTCTCTTTGCCTAATGTGTGACATTGAGCAAGTCTCTTTAATAGGCAGTATTCTAGGTCAATTGGGAAACTGAGCTGAGAACTAGAGAACTAAAAGGTATAAGAAAGCAATGCTCACTCCTAAACAACTACACTGCCCTAAAACAAAACACAACCCCTTCTGTATCTTTCACACTTAAAAATTCTTGTCTGGCAATATTGAAAATCTGGTCCTATGTACCATATCACAGTATATGACATTTCCTTGTCATTTTTAAGTATTCAGTGCCACATAAATGAAAAACGATGCGCTTTTCTTAGTATTAGTGGGTACTACATTGTGTATGGTACTTTAGAAACTTTGCTAAACCCATACCAGCATCCATCAAGTCTAACCATGTAATTTAAATAGCTTAAAAAGCTCATCTAAATCATCCCAACTTTACACAAAATACATAGAAAGGTAAGGGCATTGTAGATGAAGGAGTGGGGTTGTACTGTAATCCAAACTGTAATTTATGCAACCATGCATTGCATTTTATTAGCTGACTTACACCTTAACTGGCTGCCTGGGAATACTGGAGGATGATTGTGCTAATAAACTATACTTCACCATTCTATGTATCATTCCTCTTATTCTACCATTTTCGATCAGCAAAATGTCAGTCTGTTTTCCAAAAAAGAATCATGGAACTATGTCATATGAGTTAGGAATAGAAACTTTGACTGGCTCGGTGGTAAAAATTCCCTTCTGTGAGAAACTGCTTGTCATAAAAGCCTTATAACTTTTCATGTTGTTGTTCTCTTTCAGTCTAAAGCAGAAGCATTAACCTCCGCTTAAGCAAGTTATTAAAAAATCCAAATGTTTGAGTTTGCTTTGGCCTTGGAATGCAGTATACCCACAGAAGCCTACCTTTCCAGTACTCTACATAGCAAGTATGCGTGTCCAGTTGGAAAGCACTTCACAACCTAATGATACACATAAATTCCATTAGTGACCACTGTCTAGTTACTGATTTCTTGACTGGGAAAATTTGCTCCAAACATCTGTAGTCATTCAAACTACAGCTGAAAAATATCTTGTTGACTTCTGGCTGTGTTCTTGCACATCCTTGGGATAATTATACTCAACCCAAAGTTATTTGATAACTTTACTTTCTGATAGCTTCATTCACAACCCCCCCACACTAATTCTTGGATTACCAGATTCTCTTTTCCTCCCCCTCAGGCTTACTTTTGCTTTTCTCTTATTTCCACCTCAAAGTTAATAACAACCACAATTATATCTCAGTCTATATTGTCTTCTCTGTCTTCACAGAATACTCACACTAGTCCCAGGATTCAATAATGCCTACACTAAGTGTACACTAAGTGTACACCATTCAGAGTGAACAGACAACCCAGACATAACTCACACCTTCTTCCTCCTAATTTTAGTTTTCCTACTGATATTCTTGCAGCTTTAAATATTGACAAGGATTCATAAAGGTTACCACAAAATGTAGTCTACATGTACACTTAGTGTAATCTTTCTGAGTGACGAGAAAGCACAAAACAATTGATAAGATTGATCTCAAATACATATCGTGTACACTTAATGAACACCAATGTAGGCTTTACCGAATCTGACCCTATGTAGTGCCCCTTCTTCTTCATTGCAAAATTAAACTACATGTATACACAGCTGTCTTTAACTGTCATTAAAGTCTAAATTGCCTTTTGATGTGTCCCCGTCACTACAGTTATACTGCAATGTGAAACAACTCTGCACTTGACATAATACTCATGTAACAGCTCTGTACATGAATATAACTTCTCATATATAAAACAATCTCTGTAACTTCCGTAAGTGAACCTAAGCTGTGCTTGAATGCAAATGCTCATTATTTATGTAATAATTTGGTATCTCACTGTATCTATGTCCCACTCTACAATACCACTATTGGCCAGAGTCATTAACACCTTCGCTGTATACAAGAACAGCCCTACCACATTTTTTGTGCTTTCTAGTCAGTCAGAAAGAATACATTAAGTGTACATGTAGTCTACACTTTGTGGTAACCTTTATGAATCCCTCTCGATATTTAAAGCTGCAAGAAAATCAGTAGGAAAACTAAAATTAGGAGGAAGAAGGTGTGAGTTATGCTTGTGTTGTCTGTTCACTCAGAACAATGTACACTTTGTGTACACTTAGGGTAGGCATTAATGATCGCAGACTAGTTCTATTTTTCTCCTAAAATGATTTGCATATTTAGGTCCAGATTCCAAAAGAGTTGTTCTCAATGTAAGTCTGCCCTGATTCTGAAAGACCTGCTCTCAGTGACTTACTTCAGTGTAAGGCCTATCTATAAACAGGCATGCAATGGGGATCAGATTCTAAAACACCTGCTTTCATCCTACTGTCAGTGTAAGTAGTCTCCTACACTTAGAGCAAGTCTTTTGGAATTGAGCTACTGGTATTCAAGCTGTGTTTATTGTGTTATAATTGTCTGTTCAATGTTGTTCTATATATGGAACTGTCCATCCCAGGTCTTCTCTGAAAATGGGTTTCAATGCCCAGATGGACTATACTAGTAATCGAATGCAAAAATAAATAAATAAATAAAATAAACATATGAACTGCTATGGGATTTGCTATGCGGGTACACTGAGTATTAGTTGTACTCCCTTGCACACATTGTCAGTGAATAAAGCTCCAAGACTTTTGAAAATATTGGACTCTCTGTAAGGCTGTTGTCTGATTACTGTACTTAAGGACAACAGGCGCAACTATGATAGTTTTATATCTGACATTTTAGAGGCCAGTTGCAGATTATTATTTAACTTTAACTGTAACTACTTTTCAATTAAATTTTAGATGTAACGCTCACAATTAGGTGTCTGTATAAACAACATGCTAATCATACCTCTCAACTATCCAGATTTTTGCAGAATGTCAGGATTTTTGCCTCACATTTTTGGTTTATTCCTTGTAAAATTTGTGGTTTTCTGGCAAATCCCTGGTATAATCTGTGAACTGAAGTCTCTAAATAATGACATGCATTTGAGTTTCAGACTTCAAATATTTCAGAAAATGTATGTTAACATAAACCCTGTTACTCTAGCAATTATCTAAGTTTATAAGAGCAATATTTAAAACCTGTCCCATCTTTGGACCTTTGTATCCCTGTTTTGTCAGGCTTTGTTCAGACTTTTTGCACTAAGAGGTTGAAAGGTGTGATGCTGATTAGTAAAAAAAGAGAGTAAAATGAATGTGCATGTCACTGATGTCAATCCAAGGTCTCTTTAATCACCAGTCCATCATGGGGAATATGTGTGGTCATATAGAAATAAGTTACTGGATGAAGATTATAGTCTGGAATGCCATGACATTACAAATAGCTGGAAAGAGGTTATAAGACATTGCATTTGAGAACTCAAACTAAAGCTAAGCAGAATGTTAGGCTGGTGAATGCACAAGCCAGAAGTTCAGGTGTTCAGAGACTTAGACCTAAAGGTATCTATTTAATGGCAACATAGATGACCATAATATCATACAATATGGAAATTACACATATGACCAGCACATCATACAATGCAGATATTACAAACTCAGAAACAATTTGCCAGGTTGTTTAGTTTATTCTTACCAGAGTGACTCAGATTGTGCTGGTACCCTAATAAACACTTCACAGAAGGGTAGAACATGGGAGCTAAGTACCAGAAAGGTATAGTTGTTTTGTAGATGAGCTATCAGTGAAGCCTTGGAGAAGATCAGTGGAGTAAAATATGTGGCTAAAGCATGTTTTACATGCTCTACTGCAGGCTATGCTGTTTCATGTACTTGCCGTATGATGCTGTGGTATGCTGCAGAAATTAAAAGGGACGGCCAAATTTATAACCCAAGAGCACTTGAGTGCTAATAATCCATGTCAGACTAGTAATGTCTGTGCTCATCATAATGACATTTGTAAGAAACGTGAAGATGCTTTGCAGTTCAGAGTGATGGATTGCCCAGTAATGATCTATGACTGAGATGGAGATGGTATTGCATACCTCAGAAATTAAACGTATTACTAAGTTTGATAAACTGATACTAAATGTTCAAAGAGAAACATTCAGACACAACATATAAAAATGCCATTACTTTAAATGCTCACATTTGCTATTATTTACTTGTATGTGTGAACAGATGGATCTATGTAGTGTTGAAATGCTAGAGTTTTCTAAGAGTAGAATATTTATGATGCAGAACCTATCCACTTTATAGTACTGTTTTGAAATATGATGTACAGTATGTGAGATCACAATAATAACAACCTGCTGAAAAAAATAAATAGGTTAAATTAGCCCTTCTTTGTTTTGACAATGTCTGTATTGCACATTCTTGTTTTTGGAAGCTGTATATAAGGTTTGTGATACATACTTTATGTACCTTTTGTTTGAGTACTGTCAAATACTGCTTTGGTCTAAATCACTTCTGTTTCAAGTATCACCCATAACTTTTGTTTGATAGTCCTGCAAAGCAAACACAACTGGCTGAAGGCCCCCCCCCCCAAAAAAAAAAAAAAAACTAAAGTAAACATACTATGTTATAGGGGGTCAAGCTTTCTTCATCCCTCATCTGGGGGAAAACTTTTCTTAAATAATGTTTTTGTATAACAGTGCTGTGGTGTTATTCCACTTTTTTTTTTTTTGGTATCCTGGTGATTTCATGATGTACCTCACACCTGCACACTTACACAGTACATCAGTGCTTTGGAAAGGAAGCAATGGAGAAAAAAAAGATCTCTGTTGCTTTTTTTTTTTTTTATAAAAAAAGAATGAAGTTTGAAATCCAGATCATTGACAGGTGCGAGAGAGATCGGCTTGAGAAAGTACAAGGAAAATCAGGTATGTTTCTTTAGTTTTGCATAACATACCTGGCTTTTCTTATATTTTCGCTGTCCTGTCTGTCTTGTACCTCCTTACTGTCCATTTCATAATTTATTATTATTTTTTGAAAGGTGAAGAATGAAAAAGCTGTAGCATATATTAATGGAAAAAAGTCCGGGCAACTGGACTTTTTCCTTTGGTATATGCTTGGATTTACAGCGAGCATGCTGGTTAGGCTGACCAATCAGCATGCTACTTTTTGAATGTTAATGGCCAGTGATTGTATAATATGTTTATTTCCAGCCTCATTGCCTGGTGATAGAATTGCTTCTTGGACATATTGCATTTTATTTATGGTAGCCCTAGCTGTTCATTCATTCCCTTCTGTTGCCTCGTACTACATGACTAAGCTATTTCCAAACTTACCTCCTGCCCCTGTAAGGTATCATTGTGTGTTAATCTGCATGATTTAATCTTGACATTCTGTGATCCTGTCCAGTTATTTAAAGCAAGTCTTTTGTTTTGGATGGATTTTTTGTAACCACTTTGTTTTGTAGATTTAAAGGTTATTACACCTTTGGAAGTTTGTACTCTGAATTGTGATGCCAGCATTCTGAGCCTTTTGAGAAAATTAAGTCATATTCTATCAGTTGAAATAAGTGTCCATATCTCTAGAAACACATGTGCTGTGCTATTAAAGGCATCAAAATGGCAAACTGTTTAGGGCAAATTAATGATTATAGGGGCTGCATTCACTAAAATCTAGGTCTTAAATGAATTTTTTTTTACTCAGAAATATTTTACTGATTTTCCAAAATTTACAAAGATTTAATGACTTTTAGCTAGTAGAATAAACCAAATAGTAAACTATATACTCTATTTAAATTTGGCCAGAGATTAGAAATTAAATATACCAATCTAGACAATCATATATTAAGGTTGTCAAACAAATATTCTCTTCTTTCATTTTCTTTTCGCTTATGAAGAGCCTGAAGCTGTTTTTAATGTCTCAATAAGAGATAATATCTTCTTCCATGGATTGTTGTTCCAGGGCTTATGAAGGATCCTTAGTTCTTTGACTCTAATTTCCAACAATGCTGTGTCATTCAGTAGTTTTAAGAGGTCTTTAAAAGATGGTTCAGTGTTGTTCTTCCATTTTCTAGATATACACTTCCTAGTGATTGCTAGTATGGGCCATAATAGATATGAATCATTTTTATTCATTACAGTTATTTCAGAAATATTTAATAAAATCAAAGATTTGGTTAATAAGAATGTATCTGAAAATATAGCTTGCAAAAATTATCAATAGCTGCCCAAAATGTTTTGACTTTACTGCAATCATGAAACATATGCACCCAGTCAGCTTTACATGCTTGTAAACATTTCCAGCATGTGGCATTGTTGGAAGAGTCAAATTTAGCTAGTTTACTGGGTGTATAAATGATTTATGCAAAAACATCCATGTAAAAATGTTCCAAATTTGAACATTAGATGTTAGTTTGATAGAATATAAAAGATTAGATTTGTTTTCCTCAGACAGATATATTGAATTACCTTTAGTGATGAAATTCCAATAATTCTGTTGAATTTTAACTTTATAACTTACTAATAATTTATATAGTTTAGATGTTATATTTCCACAGTTGTGATTTTAATAAATAATATCATACAAATAATTTAGAAATTTAGGTCTGTCTTTAAAGGAAGAATTATTAATGGTTCTGCATAGATCATGTGAATAAGGCAATATGCTTTGAAGAACTAGCCAGTCAGACAAGAGATCATATGAACTTATTATATCTTGACTATCAACAACTTTCAGATTATTAATACAATGTTGCCCGCAGATGAAATTATTTGTTTTCCATTTTGTAAATACCTTCCTGTGTATTTTATTGAAAAGGTTTTTTTTGTGGAGCTAAATGTTACTATTAAATCCATCCATATTTTAACATGTGTATTAGCATTAATGAATCTTCTGAATATTTCAAAAATATGATTTGTAAGTTTTGATTTTGTAAGTGTTACTAGGTTATATTGAATGCCAATTCATAAATTATGCCACAGTATATTATTCTGGTTATCTAACTTGTGATTTTTTGTTATGGAATTTTCATTTAAAAGAATAATAGCGTGTAAAGTTTTCCATATAGAAGAGTAATGTGGATCGATCCAATTTATAATGATTCTAAAAATAGAAGCTTTTATGTAAGTTTCTATGTCTAGAAATGCAATCCCTCCCTGATCTCTGATATAATGTGTATACACTATTCTATTTCTATTTGGGTGCCAAAGAAATTTTAATAGAAGTGTATTTATTTCTTTTAATAAGTACTTATCAGGTATCTTGGGTATGGATTGTGCTATATATAGAATGTTTGGTAACAATACCATTTTTATTAGTTGTAATCTGTCTTCAAAAGTTAAATAAATTTTATTCCACTTTTCTGTATAATATTTCAAAGTTTTTATAATGTTATTATAATTTAAGGTTAAAATATCATCTATATTTTTAGTTAAGATAATGCCTAAATAACTTAAATTGGGGACTTGTTTGCCAATTATATTATTTTCCTCTACTTTGATCTCATTTTTTAATTTAATATTATGAAGTTAGATTTTGTTTTATTGAAATGAAGACCTGAAATTGAATAAAACATTTCAACTAATATGTCTAATTCTTTTATAGATTCTTTTGAGTTAGATAAGGTAAGGAGTATGTCATCCATGAATAACATAATTTTAGAGTTGTATTGTCCATGTATGTCAATTCCCTTTATTTTAGCATTGGAGCATATTGAGGAAGCAAATAATTCAATAGCTAAAGCAAATAAAATAGGAGACATAGGACAACCTTGTTTTGTGCCTTTCATTAACATTATAGGTTCAGAAGTGTATGGTCCTAATTTAACATATGCTAAGTTATTTTTGTAAATATTTTTTATCAATGATATAAAGGATTGAGGAAATTCATAGAGCTCTAATATTTTGAATAAATAATCCCAATGTAATGAATCAAAAGGCTTTTTCTGTATCTAATGCTATTAATAGAGCTTCCTGGTTTTCTCTATTTAAAATATCAGTGATAGTTAGTACTCTTTGAATATGGTCATACATGTGCCTATTATATATGAAACCTGTTTGACCTTCATTTATAATATGAATCATAGATTTTTTCATTTAATTGACAAAAATAGACATGAAGATCTTATAATCGTTATTAAGTAATGATACTGGTCTATAGGAACTGCAATGCATAAGATCTTTGCCTTCTTTTATGATTGGAGTTATTAATGAATATCTCCATGAAGGCAGAATTATGTTTTGTGTTTGGATTTTAAGTAGGGGTTTATGAAGAAGAGAAGTTATAGGTCTTAAATGAATTTTGTAAGTCACAATAAACACAGAAAATATTATTGTTATAATGTTTTGTAAGAAACTTAAAATATGTTAGTAAACTCTCAAGCTACAAACAGCAGCATTTTTCATCCCATTGTAAGTTTTAATATGATGTTAAGCATTTCTTTCAGAATGCTTGGCTATTGAGACATTTATAGAAATATGAATATTATGACAATATAAATAAATTGCATATAAACATTATTTAATATATCTTTAGGTGCACTAAATAGAGGTCAAGTACCAATGCATTTGTACTGTCATCATCTAAGCTTTAATATGAAAGCTTTCCATTTTTTTTTTTGGAATTATTAATGTAAATATGAACAGGCAATACTAGATGCCTAGTTTCATCACAAAGATGACCCTAGAAAAAAGCTCAGAGGCATCATTAGGATTTATGTTTCATCTAAAGCAAATGTACACATTTCAGATTCAGTTTATCTGGTCTGAACTCTATGGCTAAAGACACTACATTTATTAAACTAGTATACCAACCCTTAGCTGGATGGAAAAAAAAATCTTATTATGTAAAATTAACATATATTTGAATTGAAACAATTGTTTGTGCACTTTTTATGAATGCGAGTTTTATCAAAGAAATATTTACTGTTGCCCCTATATCTTCACACTTTCTTTATGCTTTTGTTTGCTCTAAAAATAAAATATGGTCTGTCACCAACTTTACTAACCCTATAGCCCCCATTTCGTCTCACTCTTTTCAGTTCATAAATAGTTATTAAATGTTGCAAGTAACTTTAAGATGCCTTTCTTGTCCAGAACCACTGTTTTATTCTTACTTTTTACAAAATGACCTTTTTTCATGTACCTGTCAGTTAATCAAAGGTCCAAAATATCAAGCTGCAAAATATTGTGTTTTCAATGTCAAAGTCAAAAACTAAGAAAGACAATAGAAAAAGAGTCACATGAGGTTGTGGTACAGCAGTGATATGGGAATTGGCCTTTTTTCCCACTGTAGTATAATCTTAGAGTTAGCATATATAATTATTGAGGATCTGGGGTTGTGAAGGGTGATTTGCCCCCTTCAAAAAATGTTTTTGTGATTTTGTTGGTTTTGGTGTTTTGATTTCGACGTTTTTCCATAGGTTCATAGGATGATACTAGGCTATTGGCCCAGAGGCCCTTATAAGCCTAGCCAAGAATTTCAACCATGTTCCCTCAAAGTCAGCACCTGTTTCCCCTGTCCAGCAGGGACACAGGTGGGATCCTAGGGGTATTTTTTCTGTTTCCCATCCAGTCGTCCAGGTTCCTCTTAAAGAGGGTGTGAAGACTAGTAGAGATGGTTGAAGGCTGCCAGCCTAGTCAAATAGAATTTGGTACATAATTCTATCATTTGTAAATACTGTGAAATGTTGAACTTTAAACAATGTGGCAACATTGCCATCTGCTGTAAAGAAAGCTAAGTCCAGCATTTCTTGTTGGTCCTTTGAAATTAAAATTATTTCATGACTGCCTTTGATGTTTACAAGTTGGCTCCAGTCCAGCTAGATGAAGGCTTCCTGCCTATTGTTTTAAGGCTAAAGTTAATAACCAGAATTTACATGTGGAATGTTCTTTATTTCTCTAAGTGTAAAAAAATGTAAATGCAGTTTCTATCAGCCTGGGAACACCAGGAAAGTGTAAAAGATAATGTACTGTTTTAGAACAAATGCAGTTTCAATTTAAACAGTGAGAACCAGAGATTATTAAGCATTTTTGTCTGAACATCCAACTCACATCATTGCCTTATGCTCTCTTTATGTAAGTAGTATGTTAGAACTGTGTTTTCTCCTAGATGTAGCCAAGAATTATAAAGATTAGACTAAGTGTTTTTCTGTGATGTCAGAACAACACTACTGATTTATTTTAACTATTTCTGTGTGATCTCTGAACTCTCTTGATTATCACTGCGTAGTAGAAAGTATTGTCTTGTGGTTTTAATTATTTATTAAATATTTTAAAACCTTTTAACTGTGGCTGGTTTGTGTAGAGATAAGTTAAGCACTAGAGTACATTGCATATTTATAGAGTTTATTGTACAAAGCCACTCTAATAAGCCTTGACTGATTAGTCACACTTACCAATTGGATAATAATATTGCACAGTAATAATTGGACACGCTTTTAAGGGCCTTTGGGTAGCTGATAATATTAGCTGGGTGGTGGCAGTAATTGCTACCATATAGTCTAGGTAAAAGGGGGACAGCTGGAGAACCTGTGCCAGCCTTCCCCAGAAGTGTCTGTGTGGTTGTATAAACTTATCTCAAAGTGTGTGTGTCAGCTACTTGGGAAGGGGCATGAAGCACTGGTTGGACGGAGAGGGTGCTGGAGATTTTAGCTTGCCCAGCTAGGCTGAAATCTGAACCCTATAGCTGTGCCAGTGGGGAGTCTTATTGGGGAGCTGGAGAGCAAGGGAGCAACCAGCCCCGGACTGACTGTGATCTCTGTGTGCTCTTAAGGGAAATTGCACTTTACTGTGTGCATTTGTTATCCTTTCCTCATATATGAGCTGCCCTCTCTGGTGTTAGTGGTGAGGACTGAGGCTCCTTGATTGCTGGGCCAGGGCACAGGCATCATAGAGGGCTAGAGAGTTACTCTGCTTGATGTGGAGAGGGAACCTATCCCACAGATGGAGTCATCTTTGGGACACAAATCTATCCCACCAACAAGTTCTATCAATGTCACAGATGAGGTTAAGGCCCTGCATGTGGGTTGCATGAGTGGAGTTTGTCTTATGGATATGCAGCAATTCCATCAAGGCTGGGTCTGAAATGGCCTTGTATGCCAGACACTGGTCACCTCTCAGCAGTCTGTATGAGACAGAGTAAAGGGACAGGGCTGTATAGAATAGATGTTTGAGACCCTGGATTTTCCTAGTCAGGAACCTCTGTGGTCTCTCCAACTGCTGCATGTGCTTGGGCAGGTACATGCCAAAGGGGGCATTGTACTCAATAATGAGTCTGATAAGGAAGGAGTACAGGTATGTTATGACCGCCTTGTTCCTTAATGAAATACCTTTATTTATGAGGGGGGCCATGTAGAAAGCCTTCCGTATAACAGAGGCAAAGTGGTGGTCAAAAGTCAGGTTGCTATAAACCTGGGTGCCTAAGTCCCTCACAACTGATTGCATGGTTAGTACATTGTTACTAATGTCATAATTAGTGGGGGATGACATTTTCCCCAAAGGGGATAATGATGCATTTCTTGGTATTGAGTTTGAGGCCATGCTTCTGGCACCAATAATTTGTTTGTGCAAGACCCTCTTGGAGGATGTTCATATCACTTGGGGAATTTAAGACAGCACCCAGCTTGCAGTCATCTGCAAACATGGTCAGCCACAGACCACTGGTTTTGGCTTGCACCTCAGAAAAGTATATCCCAAACAGTAGTGGCCCCAAGACCAATCCTTGGGGTACACCACTCGTTATGGGTCTACTACTAGAGGTGGCTTCCCCTACTTTGATTGAGTGGGTTCTATCAGTGAGCCAGTTATTTACCCATCTGGTAACATATGGGTTGATGCCTAGCTGGGAGAGTTTATCTATTATGCCCGAATGGGGAATAGTGTCAAAGGCTTTGGCTAGGTCAAGGTAGGCAGTGTGCACCATCTTCCCCCTCATCCATGGTTTTGGTGACTGTTTTGAAGAAGTTGACCAAGTTTAACAGGCATGATCTGACTTTGACAAAACTGACCTGTGTGGGGTCAAGGGTTTTTAGGTTGCCAATGTCCTTCTTTATAAGGTCCATGATAACACATTCCATGGGCTTGCAGATAAAGCTAGTTAGGCTGATGGGCCTACAATTGCCTGGGTCAGTGGACACTCCAATTTTGTATAGAGGGATGACAGTGGCCATCCTCCATTCAGCTGGGATGAAGAAGGTGTTCAGGCTTTGGTTAAATAAGGTATCTAATGGAGCTGAGATCTCATGCCTGAGTTCATGTAGCATACAGCCAGGGATGTTATTGGGTCCCATGGTGACTGTATTTTTTCCTTTGAGAGGGCATTAAGGACCTGCTCCCTGGTGATGATGGGGGAGGGGCTGGTGCTGGGGATGTCCTGGTTTACTTATGAGGGAACAGGGGGATGAAGTTTTCATTGAACCTGTCTGCTAGCAGGTTGGCTATATCTGTGGCATTTGTGTATGTGGTGTTATTGACCACTAGTTCAGAGCAGATTTAGGTGTTGCCTTTGAAATTGCGGAGATATATGAAGAAGGCCTTGTGAATGTCCTTGGTGGACGTGGCCAGTTTGGACTCAAAGTTAGCCTTAGAGGATTTCACCAGTGACCTTATTTGCTTGTTCAGACAAAGGAGAGATTGCTTCCAACTTGGCAACTGCTCCTTCTTGGCCCTGAACAGCAGTTTCTTTCCTTCTATTAAAGAGTTTGTTTATTGCTGCTGTCCACCAGACATGTTTACTCTTCCTTGAGGAAGATGATTTGGTCTTGTCAGGTATTGCTGAGTCCATACAGCTACTTAGGTGCTCATATAGATTTTGGTGTAGGCTTGGACATTCGTGCTAGTTCCAACTGAAGTGATGGTGGCTGTGAAGCTGCTTATACCTGCTCTGTGGAGATTATAGTCAGCTTTGGAAAAGTTTTTTTCATTTGACCCTGATTGGCGGGGGGGGGGGGCAGGGGAGATGGTGACTTCAAAAGTGATCGCTTTATGGTCGGATCTTACCAAGGAGCATGACACTGTAGGAGTGCTACAGTGGCTACTCATGTTGGTTAGGACCAAGTCCAGGATATTCTCACCTCTCCTAGTGGTGTCGACCAGCTGATCCAATGCATTGGCATTGACAAAGTCAAGAAATCTCTGGACATTCATGTCTGGGCTAGAATAGGTCTTCCACTCTATGGCTGGGTAGTTAAAGCCACCTAAGATCAGGGTAGAGGGTTGAATCTTGATGGATTCAAGTAAGTCCAGATAGGTGGAGTGGGCATCCTGAGTCATGGTTGGGGGTCTGTAGCTAGCTATGACTTGAATAGGTGTTTTGTCAACAGTTAACTGCACTTGGAGTGTCTCCTGTGTGTCATACTGTTTGACTAGCCTGGAGGTGTGTATGTCTTTGATAAATATTGAAACTCCACCTCCTTTGGCTTTGTAGCCCTCCATTTGGGGTCTGTTAGTATGGTAGGATGAGTAACCTGGTAAAGTTGGGGTGCTTTCCACAGCTTTCAACCAGATTTCAGTGACTGCACAAATGTCAGCATCCTCCAGGGCAAGGAATGCTTGCAATGAGTGCAGTTTCATGCTAAGACTCCTAGTGTTTAGCATCATGACCTTTAAATTTCATTTATAAGAATTTTTTCATGTTGGTAATTTTGTGCTCATGACTTTGCCTTAAAAAAAAGCACTATGAGGGATGCAAGAGCCTTTGCCAGAAGTCTAAAGCCCAGGGGAGCCAGATGAAGGCCATCTCTGGCAAAGCATCGTGGTCTGTCAGTCATGTCCTCCCATGCTTTTTACCGGATCCCCTTGGAATGACACCAGAAACTAAGCCAAATGTTAAAGTCAATCATTTTCTGTTTGAATTGAGGTATCATTCTGGGTGATGTTAGGATGCTTGTTAAGGCTAGGGACATACCTGCCTGGGACACATATTCAGTGAGCTCAATCATGTCTCCCTTAATGCAGTCCAGAGAGGAACATCTCAAGTCATTCACACCAACAAGGATTATGACAGAGTCATAACAGTATCTGTTGTTAAGAGACCTGAGTTCATGCGTAATATGGAGGATTCTAGTACATGACAAGCAACTTACTGTGACTATTTCCTTGCCTAACCTGGTGAGGGGCACATCTGTGCATCTCAGGACAGAGTTTCCTATGATTAGTATGTTAGGTTTGTGCTTGGGCCTTAGAGGCTGTGAGACACAGATGTGTGTACTATGTGTGATGCTTGGTGCATGTGTGTTTTTGCATAGTCTCTTTTGTTTAGGTATGTTTTTGTTGAGAACCCCGGCATATGTAGGAGTGTGTTGTACAGATGTGAGTGGTGTTCATAGTATTTGTGCAGACAGCCTTCTCAGTGCCAGATGTGCTGGCTTGTGACTGAGACAGCAAGGATTCTAGGCTCTTAATGTGATTGCATCTCTCACATAGTGTGTTCCTAGGTGGTAGTAGAAGAGGGTTGTCTGTGTAAATAAGGCAGTTGCTACACTGTCTCAGGATGCTCATATCAACCAGACTAACAGGAGAAACCACAGGAAACTGTCCATCATTGGTTATCAGAATCTGGGGAAGAGAGGTCAGGGATAGTAGAGTGGATACTATCTGAGGAGAGTACCTATAGGTGTGAGTAGGGCTGGATAAAATCAATACGGTAGTTGCAGGCGAGGGCTTCATTCACAGGAGGGCTGGGAAGGAAAAAAAGGCAACTGAGATGCCTCACAAAAGGTTAAAACAGCAGAGCGGTGATGCACAACAGGCAAACAAGCACAAACCCATGCAAATGATGGGTTTAGATATCACAAAAATGAAAGTAAAATAGAAAAGATGGAATTGACCAATCAGCCCTTGTCCCTGAGTTCTTAGCTCAACACTCTATGCCAGACCAGTTCCAACCAGTTCACCTACTCCCATTAAATGCAGGCAGGCCCTGGCCAACACAAGATGGTGTAGCAGGAAACACAGGAATCACACAAACAGATCTGAACACAGCAAAAGCTGTAACCAGACTATGCTAAAGATATTTAAACTATGTATAGGTCAGTTTAACACAGGACAACAGATACACACTTAAATATAACAGTAGCAAACAAGAGCAAACTGATTTAAACAAATTAACCAATTAACCAATAAAAAAGCTCAAAACTGAGCCCTATTCCAACAATCTTCAATCAGATAAGTTCTAACTGCACACTCCTTCCACTATGGTGCAGGGGAACCTTCTCCAAAAAAGATGACCTGGATTAGTGCTCAAGTTACACAAACAAAGCTAGGTTCAGCAGGTCTGAATCTAGTCTATACTACAGCAAACAAGGCGCACCAATTTCAGAAAGAAACAGTTCAAATAAGCAGGCACAACAAGCCTTTAACCAGCAATACCCCCTCAGTCTTTTAGACTTTTGATTATATGACTTAGATCTGCTTTATTCCTATAACCTACCTTTTTGTGACTTGACCTTTTTTCATTCTTCTCTTATATTATAGGAGGATTTTTAGGAATATTTATCTCTCTGTTTGTTATTTGACACCATTTGATATATTATCACCTGCTTTCCATCATTACTTTTTATAAATGTTAGAATCTAACCTTTATTGTGGGTATAGGTCCCCCGTTTTTTTTTTAAATTTTTTTAAGTTTAATAGATTATGTAATTTGAAACATCACAACAACATTGATAACGGAACAACAAACCCCAATGAAGCATAACAATTCCCTCAACTACAGTTACATAATTGTGCAATGTACACTGAACATGCACTTTAGGCCACAATCGACCATATAACCAAAAAAATAGACCAAAGTTATTCCTCCCCAGGGCTTCTCTTGTTAATAGGGAGGGCAGAATAAT
This sequence comes from Protopterus annectens, assembly GCF_019279795.1. Lineage (NCBI taxonomy): Eukaryota > Metazoa > Chordata > Ceratodontiformes > Protopteridae > Protopterus > Protopterus annectens. The sequence continues at coordinate 440,299,889 of NC_056736.1, read as the reverse complement.
ACTTATTAGATTAACAGTTAGAATGTTTGTAGTTGGGGATTTCTAAAAATTATGGTTGTGACTGTGGTTTGATAATAATAGTAAGCAACCATTTCTGTTCTATGAATGTGAGGCCAGTTGCTAATGACACAATGCCAAAGAGCCAGATCAAACAATTTGATAAGTCTGGAAGAGGATTCCTTTAGGCATCCACTGCAGCACTGAAGGCCATTTCCCAAATGTGTCAGACCCCTGGATAGATAAATATCATACGCAGATAACCAACCTGTATAAAGTGACACTTCCAATGTGCAGAAATATTAGACATTTTGTCCCGAACAGCAGAGCTGCAATACCAAAATTGCAGCCTCTTGAAATAAGTAAAAGCAAAGTGAGCAGTTAGTTTAAAATACTCAGCCATCAACAAGGTAGTGCCTCTCAACAGAGACATACAATAAACCTTCTCATTTTAATCTTTCAGCATCAAAAATAGTTTCACTATAAGTAGCTTTTACATTTTATGTCCATCAGTAATGGGTTGGAGGATGCCTTGAATGGCAGATGCAGGTCACTTCTTAGCAGTCTTTAGAATACCAGGCATAGTGACAGGGATGTGCATTGGTCCATGTGGGACCTGTTGTTTAGGAGTAAGGCAACTTTGTGATACATGCCAAAGGGGGCATTATATTCAATGATTGGCCTAATGAGGGCAAAGTAAAGGGGGCAATAACATCCTTTGAACCAGACACAATCCATTTGTTTATATGTTGTGCTATACAGAAGGACTTTCTTAAACAATTAGTTACATGTTGGTCAAAAGTTGTGTCACTGTCCACATAAGTTCCCAAATCCCAAATAACTGGGGCATCTTTAAGGGGTGTATTGTCAAACTGGTAATCACATGGGGTAGGTGACTTCCCAAAGGCTACAATAATGCAGTTTTGGCATTTGGGTTTAGATCATGCAGGGCTACTTTGCTACTTTTTGTTTTCTTTTAGTGGGAGACTTCCCTCCTTGCTCCAGGAATTGCAGTAGCTTGCATTTAGGATCCATTGGGAGCCCTAACAGAGTAGAGGACTGAGCAGTTCAATCTTTGTACCTAAGAAGGAAACCATCTGCTGCAATAGGCTGGGAAAATAGGTGCAATTTCCACTGTTCTGCACAAACATTTGGGCCAGGAAGTGAAGCTACAGTGTAAAGCCCTTCTCCTCAAATCTCTTTTGTTGAATAGTGCCGCACTATAATACGGGGCTGCTCAAACTGGAATGCCTTTCAATACCCACTTCATTCCCAGATTCCATGCCACCTGCGGCAATTCCTCACAATCCCTATAAACTGAGGAATTAGACAATAGAATGTCTCTGCAGACTGGGGGGGGGGGTACAGGAATATATTCAGTGGGCTCTTTCGATTCTATCAGTGTATCTCATTTCAGCAAGCAGGATGCTTCCTTGCTGATGATATCCATAGCGTTGTCCCCTCAAGTCTTTCTGGCAGACCTATCATTCACAAGTTATTTCTACATGAGTGATTCTCATGATTGTCCACTTTCGTTTCCAAATGGTGTTGCGAGTCCCTCATTTCATCAGGCTGTTGGGTGTGTTGGTTTGCTAACGCTGTTGCTGAATGAGGACTTGATGTGCCACTACATTTTTTTGATGCAAGTCATAAAGCTCCACATTTGCTTCTTCTCCTGTTGCCTTGAGCTGCTTCAACTCCATTTTAACTTCCTCTAACAAAACACTTAAGGAAGCCAACACACCCTGCAGAGTCACATTTTCTCCACTGTTGTTCGGCCCAACAGGCCTTATTTTCTCCTTTGTGCAGCCTGCCACGTTATCCTGCTCACTCACTATATGGTACAAGCTGGCAGCAAGCTTACTTACTGAGGCTGGCCTGAAGAGATTGGATTGTCATCCAAAAACCTGTACTGTATCTAACAACTATTGCTGCACAAGTTTGATGGCAGTTCTGTTTGGAAAAATGTCACAGAGAGTTTTAGACTACCCAGGTAGAGTGGAGCTACAGCAGTTCACAACTTCATTTCTGCACCTCTATGAGTGCACCTATGCTGGAATCTAATTTTGCTCCCTGTTACAAGTCTTAAAATCCAAAAATGCAATTCTTCATTATAAAAGGTCTGAAATATGAATGGATTAAAAACCTCTCTCATATATGCAGCTAAAATAATCTTTCATGCATCTTATGTGGGGAAACTTAAAGATGGTCAGGAAAGCCTATTTTAGAGCACATAAAGTGTCACATATCTTAAGCAAGTGATGTCTCTGAGATCTACTCAGACTAAAGGAAAAAGCATTACTTCAGAGATAGAATAGTTATAGAGACCAGTTGGCATAATGGTTTAGATCTTTGCCTCCCATGCACAAGGTTCAATCCTGACCTCTTGCCAGTGCTTGTTTGGACTTTGCATGTTCTCTCTATGTCAGTGTGGTTCTTCCTACATCTGAAAATCATGCTGAGTATTTCCATTTCAAACTCACCAATGAATAGAGCTGTGGGTAACAGCACAGACTCTAAATAGTACACTGTAGGGGCAAGAGTTGTACATACCAACTGCTTTGGGCATCTACTGTGGTGTGCAGTATCCTCAAAACAGGAAAACATGGATCACAGACTGCATGCTGTGGCAGAGCTAGCCACTCGACAGTGTAAAATATGATTCTGGGTGACTCAGGTCATATTGGCTAATGTCACCAAAAAAAGTGTTTTTATTGCTGTTTAATAAACTATACTGATGTATTCTATCACTGTTAACCTTTTGTTATCATATTTACTTTGTATTCCTATGAGATAATCTGTAATGTATATGTCTAATGTGTACTATGTATTTGTATTTCTCTGGAGCTTTTCTCCCCAGGACTCTATAGAAAAGGGGCACCTTGTGGCCCAATGGACTATCTTGGCAAACAAACTGCAAATAAAATAAAATAAATAAATAAAAGGTGGACGTAAAACCAATCAATCTGCCAAACATGAGCTAACAATTTCTACACTCATTGTAGGTCCACTGACAGGAAGCAACTTGGAAGTGGATGACATGATGGTATGGCTGGACATCCTATGTATCCAATAGACAAGCTGGAAGGGCAGTGCAGCAAAGACGTGGCCTGCGATCCAAAGTCTAATACTCAGAAGGAAAGGCCGGGAATTGTGGTGAGAGAGAGACTTCAGAAGACAGTGAAGGATGTCATCAGAATTATTGACAGACTCATGGCAATCAGACTTCAGCATAAGGATAGGGCAGAATTCATAATTCAGCCTATGCTTATGGGTTGTGATAGTATTGAAAGAGTGTATTCATACAGCAGTTGTAAGACCTAATAGATAAAGCAGGACAGTATATGGGTGACCTGCATGTACACATCAGCACAGACAGAACAGGATATGAGGACTGCCTGGGTCCACAAGGGTAGGGCAACAGGAATAAAAAAGGGAGGCCATTCCAGACTTCAGTTAATGACTTCATAGTAGCCAAGACAGGTAGTTATAAGATCACATACAAGAGTGGCCAACATGCAAGTCAGGTAAACTTCCTCCTAGTAAGGAAAGGGTAGGCGGAGCTGAAGAAGAATGGCAGCACATCAAAACAGCATGTATGAGGACTACAGAACAGATATGTGTCTGATCCGGGTATGGAAATAAGTTACTTATGGAAAGCTGGTGGTGGAATGGAGAACTCCAAGAAGTCATCAAAGGAAAGAAGGAGTGCAGGAAAAAGAGGGAAACAGAAAGGACAGAGCAGGCTAGGAAGGAATACTGGTTGGTTAACAAAGAAGCTAAAAAAGGAGTTGGAATAGCAAACAGCAGGACAACATGGGCACTATACCAACTTCTAGAAAGTAGTGACTCAGTAGGTGGTGCAAATAAACTATATCGGGTTGCAAGATAAATAAAGAAAATAGACACCCTTTGTAAGGGATTCCAGCAGCAACCTGCTCACCCGTCCACAGGACATCAAAAACAGATAGAATGAGTACTTCCAGCAGCTTCTGAATGACAAAAACTCCACAGAAGCTGTACTGCCCAAGACAAAGCCTACACTGAGAGAAGAAGAGGAGCTCACCCCAAAATAAATAAGAATAGCACTAAGGAAAATGAGTGGCTCCTGAGGGTATTCATAGGAGTGTTGAGAGAAAGGCATATCTTAGAAGACTGCTGAATAAGCATATTCATGCCATTATACAAGCATAAAGGGGGTATTCACAACTGTGGGCAGTACAGAGGTATCAAACTCCTGTCAGACTGCATGAAGGTTCTGGACAGGGTGACTGATAAATGGATATGCAGAGTAATAGAAAGTAATATGGGAGAAGAGCAGTTTGGATTCAGACCAGGATGCAACACAACTGACCCGATGTTTGCAGTGAGACAGATGGTTGAAAAACTATAGATGAGGAAAGAATCCATTTGGGCATTCCTAGACATGGAGGAAGCATATGACAAGGTCTCAAGAAAGCTGATTTGGGCAGTACTGTGGTGGTTTGAAGTCCCAGAAATATTGCTAGAATTAGTGCAGGCTGTGTACAAGGACCCAATGACTCAAGTATGAACAGTGTGACTGGATGTGCACTAGGGTTCAGCTCTGAGCCCACTGTTCATACTGGTGATGGACTATGTTAGCAAACAGGTCAGATGGGACACATCAACAAAGTTGCTGTATGCAGATGATGTGGCATTACAGACAGACTCTGAGCAAGAAATTCAGCAAAGGATAGGGGAATGAAATGCAAAACTGAAGGCATATGGGATAAAACTGAGTACAGATAAGACGGTGGTAATTGTAGAAAATTTGGGAAATTGGAAGAAGTTGAGAACTGAGATAGAAGGGAAAATAGTGGAACAGGTTAACAGCTTCAAGTATCTGGGAGGTGGTTGAGGAGAAGGGAAGTCTGAATGAGGAGGTCAAAGCTATAATAAGAGGGGCTACAGCCAAGAGTGTCAGGTGTAGTGTATGACAGAAGAATGCCAAAGAAGCTGAAAAGTAAGGTGTACAAAAGGTGGTGTGACCAGCACTACTATATGCCACAGAAACCTGGGCAGTAAAGGCAGAGCAGATGAGAAAGCTAGAGGTGGTGGAAATGAAGTGCCTGAGAAGGGTGGTAGGAAGCACAATATGGGACAGACGAAGAAATGACGACATCAGAACAGAAGCCAAAGTAGCTCCAATTGTAGAACAGATCAAAGAGAACAGATTACGGTGGTTTAGGCACATGTGCAGAAAAGCAGAAGACAATCTGGTGAAGAAGATTCGGGACAGACAGGAAGAAGGTAAAAGGAAAGAAGAGGATCCAGCAAAGAAGTGGCTGGATTGTGTGAGAGAAGATCTGCGACAGTCAGGCATGAGTGTCAAACAAGTCAGGTGTGTGGCATTGACTCAAGAGAGGTAGCACCAGTTAACATGACACCCCGACCTCATGTAGAAAAAGGGAAGAAGGGGGTTGAAGATGAGTACAGTTAGAGATAGGAGTGTAGTTGACTCCTGAGTTACATGGGGTACCTTTGTTCCCCTGCAAAAAGTGTATTTTAACTTTGTTTGGTATTTGTCTAACAGGTTTGTTGGCTTGTGACATTTTGTGATATTTTGGAATTTAGTGTTTAAATTTCCACATTCTAAGTCTTGCTACAGAATGACTCCGTATGCTATTACGAACCCACATATAAGTGGTATGAAGCATAACCACACTATGAATGTTCTGAGTAAGCACACCACTGAAGTAGATTGCATTTCTCCTATCAGTTTTTTTGTATTTGCTAAATTGCAACACAGGAGTTTTGTGGGAGTAATGCTGACACATCATTACATCTAGAAATGTTATGACAATGAATACAGAATGCTTTCAGTCAAAGTTTAAATGATCAGTTTACCTAAAACCTAGATATATTTAAAAAGATGAAGAATTTATTATAATTATCATGTACACATGTCATTCAGTGCAAAAAGTTTAATATTGAATTCAAACTTTTTTGAATTTTTACTATTAGTGAGTCTAAGGAAGGGCAAACAGCCCAAATGCTTTTGTGATTTTATTTGTAATTAAGTATTTCAGAGTTGAATTTCTTTTCTATCATAGAAAAATAAATTAATATCACTTGTTTGGCCAGGCTAAATAACGTGAAATGAGTATTACAAAGCAGGGTTTCATGAATTCAGTAAACCTGAAATCTGTGTACTTTGTCTTAGTTAATTATTCTGGAAGACATTTCTCCCACTATGACAGATGTATGGGCCTGAATCTTGTTAATTGTGATGGAAGTCCTAATACTTTTATTGTTACTGTTACATGTTACTGTAGGACTCCCTAGCTCTATTAAGTCTTCCATGAGCCTGTTAACCATGCTGACAGTAAACTTAATGATTTTAATTTGTTAACCAGGCAAGTAACCTGGGCCATTGCAGACTGTTTTCAGTTACCTCTATCTCTGACCCAAACCCCCAAATTATATTGCTAAAAACCCTTTCCTCAACAGTTCTAATATTCAGACATTACTTGAGTTGTTTACTAGCTGTTCTGTGATTGTATTTCACTCATTTGTGTTTCTCACACTGGTATGTTCTACCAATGATTTATTTATATAATATATATATGTATCTATGCGTATGCATATATATATATATATATATATATATATATATATATATATATATATATTTATTTATTTATTTTACGTTTGTAAAAGGCCAACTGGGGCTATAGCCCATTTTCAGCGGAAGCCCTGGGAGAAAAGCTCCAGAGATAGTTATATTAATATTAATGTGAACAACAATTACAAAAAAGTAGTTATAGACTACTGGTAACAAAAAAAACCCATTAGTTTGGTAAATAAGTTACATACATTTTGACTATATATATATATATATATATATATATATATATATATATATATATATATATATATATATATATATATATATAGATATATATATATATATATATTTAGATAGATATATGGGTGTACTTAAAATAACCAAAAATACCTGTAGTCTGTAGTCGGCTGGTATAATGGCGATATCAAAACATCAAAGATGCAAATTTCAACATGAAAGTGTGCATGCACTGAGAAACAGCCTCACTACATACAAACTTTCACTTTTTAGAAATAAAAAAAAACATTTTTTGCAGGGGGCAACCTCCCCACCACACTCCTCACATCCCCTGCTAATTATATATACTAAATCTGAGATTGCACAAACACGGAGTAAGGACAAATTTCCCAGTCTCTAGAATAGTGCAGTGTCAAACACTTTTCAATCAGCTGCTATTCAACCATATACAATTTACTAGGCACGCTGTTGAACTAACACACACTCGACTTATGCAATACCTCATATATGTATATATATATATATATATATATATATATATATATATATATATTTCTATATTTAATCTATAGCTATATATATATATATATATATATATATATATATATATATATATATATATATATATATGGGTTCCCTTTAAATCATCGAATGTTCAGAACATCGAAGTTCTGATCATCGAGACCAGAACATCGAAGGTTTAAAGTGGAAGTGCCAGGTAAGTGAAATTGTGGAATGTTGGGTGTGTATGCAGAGCAGCAAGGTGCCCTGCATGTTTTGTGTGTGTGTGTGTGTGTGTGCCATCTGAGTGTTGGCATTGCAGGTAGGGTACGGGAAATTTACTGCATATAGCGGTAAATGGGAGATTTTCCTTACCCCACTGTAGTGCGATCTCGGAGTTGGAATATTAAAGTAGGGGGGTGTGGGGGCACAGCCCCCCACATGGGGGGTGCAGGGTGGCAAAGCCCCCCTGCATAACATTGTGTTTGTGATTTTTTTTTTTTTACGGTTCATTTTGAATTTTCGATGTTCTGAACATCGATGTTCTGGTCTCGATGATCAGAACGTCGATGTTCTGAATATTCAATTATTCAAAGTGAATCTGTATATATATGATCAACTTTCAGAACGCCGACCATATAAAATAAACATAAAAACACAACAAACATTTGCCTTACACTGTAGTGGGGGGCTATGCCCCCCTGCCCCTGTGGGGGCTCCACCCCCCACACCCCCCGTAACTTTCATATACCAACTCCGAGATTGCACTACAGTGCGGAAGTGGGAAATTTTCCCATTCCGCACTGTGCGGAGATGGCAGTTCCCCATGGTCAGCTTTTCAAAAGTCGATCATATGGTCTCAGCCATATGAAAGTCGACTTTATGAATAGTTGACCATGTGAAGGGGAACCATAGAGAAGAAAGTTTGGTTCTGTACGTCATTGTCCCATGTTGTATGCAGCCTTTATATTATGCCTTCTTTCCTCTAAGCAATAGCCCATAATGAAAAGAGTTTACACTAGCCCCACACCCCCACACTACCCCTAAAAAGATTATAGTACCTAAATAATCTTTCTCTAAACTACACTTACAACAGCAGCAATCTTTTGAGTCTCCATTCACAAACAGATATACTTTTCTTTCCTCTGTCATCCCAATTCTACCTTAGCTACACTAAACTCATTTTCCTTCACCTGCTTTTTACCATAAACACATGGTACTGAAAAACTATGCCCACTACAGTTACACTATCTGAGTTACACTATCTTTTTTATCCTGGCTTTGTTTTGCACATGTGATATTCTCTCCTCCATCACATTTTCTAAACAGTCACTGCTGTCCCTAAACTAGTATTTCCTTGTTTCCACTCATTCCACACTTGCTTCTCTCCCTTCTTTATGTCAAACATTATAGTTTTTTCTACTGTACACCTTCTCTCCCATGTTCTACACTTCCTTACTAATGTCTCCTCTCTCTACCCTATTTTACAGTATCTACCAACTCTTAAATGCACTTCTAAAGATGAACAATATTCTTAATTGATAAGTATCTGTCAATTAGCTACTAAAAAGTGTCATGCAATAAATATATTATGCACACTGCACACTGATTAATTTTCTGACTATATATTATTTTTTCTCATATATTTTTAAAAAGTTTTTCAAATACATATGTTTTTTCATAACAGCATAATATATACATACAATATATACAGGTTAACAAGAAATTAGTTTCAACAATCTATAACAAGAAATTAAACTATTTACATGAGTGTCTTGATTAACAAATATGATTTACATTTTTACAATCAAGATTCATTTCATGTGATATTACAGTAATTTTTCTCTAGTATTTCAATCACTTTTTGCCATGAATTGTGATAAGATGTTATCCTTTCCATTCTTCTTCTGATGGTGGTTAATTCCATTTGTGATACATTTAATACAATGTTTCTACATTCTTTAAATGTAGGAAAAGTTTCATTTTAACAATTTGCTGTAATGGTTTTGCGTGCTGTGGCTAATAAAGTCCATAAGAGTGAAAACTTAGTTTTAGGAACACATTGTGGCATAGGAGCACTGAATAAATTTAATGATTTGGAAAACTGAAATTTATCATTAAAAACTGTTTACAAGAAATAATTTTCTTTATCCTGAAATGTTTTTAGCAGTTGACAATCATAAAACATATGTTTCCAATTTACTTTCAGTTTTATTTTGCATCTCCAACATCCAATATCTTGTTTAAACATTAACTTCATTTTATGTAGTGTTATATAGGATCTGTGAATAAATGTCCATGTGAATAGCTTCCATTGCAGTGATAAAGTTGTTTGCTTTGAGGAGACAGGTATTATTTTTATCATTGTCATTAGGGATTTGACTATTAATTGTTTTATAGTAATCCCAAAAGTTTTCTTTATGGTATAGTTTTTTTTTTATTATTTTATAAATATTTATAAGGGGTCTTTTCCTTAAACAGATTGAGTTTTTAAGAAAATCATGTTCTCTATAAATTTGTGAACATTTTATCTACTGTTAACTGCATTGTTTCTAATCTATTTTTAATATACTGTCTTATATCCTGTGTTACCAGCCACAAATTACTATCTAAGTTAAATTTACTTATTTGTTCCATTGATAGAGCTTTGACAGATACTCACAGTTGATGCCCATAGATTAGTTAATTCTTCCTAAGAATCTTAATTGTGTCTATGTCAAATGTGTTAATATTATTCTGCATACAGGCAATAGGAAATAACAAGAATGTCCAAGCTTTTATGTCCCAATTTTTATTCAGGAGGTTTTTATATGCATTTAATGTTTATGTTATAAATTTGGAATTTATATATTTCTCTTTATTTTCTGTTGTATACTGTCTCATCATCCAAATAAAATTATTTGGTACTATTACTATATACTGCAATGACAATTTAAAACCAGATTTTAGCCATATTCTTTCTTGTAGTTGCTTCCATCATGATGGATAAACAGTATTTACCCATAATGATATTGTCTTTATGACAGATGGCAATGCATATATCTCAATATCTGGAAGACCAATTCCTCCTGCTTCCCAATCATTTAAATGATAATTCATAGCTATGTGGATCCCTATTAATTTGATGAAACTTTAGCTTGTCGAACTACAAAAGATCAACAGCTAAAGATTGAAACACCCAAACTGCAAACAGCTAAGCAAATTTTTTCTCATGGAAAGAATTTGCTTGGCCGTTATACAAAATAAACACCTTTCAAACTGAATTAAGTGGGGGGCTGTGCCCACCCAACTAAATATACTAACTCTGAGATCGCTCCACATCGAGGGAAAGGGCAAATTCCCATTAACGGCCAAGTGAATTCTTTCCCTGAGAAAAAATTTGCTTAGCTGGCCATTCGCGGTTTGGCTCTTTTGATCTTTAGCTATCGATCTTTTGTAGTTCGACAAGCTAAAGCTTTATCAAATTAATAGGGACCCAGCTATTCTGGGTTTATTCAGGTACCATAAAAAAAATAGCATTCATTTATTAAATTGTTTAATGTAAGATTTAGAAGGAGCAAAAGAAAAGGCTTGTATATTGAAATTTAGATAATCAATTTAATTATATAAAGTCTGTCTTCCATCAAAAAATTATTTATTCCAATTTTGCATGAGACATTTCATATGATTTAAGATATCAGTATAGTTTGATTTAATTGTTTTAGGTCATTTGTTAATGTAATTCCAAGGTATTTGACTTTTTTGTCAGCAGGTATATATTTAAATCATTCTTACTAGAATTTATAGGCAACATCTTTGTCTTGCTTTCATTAAATTTAAGGCCTGAGAAACTCTAAAAGTGCTCAATTGAGTTTAATAGCACTTTTAGAGAGTTGCCATTGTCTTTTAAGGTTAGCAAAATATCATCTGCAAACAGCTGAACCTTCATTTTTAGACTATTATCAAGTTGTATGCCTTTAATATTTTTTTTATCCAAATACTGTTAACAAACCGTTCAATGACTAAAGCAAACAATAATGGTGACAAGGGGCATCCCTGTTTCATGCCGTTCATAATTTCAATAGACTGAGAAAAGCATGATCCAATTTTATATATGCTAAAGATTTTTCATAAAGAGAGTTAATTAATAATGTAAATTTTTGTCAGAATCCATTTTCTTCTAAGACCAGCCATAGATAATTCAAGTGGATTGAATCAAAGGCACTATTTATATCTAGACTAACAGTAGTCATATTATTCTTTATAAGGTTAATATAATCAATTAAGGACAAAATTCTTTTAATATTACTGTAAGAGTTTTTGTCTTTTATAAAGCCAATTTGGTCTTGGTTCACTAGCAATGGAAGTAATTGTTTAATTCTAGCTGCATGTATTACCATGAACATCTTGCAATCTATATTTAATAAAGATATTGGTCTGTAAGATGAACATTCACTAGCATTTTTATCTGGCTTCAAAACAGGAGATATTAGTGTGTATCTCAAAGAAGGAGGAATATCTTTGCCATATTTTACTAAACTGAACACTTTTAACAATAATGTTAATGCTTCTTTAGTTAATAATTTAAACATTTCTGGTATACTATTGTCTATACCCTGGGCTGTGAGTATATTATTGAAGGATAACACCATGAGAGGATAACAAGCTTCATCATGCATTATGGATAGGACTTGTACTAGTACGTTGTAAGTCTTCAGAAAGATTTGACATAGCAAGTACTATCAGGGACTCATGTTCTGATACCTTTACCCTAATATCTCATACACCAGCCTAGTCTCACAACCCACCTTCATCATCAGTGCTGCCACCCTCCCCCAACTTCTCTTTGTAAACATTGCCTTTTTATTTTCTGCTTAATGACCATGTCTGTCAACTTCTTTGTGGAGGATTCTGGACAAAGACAAAAATAATGGTGATACAAAGTCCTAACAATATGGGCAATTTTCAAAGTTTACTTTATTTCACTTGAAAAGTTAATAGAGCAGCAGGTTTTGCACCAAAGCACATTTCTTAACATTAAGAAGTGTGAAACTCAAATGTCTGGAATGATTGATAATCTTTAATAATTTATCAGAGAAGGAAAAAAAATATGCGGATCAAGGCAAAACTATGATGCAAAATCAGAGACATTCTACAAAATCAGGGACATTTTAAAGATGTGTTAGTACCTTATTTCTGTCTTTCTCTCTTGTGTAATAAGCATGTGCCTTCAGATTACATACCTCTAACACAACCGATCTTTTCATTCCAACAGCGCACACAGTGACTAATGTTTAAGTGCAGTTTACAGACCTCTCTACAACATTAAGGTAATGAATTTCCCCACACAATCCCATCATCTGTGCCACAGTTCATACTATCTGTTTTACGCACGTCATCCTCTAACTCTGATTGATAAGCCTATCGCAGCTAACAATTCATATGCTTATATATGCATAGGCTGAGCGAATGTTTAAGCTTGTATATGATATTCCACTCCCCACAATCACACATATTCAGTGCAAGCAAACAAATTATTATAGATATCATATTAAAATATCTGCAAAGTGAAATTACAGTAAATTATGACCAAATATGTGCTATCAGTTTTAGATAAAATGAAAAGGTTTATTAGTCTTTCTCTAAAACTTTTGCTTACTTATTGGTTAAAATATTATTTAAAAGATGAGTATACACAATGAAAATGCAAGCTACCCTTGTTTTATTTATTCATTCTCCATTAACTGCTTTATTCAATTTAAAGTCAAGGATAGCTGAAAGATAAACTAATCCTGTACAGGCATTACACACTAAAAGCTGTGAGTAATCCAGTCTTGATGATTCACCTGCAGTGAGTAACTGTTTTGGGTAGAGCCTCTAGGATGGGGGAGGAAACCAGAGGACACAGTGAAAACTCATATAGGTAAGGGGAGCACATACAGACTTTGCACAGAAGGCACCACTACCAGAAGCTGAACTGATGAGTCATGAGTCAAGCTGTGATACACAGCATTGCTTATTATTGCCTGCTGTTCTGCTTTACAAAACTGAGAACAACAATTACATTATTTGACAGTACCTGACACTTTTTTCAAAGTATTACAACACATCATTGATATAATTAACTCCCTTACTCATGCAGTCAAAATAAGGCATGTAATATTTTTGCAACAACCAAGCAATCAAAAATAAATCTTTCTAAGAAGGACAGTCAAGCATTGTTTCTTAGTAACAAATTCTCTAAACTAATTCCATGACTCAATAACAAGGTTAGCTTTAGAGTTCTCAAGAACTACATCAAATTTTGTCATGGGAAATTTAGTTAGAAAAAAGTGAATTATTATGGCATCTAAAACTCGGTGCTGACCACTCCACCAGGTATGACAAAATGTCAAACCCAAGCCATTTGGTGTTGTGAGCAGCTACACTATAGTGAATAGTTGAATGTATATTAATGACTGAACATTATTTATGTGGTGTCTTTTTAAGATACTGTTATATAATAGCGTGTTTCATTTTTTTTAGATTCATTGGTTATTTGACAATTTTTAAGTAACATAGGTGGGGCTGCAATTCAGTTTTTGATGAAGTCCACTATAGGATGAAAGCAGTGACCTGAAAGATATGTAAATAAACTGCAGTGGGCCATGGTTCCTGTATAATCTAGTCTTCTGTTTTTGTATTCACTGGTTGTTGCTCCACCTGAACTACCGCCACACTCAAGCAGATGGGACCTCAGTTTAGTATATCTTCTAAAGGACAGTGCATGCAGGAATGCCAAATCCTTTCTTATGCCACAGTGTAGTATCAGCAATCCATCTACATAGTGTGAGAATAGAACCCACAGCTTTCTTTGCAAAGCGCAAGTGTGCCACATGTTGCACCACTGACACTGCTTATCTATACGTCATGAGGGCGCAGGCACAAGCACTTTCACTGTTACAGGTACTTTGATAGGTAGCCACTAAAGGAATGTGTAGTAGCTTTATCTGGGTCTGAAGATAGGTAACCCAGCTTATATTGGTGCTTTGCTTTCAAAGTGATGGTATATTAATTTCAATTTTTGAACATAACCCATAATGGAAAATGTTGTAGTAAGTGCTGTAATGAAACAAATTGCAGGTTAAAGTTATGTTTACAATATCTGTTTTTGGTTTTCTGTGCTATGCAGGTTTGTGCAGAAGTGTACATGTAACTGTTCCTGAGAAGAAGAAAGTGGCCATGTTGTTTCAGCCTGTAGTTCTTCATTGCCAGTTTACAACAACCGACATCAATCCACCAGTGGTACAATGGAAATACAAATCCTACTGCAAGGATCGCACAAAAGATGCATTTGGTTTCTCTGATCCTATGGGAACTGCTGTTTCTCAGGTTAATGAGCTGAGTGTAGGATGGGACCCCCATCTGGACTGCCTGGATAAAAGTCGTACTGTTCGCATCGTTGCTTCTAAACAAGACTCAGCTATCACATTAGGTGACTACTACAAAGATCGAGAAGTCACCATTATCAACAGTAAGCAATGCTAATTCCATTTTTCCTTTTTGTATGATACCTTATGGGAAAACTAAATCATATGAGACAATTTCACATATTTCCTACATTTTTTTTTTTTGCCTCACAGTTATGTAATTTTACATTGCATTCAAGTTAAATGATTAAATGCACAACATGATTTATTGTGTTTTATAATGTAAAGAAAGCAGTCTTGATGTAGACATGCTGGATATGCAAGAAAGTATGAGATAAGTTGAGTTATAATAGTAAAAATCACTGTCAGGACCATCTCTCATTTCTTTTTACCAACAGCTAAAGCTGTTTATGCATTACACATAAATCACAGGTAGTTAAAATGCATTGGGTGTGGGTAAAAGTAGAACGAGTGACCAATCTTGTAATGCTTATTTCCATTTAGCAGCAGAATGGTCTTACAAATATGCCTTTTCTATTTAAAGAGCTCCATCAGTGGGCAATAGAGGCATCCTGTGATGGCACTGTGATTGTGTATATTGCTGTATGTATAAACAGTGTCATGAGTAGTGAAGTGTGTCATTAAGAATCTCATAAGGTGTGGCCAAGATGCAAACTTCTAACAGCACAAAGTCTTAGCTCTGCTTTGTTTCTTTTTTTGACAGGACTTTATTATATAAACTTAGTGAGAACTTATTTTCTTATCAATTTTGAGTCTTTTAAACAAACTTGGACAACTATTTGAAAGAAAAGCAAGTTTTTATGATTTTTTCTTTGATTTTTTTACTGTCAGAAGTTTTATTGACTGTTGTGACAGAATGAGCCACTCAAAAGTGAACTCTCAAGACAATTACATAATGGGCAGTATCCAAGAGTGTTCTGTTAAATTTAATAAACTTGAGATCAAACTGGACAATATCAAAGAAGATTCCAAGAAACAAACAAAAATGTTAAAAGAGATCATAAAACAATAATATGTTCAGATCTCAGCAATAGAAGATGCATTAAATGACATGGATAGCAGAATAGCAGAGAGTGAGGATCACACAGGATTCCTGTTAAAACAAAAAATGTTGCTTATGGAAAAAACTAGAGGCCCTAGAAAGTAGATCTAGAAGAAATAATATACGATATTTGGAATACTATTAAAAGGAGAAAATATGTTGCAGTTTTTAACTAACTGGATGCCTAAAATTCTAAATCTACCAGAAGCTATCTCTTTCAGTATTGAAAGAGCCCATAGCTCTCTTTTGACTTTTTCTGCTTTGATGAAAAATTCTCCTGTCCCCAAATCTATTATTGTAAAATTTCTCTCCAGCCAAGACAAGGACCAGATACTGAAGACTAGTGGGGCTAATTCTCTGATAAAAATAAATAACAACACAATCAGGTTTTACATTTACTATACTGCATCTATTATGACCAAAAAGAAAGCATGTATTCCATTCACAAAAGACTTAAAGAAGCTAAAGATTAAAGCTCAACTAATTTTTCCAGCCAGAATTAGGATATTTTTTACCAGAAGGTTAGAAAACTTTTAATTCTATAGAAGATGCAGTGGACTTTTCTCAGAAAAAAAAAGAAACTTTTTGATCAATCAGAAAATATGGATTGGACTTTTGTCATCTTAAAGAGACAAAGAAGAAGAAATGGCTGGTGTTTGAAGGACAAAAACAGTAAAAAATTAAAGAAAAGTAATGTTTTTCTCATTTTTTGTTTTGCCTAAATAACTTTCTTACGGGTATTCTGTTTCGTCATCTATTACAGTTTATAACAAATACAAGATAAAACAAACAAACAAACAAAAATATCAAAATACCTTTTCTATAGTATTTGAAAAAGTGTATATATGTTATTACTACTATTACTATTACTTATAGGCCCCTTTATTATTTTATTTTAATTCTCTCTAATATTATTTTCAAACATAAAGAGTGATGTGATGGGGTATGTGTATTGACAGTATCTGAGATAGTGTATATATATATATATATATATATATATATATATATATATATATATATAGATATATATATATATATATATATATATATATATATATATATATAGATATTACTATTACTTCTAAGTCTCTTTATTATTTTATTTAATTCCTCTAAAACATTATTTTCTAATACAGAGAGTAGTGTGTATGTGGGGGATGTATATTAACATGTTTAACTAATCCGCTTAATTTATATATAGTTTTTATGCATAATTTCAAATAACATGTTTATTTTATTTTTGGTTATTCTATCTGGTGAGTGTGGTTGTATGTGATAAGCTTTATCTATGTGCAGTGGGTTTGTGTTGAGGGGTTTTGGCTGCAAAATCATTAATATACATTACTTCACTTTCTTTTAATAGGTTAAACTTGTGTAGTATTTATTCCTTACTTGGGCTCTTATTCGAAGAATTAGGATACTAGTGACTGTTTTTTATAGTAACTTCTTCTTTTCAGTCCCTTTTCCTACCTAGTGTTAGTTAAATTGCTTTAGAATTTTTTTTCACAAACCTCAAGCTGTTTTTCAACTTATAACAGTCTAGATTCCCTGTTCAAGCTGCCTGTGCTGCAGAAAATGCATTTTGAACTTTAACCCTCATTTACAGGAAGTGAACTTTTAGAATGTTAAAATGAGCAGAAGAAATCCAAAAATAGAATATTTAAAATTAATCAAGTTAATTTTAAAACATATCCATGTAGTTTTTATGCTCATTATCTTTTAAAAAGTTTAATAATGAAAAGAAGAAAAGGAAAGAGGAATGCAGTGGGAAGAAGAAAAAGAAAACATCTGCAGACTTGAAGAAACCTGGTATTAATTTCTGTTTAGTGACCTGTTGTAGTCATCCTAATTATAGTTCAGTAAAAGTTGTATCCTTTATATACGTACAGTGTAAATATAGTATACTCATACAGCAGATCATCACAGTACAAAGGAATATGTCATTTATAGCGATGAAAATGTTTGTTTAAAACACTATTACTGGTTTTAATGTGTCATGAAAGAAGCTGAAAACACGAACATAACTTTAATAACAATTACTACTGTGCAGAATACCTTTAATAGACAAAGTACATATTACAGTAATTGAATTTCCTCTGCAGTTTCTCTGGTTCTGGTTCTGTAATATGCGACCTGTTATATTGTACTCACAAATATTTACACACTGCCAGACTGGATTTTTGATTATTCAGTCTAAATATTTCAGGACTTGACATTGTGAGTCCTGATATTTTAAAGGGTTGCTTTCCTTAACTGATCCGTTATTGTCACTGACCTAATATATTTGTATCCACATTTCATTTATACAAGTACAAGCCATTAACTTCTTTGCTAGCTATGTCTTATATTTCTGGCATTTTCTAACTTTTACATTGTTAAAGGGCTATCTGGTATTTTCTACCTGGGCTCCCTCAGAATACAGATTCTTCACAAGAATAGGCAGTTTCATTAAATAAGATCTAATAAGTAAAATAACTGATCTGCTTCCTGCAACAAGCACTGGCACACCTAAGGGTGTAATCTCATAAAAAAAAAATATATATATATATATATATATATATATATATATATATATATATATATATATTTATATAAAAACACATAAATCATGGGTGATCCACAGATAGTGGAAGACCTGAGATATAATACAAAGAGGTAGTTAAGCTTCAAGACTGTTGGTGGAATACAGAATACTTACAAATGCATAGCATGAATGAGGCTGATAGCATAGTGACATGTGCCATATATATAACATGTGGCAGTGTATTAAAATATTGTTATAGAGAGCTATTAATCATCTAAAAGCTAGTAAGATATGCCATAAGCATCCGTACTTAAATAAATGATGCTACATTGCAATTCTATATACATAAGGACATCCACATGCAAAGACACACTCAAATTCAAATACATACTTATACAGACCACACTTGTCTGTTCATAAGTAAGGGGTCTACAGATGTATTTACACAAGGTATAACCAACTGCCTACACAAACTAAATGCCCCCATAACCTTTTGGTAGTACTTTAGTATACAGTTGTCCCAATGCTTTCTTTGAAATGCAATTGTGAACTCTAACACCTGATGTGATGCCCAAAAGAGTGTGCAATGCAACAAAACTGTAAGGTTAAACACAGGGAACATTTCATTACTAAAATACAAATGAAAACAAACATGCAGGTAGCTAACATATCTTTTATTGGATAACATATAGTTCACACCTTTGCACACTGGTTGCTATAACATATTTTTTATACAAAATGATTTTTACAGACATTTGACTGGAAACTATTAACAGTGATTATAAACTTGCTGTCAGAGAAATATATTTATTAGACTTCGCTATAGATATTAATTTACATATAACAGCATTTATATACATTACTGTACTTATACTTTAATATAAGCTGTTGTCTTCTGTGCTAAAAGAAACAGTTTACAGGAGAAGATTCTTAAAACACCTCAGTCTGTTCAACATCTGTTGCCTTAATTACTCAGAGTTACTTCATTAATTATTGGAAAATAATATTAATGAACAGATTTAACTCTTCAAAATGTACTGCAATTGTTAGTGAAATATGGAATTTTATTTTATACTAAACTGACTTTTAAATAATTTCAAGCCTTTTTCATCTCCCATTGGTATGATGAATACAAAAATTTGATCCGCACATTTCGGAATATGGCAATAAAAAGTACTATAAGCAAATTTGTAAGTACATGACACTTAAAATATTATCATAAAAGAAAGCTTCCTGTACAGAAGTTAGATGCTGAATGTATATTCCAAGTACTAGAAGTATTGATAGTAACATACATACATGCATTCATTATACAAACAAACATTCACCTAAAAACACTCACTCATGTATATTTACTCTCATGCATAGATACATAGAACATATTCACTCACTTAACTGCTAATATACATATCAAGCATCTACTCAAAATTTGCAAACACATATACACAGTTATATGTATGTACATCCATGTAAATATGTTATGCATATATAAGCACATACAATATACACAAATATGTAATTTTAAATTGTAGCACCATTTAATTATACTCCCATATTGCGACTCTTACTTTCACCTTTTCACCCATGTTATTAAATGAGTTTTAAAAGTTTTATGATATGTGATCTTGATATGTATTGGTGTTATGATGTCTATAGGCTAATGTGTTATAGATGTTATCAGTTTTATTTATTTCCTCCATATAAATACTAGGCTATTTCTAGTATTTTCTATAGTAGAATTAATTAGAAGAAATGACTATATACAATGTCTTGAACAAATAGAGAAATTTGAATTGCATTATTTCTGGGATATTTTTGATATACCAGGAGACAACGTGATGATGCACGTACGGCAACTGCTCGGCTGGAACCTCACTAGAACAAAAAGATATATAGCCAGCAGAAATGGTGATGAATTAAATAATTTAATGAAAAACAAAGACAGGGTAACATATCCTACTATCTGTAATGTCCAAACCGGTTTCGGCTATATTAGCTTTCTTCAGTGGAAACATCAGATAATCACTGGCATCAGTATATATATATCTCACAGCATACAGGCAGTAAATTGGTTAATTAAAATTGGTCATTAAGACCAGGTGGAAATAAAGCCCCTAATTTGATTATCCATTTACGTTCCTTAAAATTCAATAGATTATGCCAACCCAGCTTGTCCTTGCATTTACCAACAATGCAATCAATGACCATAAATTTGAAAGAAGCAGAATTGTGTTTAACAACATGTTTATATAAAGCATTATTGCTACGTGTATTCCTAATGTCACTAAGATGTTCCCCTAGCCTGATGCGGAAGGATCTGGACGTCTGCCCAACATAAAATGATGAACATGTGCAAGTGGCTAAGTAAATGACCCACTCCGTGTTACAATTTGCCCAAAAATTAATATTGAAAATCTCCGAAGTATTACGACTAGTAAACTCCCTGGTGTGTTGGACCCTCTGGCAATAAGAACAATGGCCACATGGTATACAACCCAAAACTGGGCCACCTCTCAATGTATGTTGAATGGAGACAGAGGGATTAAAACCCACCCTATTATAATGGCTGAACAATGAGCCTAATGTCCGACCCCTCCTGAAAGAAAAAGAACATTTGTCCCTCAGGTAAGGGTGTCATTTCTCTTCTGCCCTCAAAATATTCCAATGTTTATTAATGATGTTCATAAATCCTCGTGTGTTATGTCCATATGTAGTAATTAGATGAAATGGATCATCAGAAACATCCTTATGTTTGTCTTTGTAACGTAACAAATCAGCCCTGTTCTGATTAGAAGCCCAATGGCAAGCAGAACTCACCATACCTTTGGGGGTAACCTCTCTCCCGAAACCTACATATTAAATCATTACAGGCAAGCTCAAATATTTGCTGATTTGAACAGATCCTTCTAGCTCTTAAGAATTGTGACTTGGGGATATTCTGGATGATGTGTTGTGGGTGGAAGCTGGTGGCATGTAAAAGTGAATTGTATTCAGGAAATTTCTGATACATCCATGTCGAATGAGTATCATCAGGATTCCTGCTAACCTCAATATCAAGGAAAACAATCCTCATTTTATGATAGGTTACTTTAAATTCAATTCCCCACACATTATCATTGAGGTAGCAAACAAATTCCTGAAGATAGATTTCGTCCGACTTCCACACCATCCAACAATCATCCAGATAACGCCTCCAAATGCCCAATTCATCCATGTATATATTGTGATTTGGATCATAAATCATAACCTCCTCAATATAGACCATAAAGAGGTAAGCATAAATGGGTGCAAAAGAAGCACCCATTGCTGTACCCTTAACCTGCCAAAAGCATTGGTCCTGGAAATAGAATACGTTACTAGTCAAAACGTATTCAGCCAGGCATACCAAAAAGGTATTAAATCCTGGCTGGTACAAACCAGATCTCCCCAACCAATAGCCCAAGGCGTGCAAACCTGCCCAATGTGGAATATTAGTATATAGAGAGGTTACGTCCAAGGTACATAACAACCAATGTGGCTCCAATTGTGTATCGCAAATGATGTCCAAAAACTGAGTAGTGTCCTGAATTCTAGCTCTTATCAGAGGTAATAAAGGTTTTAGAAAATGTGTTAAATATTCAGACAAAGGTTCAGTAATCGAGCCATGTCCTGATACAATAGGTCTCCCAGGGGGGGCATTTAGCATCCTTATGTATTTTAGGTAGAAGATAAAAATATTGTTTACACGGAGATGAAACCTTCAGTTGGTTTCTATCTGACTCAGTTATAATGCCCTCTTCCTGGGCTTGTATCAGGAATATTTTTGATATATTCAGAAATACATAATACTCTTAATTATTAACATTTCCAACTTTATATTTCTATGATCTTAGGAATTAATATTTCTCAAATTAATACTTTATATTTTTTTCCTTTTAACATGACTTGAGTACACTCTAAATAGTTATAATTAATAATATTGTTTTAAATTAAGAAGCAGTAGCATATGTTTAACTTAGAGACATTAGGATGGGCTGGTCGGTGTGTGATTCATATAATCATTTCATCAAATCAGGGAATTTTCAATCCATGATGGGAGATTTGAATGTATATAAGTTTGAAATGTTGCTTTTCTTGTATCTGTCCATAACAACTATTATTAGTGCTTGGTTATTATATTTTAAGCTAAGTCAGCTTAAATCAGTGAATTTACATGTTCTTATGAATGTCGACATATAATTGTCTCTCATTAAACATCAATAGACTTAATAATCCATTGAAGAGGAGTAGCTTAAACAAATATTTAAAACTGCCTAAAGCTCACATAATTTTCTTACAAGAAATGCAGTTCTTATCTGATGATAAAAGATTATTCAACTCTTGTGAGGTCTCATTTTAAATCAAAAAGGAGAGGCACTCTTATTCTTTGGATAAATTCATTACCTATGCTGAAAATATTAAATAGGTATTCAGATAAAAATAGCATGTTGGGTTTATCAGTAGTAGAAATTGACAAAAAATATACTTTTGTGAATTCTTACTAGATACCTGGAATTGGAGCCAAAGTTGCTAAGAAATATTTGGATATTATAACATTATATCCAAAAGATGAATTGATTATTGCAGGAGAGTTTAGCTGTATTATTTCTAGTAAAGATACAACTACTGTTAAGGTCCCTAAGCTATCCTCAGTATCTAAGCACTTGATCATTTTATTATTTTTCAACATATGAGAGATATCTATGATAGTAAATCAACTAACTCTCTTAACTTTACACAATATTCTTGTACATTTGGCACCCAGACAAACACTGATAAAGAGATGACTTCTAGTAGATTATTTGCTAAATTGAAGATTTATTGATAACTTCATGTCCTTTATCTAACCACAATGCTATTACATTTACATTAATGTTAAAGCCAAGTAATTTGATTTACTATCAGAGAATTCCTGTTTGTAGAATAAAATTAAAAGACTTCAAGGGATGGTGTCTAAAATAAGTAAATCAATACATCGAAATTAATAATAATGGAAAAGTTTCACAGTAATTCCCTTGGATTCTTTAAAAGCTTATCTGTATTGAAGAATTAAAAATTGGTACATATATAAAAAAGAGTGAGATAAGGAATTGATATCTTTGCAGTCTAATATAGATAAATTGAAATCCAATTTTAAACTTTATGACAAATCGGCAAGCACTGAGTAGAAAATATTAAATCAGAAATATCTTGATGTACTTCACCATATAATGTCAATAAATGTGGAAAAACTAAAATTACAAACGTATTCAATAAACCTGAAAAGCTTGTACAGGTTGACTGTTAGAGCTAAGAAAAAAATGAGTACTAATAATATTAAAGAAATAATGTGCAAACAAGGTGATAAAAACAAAAAAGTAACTGAGTTAAAAAGCATACTAGAGCGCTTTAAGAAATATTATTAAGAAATTAATAACAAAGAGACAGACTTAGAAATTAACAACATAACCGATGACTTTTTGAAAGACAGTATAATGTTTAAATTAACCAAAGTGCAAAGATACAAAATTGATAAGTCATTCTCTTTTAAGGAGTTAAAAGATCAAATTAATAATCTTAAACCAAATAAAGCCACGGGTCTTGATGGTATAATCCCAAAATTATACAAATTATTCCCAGAGAATATTTTAGATATGTTATTAAAAGTTTTTGAACAAGTTAAACATATGTCAACCACCCCCTCCTGTAAATATTCCCTGATATTCCCTGTGTGTTATCTGACTATCTCAAGGATTACTTGCATAAAATTAGACCCTCTTAGTAAATGTCTGCATATCATTGCTGTAACCTTCCTGTGTCCTGATAGAGTGCTCTTCAAACTATCTGGAGTTATACAGAGCTGAGTATATTTTTCTGGCACTTCAGAGTTGTGTACTGGTAATTGTTTGACTGATTTTATATCATTGCTGGCTGACTTCAGAGTTGTGCACTGTTATTTTTGCTTCACTGTATAGTTTTTCAGATCTCTGCTGAAGGTGTTGGTTTTTCCATACCCACCCTCCGTATTCCTGTGTTGTTGTTTACATTTGGAGGCTTTTGAAGTTGCCCAACCCCCCACCGTAGAGTTGATCTGGGACACTCCCCCCAGTCCCATCTCTTTACCTCATTCTACCTAATATACTCCTTCTGCACTTATTTTTAGTCATTTTTAATTTAATTGCATTTTTTTAAACTGTTTGGTCTAACATTGCTACATACTCAAGTGTACTAGCTTGCACTGCATTTGAATTGTTTTTACTGCTGTTTTAGCTACTTTTCTATATATATATATATATATATATATATATATATATATATATATATATATATTTATATATATATATACCTTTCCTGTAACTAGTGTAGTCCAGATCCAGATTTGCTGTATCCAGGACTGTATGTAAGCTTCTGAGCCCCCCCCCCAAGCTTTCTGTGTTGGAGGGAAGCCTTCTAGCTTATCAGTGGGAGTGGTAAGCACTAGGTAACCTATCTACCACATAAGGAGTGGTTCTGGCCCAGAAATTGTAGTTATTGGCTGTTTGGGCAATTTTTCCATCTCTCTCAACTTTCTGATTTAAAAGCCCGCATTTGCACTTGTTTCCCCAATTTCCTGTAACTAGTTTAGTCCAGATACAGATTCTTAGTTTTAGCACTTGAATTTGCTTATTCATGATCAGCACTTGTTCAGAATTTGTAAGCACTAAATAACCTACTAATTACTACAGCACTCACCCTTCCTCATTACCTAGAGGAAAACACTTTTGGTACTTGCTTTCCTCACTTGCTTAGAGAAAAACAGCTCTTGTACTCACTTTCCTCACTTGTCTAGAGGAAAATAGTTTTTTATTCAGGCATGTTCAAGGGTCAGCTCCCAGTGTTCTCTCCTAACTGATGAATTTGGGCATCTTGGGGCAATGTAGAAATTGCCTCATGTACACAGACAACCCACTCCTCCTACCATCCAACACTACAACCTGTGAAAGATGCACTTATCTAGCCAAACTGGAGGTAAAGATCTCTCCAATCAAGACTGAACTTGACAGTCAAGATGAGAAGGTAAACACTTGCACCACACCACACTCATCACATAGTCTCACTAAATCTACACCACAAAAATCCACACATAGAAACACAAAAACATTTGTGGAGGCTCTCACTAATAATCTGCTCAAGCAACAGAGACCTCCAAAGCAGAAATGCAAGCAACCTCTACCCCCCAACACAACCCAAATGACACATAGCCCACAGAATCAGTGTGCCACTCAACCACAGCCAATAAGGCAAAACAACGTACCCAACACACTAGTCATAGGTGACTCTATAGTCAGGCACACTGATGTCCCACTCACCAGGCTAAACAAGGAGAAGGTTACTGTCAGCTGCCTGCCGGGTGCCAGGATCCGCCACATAACCACGCACTCAGGTCACTCCACAACAAGTACAAATATGACTCTGTCATTGCCCATGTTGGTGTGAACGACCTGAGATGTACCTCCCTGTACTACATGAAAAGAGAAATGGAAGAGCTCTACAATCTTGTAGCCCAGGCAGGTATGACCCTAGCCCTGAGTAGCATTCTGCCATCACCCAAAATGATGCCGCAGTACAAGGACAAAATGATTGACTTCAACAACTGGCTAAGCTTCTGGTGCCATTCTAAAGGGTTCCAGTATCTGTCTGCCTGGGATGACATGGTCGACAGACCATGATGCTTTGCCAGAGATGGCCTGCACCTGTCACCCCTGGGATTCCGGATATTGGCTAAGGTTCTTGTTGCCCCTATAGTACCTTTTTTAGGCAAGGTTCAAATGACAAATTCACCACCATAACAGGAACAGGCAAGCAAAAACTAAGGGTGTTGCTACTCAATGCTAGAAGTCTAAATCTCAAAATGCACTTGATGGAGGCACTCCTGAAAATGGAGAACATCGATATATGTGCAGTGACTGAGACCTGGTTCAAGGCTCCAGAGACCACCCCTGCACTACCAGGCTATAACTCATACCACACTTTTCGGCCATGTAACCTAACACCAAAGGAGGAGGTGTGTCCATCTTCATTAAGGATATCCACATCTCCAGGCTAGCTGCTCAGCATATTGCAGCCGAGGTTATCCAAGTGCAACTAACTCTGGACAAAACTGCAATCCAAATTGTAGCTTGCTACAGATCACCCACCGTGCCCCAGGATTCCCACTCCTCTTTTCTTGATGTACTGGAAAATATTAGGGTTCAACCAAACACCCTAATAATGGGCGAGTTCAACTACCCCACCATTAACTGGGAAAACTACTTATGTACCAACTCCTTCGCTCAACACTTTCTGGAATTTATAAACTCCAATGCCCTGGATCAACTTATCCACACCCCCACCAGGGGCAACAGTATCCTAGATCTAGTCATTACCAACATGAGTGACCGGTGTTCCACACCTGAAGTCAACACCTCATTGGTCTGATCCAACCATAAGCTAATCACCCTAGATATCCACATCCTGCCCCCACTCCCCCATTAAGGAAACCATGGCAAAAAATTTCTCCAAAGCTAACTTCATGCTTCTTAAGACAGAAGTGGTGAACTTCATGACACCCATGCAGATGGACACTACACTTATGACTACTGAATCCTACACAATTACACTTTATAAGTACTTACATGAGTGCATGGATCGTGCTATCCCAAACAGAACCAAGATGCTATCCTCCAAAAAAAGGAAGCCAGTCTGGTGGTCCCCTGCCATAAACAAACTGTACAACAGAAGGAAGAAACTGTTGCAAAAGAGAGTAAAATCCCATGAGTGGAGGAGCTCCCTGGTCAGCCTCAATAAGAAGCTGTGATCCCTGATAAAATCCTCCAAAACTAGTTACAAAAACAAAATTGCCACTAATTCTAAAGACAACCACAAAACATTCTATAGCTATGTCAAGAATCTCAATGGTAACACTCAGATCTGCTCTGAGTTACAGCACAATGGCACTAAATATACAGACCCAACTGATATTGCCAACATCCTGGCAGATAGATTCAGTGCTAACTTTACCCCCCCCCCCCCCTCATCCCCTAAAGAGCCCATCTCTATACTGGAAGAATGTAAAGTTCCTGTAATCACAGCTGCACAGGTAAAAAAACACACTCTCCAAAGCCAAGAACACAGCATCCATGGGACCAGACAACATCCCAGGCTGCGTTCTACACGCACTACAGAACAAACTGGCACCCCACCTAAGTACCATGTTCAGTCATAGCCTCACCTCAGGCTTTGTGCCTGCTGAATGGTGCACAGCAATGGTTATCCCACTCCACAAGGGGGGAGCCACCACAGACCCCAGGAAATACCGCCCCATTAGCCTGATGAGACTTGTCTGCAAGGCCATGGAACATATCATCGTGGAACTTATAAACAAAGACATTGGTAATCTCCAAACTCTGGATCCCACCCAGTTCGGGTTTGTAAAAGGCAGATCATGTCTCCTAAACCTGATAGACTTCATTGAAGCAGTCACCAAAGCCATAGACAAGGGTAAGGTGGTTCACACAGCCTATCTAGATCTCGCCAAGGCTTTCAACACCATCCCCCACTCTGGAATTATAGATAAACTCACTAAACTAGGTATAAATCCCTATGTCACAAGATGGGTTACCAACTGGCTCACTGACAGAACCCACACTGTGAAAGTAGCAGACTCCAAATCTGACTTCAGACCAGTGACAAGTGGAGTACCACAGGGTTCAGTCCTGGTCGTCTCCTGTTTGGTATCTACTTCTCTGAAGTACAGGCTAACACAGAAGGTCTTTGGCTAACAAAGTTGAGAGATGACTGCAAACTAGGAGCCATAATCGAAACTCCTAACTATGTGGACATCCTACAAAAGGGCCTCACTGAGACAGATGCCTGGTGTCAAAGCCATGGTCTCAAGCTCAATGCCAAAAAGTGCATTGTCATCCCCTTTGGTAAAAACTTTGTACCCATGAACTACAACATAGGTGGTAGTATACTTAACACCAAAAGTGTGATTAAAGACCTTGGGACACAGGTGGACAGTAGTCTCTCCTTTGATAATCACATCACCACAGTAGTCAGGAAATCCTTCTACATGGCACACCTCATCACAAAAGGTTTCTCATCCAGAAAAAAAGAGGTCATTGTTCCCCTCTACTCATCACTCATTAGACCCATTATAGAGTACAACGCCCCTTTTGGTATGTACCTCACAAGACATCTACAACAACTGGAAAGTCCACAGAAATACCTCACAAAGAGGATTACTGGGCTCAAACAGATGCCCTACGCAGACCGTCTCAAAAGACTCCAGCTTTACTCCGTCACATATTGCGTACTCAGAGGTGATCTCTGCCTAACATACAAAGCTATGTCAAGCCCAGAGCTGTTGGACATGCTCCACTTAAAGAAATCCCAATCCCTCTGAGCTACATGCTCTAGGGACCTAAACCTTGTCAGCACAATAAACATAACATGCCGGAGGGATAGATTCCTGTCCCAGAGACTTCCTATACTCTGGAATAAACTACCTATCTATATCAAACAAAGCTCCTCATTAGCACTCTTCAAGAAAAATCTTGATGATTGGATGGGAAATAGGAAATTCACCCCGGGGATCACCTCTGTGGCTCTGCTCGACAGTGGCACAGGAAAATAATTTTCTTGGGTGGCAAAAGCCAGGGTACCTTTTTGGCAGGGCTTGTATAGGCCCCAGGGCCGATAGCCTAGTACCTACCTATGAACCTATGATATCGTCTATCTTGAAACCAAATAAAGATTCTAACTTATGTTCTTCTTACCATCCTATTTCATTATAAAATACCAATTATAAAACATTTATTCTTGCAAAAATATTGAATATTATTATACTAGGATTAATAAATGATGATCAGACTGGTCTTGATATTACATAGAAAGGTTTAGGATAACATAATTATTCTTAATAATTTAATAGATTTGTTAATAAAAACAAAAAAAGAAAAAAATAAGGCTTTTAATTCTATTAATTGGAATTATTTCTTCAAACTACTTAAACAATATGAATTTTCTCTAGATTTCATAAATCTTGTAGCTAATCTATATAGTAACTAATTCTCTTTTATTAAAATTGGTTCTTTGCTTTTGAGCTCTTTCAAAATACTAAAAGGTACAAAACAGGGTTGTCCCTTGTCACCTCTATTATTTGCTCTAACAATTAAACCTTTTGCAAACTTTATTAGATCTAACAGCAAAATTCAGGGATACCCTACAGATGAAAGTTATTCCTATAAAATTCAATTATTTGCAGATGGCATTTTAATAATAAGTGGTGAAGTTGAAGCTTCAATAGAAAATTTAACTAAGTCTGTGAATTACTTTGAAAAGGTGTCAGGTTTAATATTTAACCCTGAAACTTTACTTATTAATAAAAAAGTTAATTATTTAAGAAACTATAAGAATTTTATTTGGGAAAATTCACAAATTAATTATCTTGGAATTATAATTAAATGTACTCAATAGCAGTAAATTATAATAATTTAATAGTCACTGTCATAAAAATGATTATTAATTGGAACTTTTTTACAATAGAAGATAGACTTACTTTAATAAAAATCATAATCCTACCAAAACTACTTTTCTGTCTACAATCACTAATTATTCTCCCTCCTAAAAAAATCTTTAAGAAATTAAATTCTATTCTTCTTAATTTTCTCTGGTTCCCCAATAAACCAAGAATGTACTTTGATTGGCAGGTTAAATGTTGGCAAAAAGGTGGATTAAGTTTTCCAAATGCTGAATTGTTATATCAATGATTTCTAAAATAATAAGAGAAGAGTTTAATTCCACAGATTCATGATTTTTGGAATTATTCAACTAAGGTTAATGAGATAGCCTTTTCTGATGAAGATAAATGCTTAATTCTTAAATCTTAGGGAAAATCTATTTCTTCTCTTTTTTGGAAAATATATACATGGGGATTTCTAAACAGAGCTTTTTAAAACTCTACATAAAGTGGCTTTAATGTATAACTATGGGAAAATTCACTGTTGGAGGTGTAATGAAGTTTCTAATGCAGATTGGTCTCATATGATATTGGATTGTAAAATAGTAATGCCTTTTTGGGTTGAATTTAGAACTTTTGCCCAAGCTTTGTGGATAGATAATTGTATAATTTCCAAAAACTTTCTAACTCCTTGATCCATTCCTAGGGTGGAGGTGCCTCTCCTTTGGTCCATTTTAGCTATAGCAAGAGAAATAGTCACAAAAAATTGGAAATGTAAAAGTAGTCTTTCTTTCACTGAATTCATTAATTTAGCAAAAAAAATGTCAGTAAAAAAGAATTGTGAGCTGTCAAAATGACAACTTCGTATATTACTCACCCGTTTAAATGTTCTATGTTTGAGTTTGTTGTGGACATCTGTAAATAGTTATGTTTTTGTTCTGTTTATCTTTAAATAATTTTGTACATGCTTTGTTTTAAAATTAATAAAACATTGTTTAAAAAAAGAATTTCATAAGAGAAGTGCATTCAGGATGTAATATGACCCTGTCTTGTTAAGGTTCTTGCTGCAAATAGAAGAAAATGTATCGGTACTTATCTGATAGCTCCTGTGTGTCTTGCATGGTTATTCCTTAACTGTTATTGCCTATGCAGAGTTATGGTATCCACAGTTAAACAATAATGCACAGATTCACAGCAGGAGCACAGGAGTCAGCACTGCATTGAATTCCAGGCAGTGTTCAGTCTTCAGTCATCCAACCACCATTACCTACTGAACCTTCGGTAATGAGTGGAAAAGGGATATAAAAATTGCAATACTGCTGCACAAATGAGTGAGTGTAGTAGACCACCAGCAGCAATGTTGTTAATTTCAAACAACTTTTATAAAAAAAATGGCAAATTTGTTAAAAATAAAAAGTAAGAAGCTGCCAAAATTCTACCACTTTCCTCAAAAACAAGGCACCAGCAACAAGTTCAAGCTCTAGAACAAATGTCACTTTTTAATGGAAACAGAATGTCATTGACCAGAAATTAACCAAAATAACCAGAAGCAAAGCAAAAACAGTCTCCAAGCTGCACTATTAGATTAAAGAAGCAAAACTTAAAGATATACAATTGAAATACAGAAGCCATAAAATGCCATATTCCAGCAAAACACTGCTAAAACACTGACTTTTTAAAAATATCTATGTATTTAGTTAAACAACAGTGAAATTTCATCACGGTTTCTTTTCTATCATTAACACTACCTGCCTTTATTTGTACTTTATGACAACTTGTCAGAAAACAGGTGCAGAAATATAGTCTTTAAAGTACATCCGCAGGACTGTGGGAAAAGAATAAAGAAATCCAAATTGCAATTTTCCTCCTCTGGCAGGTAAAGATGCAGTAAACCTTCAAATAAAATAACGCTAAAGCCAGAGTCCAAGGAACTTCCCAAACATGAGCTAAAATATAAAAAAGGATGTTTATTTAGCACTTTCATCTTCACACAAACAGGACTTCATCAGAAGAAGAGATGCAGTAATGATATTTAATACATGTGGATATGCTGAAGAGCTACAGTCTGATTTAGATGCCATTAAAAATATATCCAAGGAGTATTATGACCCTACAAAAAAAGAAACTGCCATATATATCATACACACACACACACACACACACACACACACACACACACACACACACACACACACACACACACACACACACACACACACACACACACACACACACACACACACACATTATTTTCACTACAAATTGGGGTTCACAGGAATGTATTCATACTTATATGTCAGTGTTTTGGCTCAGAGCTAAACACTTTGTGTTTGGTGATTTGCATACTTCCTTACTCAGGGACAGAATATATGTCACATAAAAATCACAAAATAAGGGACAGACTGTAAGGATCAGATTTAAAACTGGAAAAAAGATGAATATGTACAGAATAGCAGAGATGCTCAATATTCAAATGAAAGACCTTGTGGAATACTCAGACGTGTCCAAAATTTAAATTATATGAAAGTCCTTCTTGTATTAGTAGTTTGCTGTGAAGCCAATGTGTAATATAATAATGCTTCAAACAGTATAGTAGCAAAGAAAGCTGGATATATACCCAAGGCTGTGGAATATTAAAACTATGGAGAGGTAATCTTCAGCATGCATCATTTTGTCTTGAATGAGTATTTATCAGCATAACAAAAAGCTATGCTCAGCTCTGAGCAGTGAGTGTAGAAATGTGAACATTGTAACTGTTTCTCTGAGATATGTAAGTCTAGGAACAATGGATAAAATATGCTAAAACTAATTGATGCAAATAAAGTTAATAGTTGTGCAAATTCTAATGCATCAAGTATCCAAACTGACCCACATAAAGCAAAAAAAAATGCCTCTGTGGAGGCTGCTGATTTGTTTGTTGGACTGTGTGCATTGTCTCCTCACTTAACTGAGAAACGTGGAAGCTAAGTTGCAGGTCTGAATATAGAATAATTACTGAGCATGAATTCAGACAGCAGGGTCTGAGAAATTCACTTTCTAGGTTAAATGTTTCATTACTGACTTACTCTGGGAAAACTTTGAAAGCAGTATGGCAGATTTATGTATGCTGCATGTACAAAAAGAAAGTACAATTTATTATTAACAATTTTGTTTTAGTCCAGCAACCTTACATACTGGGAAAGTCTGCATTTGAAATACTAGACATAAGTGAGTTCACAGTGTAGAGATGCAGGCAGGGACAATGTGTTGCACTTCTTTTGGAGGGACAGTGATTCACAGAGATGCAGAGGCAGTGCTGTACCTATCATGGGGGTTCAGATTCCACTTTATTTTTCAGCGTATTGGGAAAACCTTTATGTCAACAGGGTGAAATGTTTATAAATAAATGATTAGCTTTGGAAACTAAATTCATTGTTAATTTTTAGTCTTTGTATCCAACAGGTTTAAATTAAGTAAATTTCAATGTATAATTTTTGCATGAGAAATAATGGGAACCATAGTGGAAATACCAGTCTGTCTTGACTTATTCCATGTTCTTTTTGGTTAAAGGGATGCTTTCACTTTAATATGAATATGTTTAGAAGGTGGTGTTAATTGATGCATTATATGAGAAATGGCTTTCTGGTGTGTAATTCATTCCAAGAAGGCATGAGCCGACACCTGTAAAAGATTTTATGCAACTCAAAGAGGCTTCTGTGTTATTTTTTAAGTCATTACCTCCAAGACAGAGTTGTGGGAATATCCCAGTTGGATAACAGTTTATGCCTGACATCCCATAGTTGAAACCCAGACAGCCTAAGACATTGACCTAATGAACTACACAAAGTCTGTGATCCAAGAAACATGTGAAACTATTCAGGAGAACTGTTGCCCTCAAAGCCACTCTTTGGATAAAAGAATGTCCTATCTTCTTTCCTACAAAGTAAAACACCAATGTTACTGCTCAGCATAAGAAAGGAAAGTATCCATCAACCCCTCCTTTTTAAGTCTTTGGTCAAATGTCCTTGAAGTTCAAGGTCTGAAGTCCTGCCTATTCAGAAGGAATGTGAGGAGGAACCACTAGTGGGAATGCCTTGCTATAACAGGGCCTTGCATAGGGCTACATTAACTTCTAAGGGAGTAATAAAACAACCCCACTTTACTAAGAAAGTAAGAATGAAGGCATGGCATCAGGCACTAGCTTGCATAAAGTAGTGACCCAGTGAACTGGGCAAGTGAAATGAGATTTGTCTCTCTTTCTCTCTAGGCAAATTTGGTGCTTCTACTGGTCTGATCTAGCTTGGGTTTCCTCAAGGAAACTATGCCATTGTCCTTGGTTAAAACACAGCCTCCCATTGCAAATACTGCAGTAGGTCACTTAGTCTAAACACCCCAGAATACAAGCAGGTAAACAAAGTGACCCAGAGAATGAATGAATGAATGAATGAAAATCATCAACCGAGTAATAAACTCCCATAACAATGTGACCCAAAAGTTGGTGGCCTATCAGTTTCCTGGGATTTTGTGATGCTTCTTTAAGGTTTTCCCAGTTGTTTATTAATCTAGAAACAACTTGATGACAAGAAATGTTAGGACATGACACAGGAAATGAACTAACCAGCTTAAGGCTGCTAGGTGTGTGTGTGTGTGTGTGTGTGTGTGTGTGTGTGTGTGTGTGTGTGTGTGTGTGTGTGTGTGTGTGTGTGTGTGACATACTGGGTGCTTCCCTCAACAAGCATCTCTAGGTCAACAATTGGATCAATACTGGAACATCCCAATGTCTGAAGTGCTGAGGTAATCTCTTGTAGAAAATTTAAAAAAACTTGTAAAGATAAAGAATATGCCTTCTTGGTATTCGGATCCCAAGACCTGGATAGAA
>NC_056736.1:440217753-440260253 GCF_019279795.1 Protopterus annectens | reverse complement strand
CTCAACTTCAGAATCTTTACTGGAAAGGCAAACCCAGACTCTGCCACTGCTTGCTGTGAGTGAAAGGTTAGTTTGCTTTTTTATTTCTTGTATTTTGTATTATCTTATTGCCTTTTTCTATTTTGTATACTGTGATTTGTTTTCTTTACACTGTATTTTACTTGTAGTCTGCTTTTAACTACATATTAAAACTTGAAAAGCGACCAAAGCTCTGTCTCTTGTGAGTCAGACAGAATTTTTTCCCACCCTTCCAACCTGTTACTGTTGTGTTCTTAAACAGCACTGTCTTTCTAGTTGTCTACCCCTTATGTTGTTTTGACCATATATCTCGTTTCCTCTCTGCTTTTACTGGTTGGTGTGAGTAAGCACAAAATTATAATTTTCTGAAATCACCCCCCTTCAACTATTTAAATTTATTGGCCATCCTACTGTATTCCATAGTACCAGAATACAAAAGTGCCCACCCCCTTTCAATCTGTCTTGCTCTTTTAAAAATAGTGGCTCTCCACTAAAACTTAACTTTTTGTGCAGCTAAAACGTAAGTTACCCACTTTCATATCTAACTGCTTAGTGCACACTGCAGTGTTTAGGGTAAAACATTTTGGCTCTCAGTAGTCATCTTGAGATTAGTGCTTTTGTTTTCTTCTGGTGAGAGAAGGAGTACGGTGATATTATTTCCTGCAGACTACTGATCACCAGAAAGCTTAAAAACTGCTTTATAGGTGACAGCATGGAATCTGTGCTTATATTTTGATCCTGGTGAGAGTAGGAGCAGAGTGCATGGATTCCTGACTTTCTGGTTGTAGAGTGAGTGTCTGTGCTTAACATCCCTGATTGGTCTGGTTGCTATTTGACGCATCTACCAGAAAAAGGCTACAAGCCTACAGACCCTTGCAACATCTAGAACAAGACTGTAAATTACCAAATAGGCTGTGGCCTGCTTCTCTTCTTGGGATTGGTGCTAACATTTTGCTTCTGGTGAGAGAAGAAACAAAGGATATTGTATCCCAACAGAGTGAAGCTTTGGTGAGACCAGTAATAGTAGAAGCCATTCATGCAACTCCCCTCTTTTCATCATTCTTTATAAGCTAATTCTTTGTTTTCATTATGTACTGCTTGATTTGTTTCTAACTTCAGAATATCTGCCTAAATACTTCATCCTTAAATTTTCAGGATCTACATATTAGTATTCCCTCAAGTGTTTGTCAGTGCTCTGTACAGACTCAGACACCTTGACTGACATTTTTCCTGTAAAAGCATAACTGAAATCTCTCCAATATCTAGTTGCACACAGGACAACTAGTTTGCAGTGAGAAGCACTGTCCATGTAGTTGCAAACCAAATACTCCTGACAGTGATTGATATGAAGTTTCCTACTATCGCGTTACTGGCTTGGTGGATATGGACATCCTGAGGCCATGTAGAAATTGCCTAATGTTTACTGACAACCAGTTAGTTCTCAAACAAACTGATATGGTATGTGAGAGAGATGTATTTACACAATGTCACTAGAGGCAAAGCCCTCACATAAAGCACTCCTAATGTCAGTTAGGTTGCCAGTACACATGCTGCACCCATCACGCACAATTCAAATCAGACATATAGACCCACATATACTGAGGCACTTGTATATAACTTTCCTAAACCACAAATACCTCCCTAGACAAAGTACACATTAGAAATGCCCTCAGCAGTCTCAGATTTACTCTTTCAAAACAACACCCACATTAACATATACAGCTACATCTCATGGACCCTCTACTCCTAATCCCATAAGGCAAGCCACCACACAATCCAACATTCTGGTCATTGAAGACTCCATCATGAGACACACTGATGTCCCTCTCACCAGGCTGAATAAGGAGAAAGTTACAGTCAGTTGCTTATCAGGTGCTAGGATCCCCCACATTACGCATGCACTCAGGTCACTGGAACACAATTACCAATATGGCTCAGTCATAGTCCATGTGGGAGTAAATGACCTGAAATGTACCTCCCTAGACTATATGAAGAGAGACATCATAGAGCTCTCAGAATATGTGTCTCAGGCTGGTATGAGCCTAGCAGTGACCAGCATTTTACCTTCTCCAAGGATGATGCCACAGAATGAACAAAAGATGATTGACTTCAATAATTGGTTTCTGGTGTCATTATAAGGGGGTGCAATATTTGTCAGCATGCAAGGAAATGGTCAACAGACCACGCTGCTTTGCCAGGGATGGTCTGCACATGTCCCCTCCAGGCTTTTGAATATTAGCTAAAACATTGTCTTCCCCCATAGTGCCTTTTTAGGTAATACCAAACTGAAAGTACTTCCGACATAGAAAATCAAAACCAAGAAAATCTAAAGATATTACTGCTCAATGCTAGGAGCCTAAACAATAAACTCCACTCTCTAGAAGCTCTCTTTACCCTAGAGAATGCTCATGTCTGTGCGTTCGCTGAGATGTGGTTTAAAGCTACGGAGAGCACACCAACAGCGCAAGGTTATGATGCCTTCCACACATTTAGACCAGCTACTTCACAGGCAGGG
This sequence comes from Protopterus annectens, assembly GCF_019279795.1. Lineage (NCBI taxonomy): Eukaryota > Metazoa > Chordata > Ceratodontiformes > Protopteridae > Protopterus > Protopterus annectens. Next base: position 440,257,720 of record NC_056736.1, on the reverse strand, counting down.
ACTAAAGGTGGAGGTGTCTCTATTTACATCAGAAGTAAATATACTACAAGGCTGGTCAAACAGGACAATGCACTTAAGCTGCTCCATGTTCAAATCACCATAGGTAAAATCCAATACCACTTCCTTGCAAGCTATAGGTTCCCCTCTATGACCCAGGAAACCCATACCATGTTTTTAAAATAACTAGAAACACTAACCATCCAACCAAATACCATATACATATAGAAATAAATCACTGTTCCTCCACGGGGAAGAAATCTCATAAAATGTTAAAAGACACTGTTCTCAGTTAGCAAAAACACATAAAACCACTGCTAAGTCTTTAATAAACAAAGTGATGTTAAAAATCAGCATACAATCACCATGGTACAAATGGTAAAAAGCCAGCAACTGGATAACACTTTCGGTGTAGCCTTCTTCAGATCCATAATGTGCTCTCAGTGAATCCAACATTATATTAGATGAAAAGCCATTCAAATTACTTCCTTATGTTCCTGTCTCTTAATATTGGTTTTAAAGGGACCAAACTATTTAAACCAGTGTTTTTATCAGCCCATAGGTCTGCTATCCACTTTGTTTCCACTATTTCAGTTTTGTTAACAATATCACCTTCCCTAGCAGTGATGTTTATTTTTTCTAAACAAGAAAAAAGAAACTTATGACCCGGTTGACTCTGTATATGATTAGTTAGTGCATTGGTCCTTACATTTAACCTAATGTAGTGACGTAGGATTCTTTCCTTAAATAATCTATTGTTTTTTTCCTACATAGACTGCTGGAGAACTATTGCACCTAGCCACATATATTAGATCTTTGGTGTTGCAATCCACATAGACTTTCACTCTGTATTTCTGACCACTTGTGGGATGTTGAAAAAAATGATTTCCATCTGTATAAGGGCATGCCTTACACCTATAGCATGGAAAAGTGCCTGTTTTAACATTCTTACTATGTTTAACAACATGCTCGTTACATCATAAAAGTCTCTTCAAATTTGGTTTATTTTTAAAAGTAAATTTAGGAGTCTTCCCCGCTATTGATCTTACTTGGTCGTGCGTCATCAAACTTTTCCCATTGTCCTTTATAATCTGGCAGATAGATGATATATCATTGCGTGTACATCAGTGCACATCTAACTCTACTCCATTGGTTTCTTGATTCATAGTTTATTCCATGATCTTGCTCCCCGGAGAAATATGGTCTTCCTTTGATACGATCACATTCCTTCCTCTGATGTTTGTCCACTGTGTGTTTAGATAATCCACAAAATTTGAAAGATCTTTTTGTGGATTATCAAAACTTCACCAATACTTTTCTTGAATTTGATATACATTACTCCGATTGGGAGATAGAATTCTTTCCCTGATGGACAGCGGCATCGAGTGCTGATTTGTCTAAACATTGGCTAAACTCTTGGCTAGGCTTATAAGGGCCTCAGGGCCAATAGCCTAGTAACCTCCTATGATCCTATGAATGTCACAGTTTTACTTGGCATAGAAGGAATTTTAATAGACATATACATAGGAAATATTGTTGGCGTAACCACATCTTAAACAGAACAAGCATGCATCTCACTCCTGTTTATTCACATATAGTCAATGGCTAATTCCTTAGAGCATCTAGGTTATGCCCAGCGGACAAACATCACAGGAAGGAATGTGATCGTATCGAAGGAAGTCTGGTAGCTCGGGGTTATAAAAGGCCAGAAATTCACCAAGGACAGATAAAAGTGAATAATTAAGAGATACAAAAGGGAGACCATATCTCTCCAAGGAACAAGATCATGGAATCAACTATGAATCAAGAAATCAATGGAGTGGAGTTAGATGTGCACTGACATACAGTGATAATATATCATCTAACTGCCAGATTACAAAGGAAAATTGGAAATTTTTGATGACAGATGATCAAGTAAATCAATAGTGGGGAAGACTCCTAAATTTACTTTTAAAATTAAACCAAATTTGAGGACACTTTTATGTCATAAAGAGCCTATTGTTAAACATGGTAAGAACATTAAAACAGGCACTTTTCCATGCCACAGGTATAAGGCATGCCCTTATATAGATGGCAATCATTTTTTTCAACATCCCACAAATGGTCAGAAATACAGAGTGCAACATCAAGGATCTAAAAAATGTGGCTAGGTGCAACAGTTGTCCAGCATTCTATGTAGGAAATACCAATAGATTATTTAAGGAAAGAATCCTACGTCACTACATTAGGTTAAATGTAAGGACCAGTGCCCTAACTAATCATAATACAGATGCAACCTGGTCATAAGTTCCTTTTTTCTTGTTTAGAAAAAATAAACATCACTGCTAGGGCAGGTGATCTTGTTAACAAAACTGAAATAGCGAAAACAAAGTGGATAGCAGTCCTACGACTGATAAAAATCCTGGTTTAAATGGTTTGTTCCCTTTAAAACTGGTATTAAGAGGCAGGAACCTAAGGAAGTAATTTGATTGGCTTTTCATCTAATATAGGTTCATAGGTTCATAGGTTCATACTAGGCTATCTGCCCTAGGGCATTTATAAGCCTAGCCAGAATGTGTTTGGCTTTCGCCACCCATTTTAAATTTATTTTGCTATGCCCTTTTTCGAGGTTAGTATACTGTGCCTCTGTCTAACAGTGACACAGAAGTGATACCCGGGGTAAACCTACGATCTCCCATCCACTCATCAAGATTCCTCTTGAAGAGAGTCAATGAGGGACTCTGCCTAATCTGGACTGGGATTTTATTCCAGAATGAAGGGAGCCTCTGGGTTATGAATCTGTCCCTCCAGCATGTCCTATTTATTTCAGTGCTGAGGTTCAAGTCTCTGGAGTGCGTAGCTCAATGGGATTTGGATTTTCTGAGGTGCAGCATGTCCATTAATTCCGGGTTGGACATGGCTTTATACGTCAGGCACAGATCACCTCTGAACAGGCGGTATGCCACTGAGTAGAGCTGGAGTTTCTTTAACCGGGCAGCATATGGCATCTGTTTGAGCCCTTTGATCCTCTTGGTGAGGTACTTTTGGGGTCTTTCCAGTTGCTGCAGGTGTCTGGTAAGGTACATCCCAAAAGGGGCATTGTACTCAATTATGGGCCTGATGAGGGATGAGTAAAGAGGCACAATGACCTCCCCTGATATAGATGTGAATCCCTTCATGATTAGGTGGGCTATATAAAATGTTTTTCTAACCACTTTGGCCACGTGGTTGTTAAATGAGAGATTGCTATCAACTTGGGTCCCAAGGTCTCTAATTAATTCTTCTGTACTTAATGGATTACCACCTATGTGGTAATTTGTGGGCACTTTGTTTTTGCCAAAGGGGATGACTATACACTTTTTGGCATTTAGCTTGAGGCCATGGCTCTGGCACCAGTTGTCTGTTTCTATGAGGCCCTTTGGGAGGATGCTTGTGTCGGCTGGAGAGTCGATTATGGTACCCAGTTTGCAGTCATCTGCGAACTTGGTCAGCCACAGTCCTTCCGTGTTGGCCTGTACCTCCGAGAAATATATACCGAACAAGAGAGGTCCCAGGACTGAGCCTTGTGGGACACCACTTGTAACTGGTTTGGAGTCTGACATGGCTCCAGCAATTCTAACCATGTGGGTTCTGTCCTTGAGCCAGTTTGCAATCCATCTAGTGACATAGGGGTTTATATTTAAGCTGGTGAGCTTATCTATAATGCCCGAGTTGGGTATTGTATCAAAGGCTTTTGTGAGGTCCAGGTAGGCTGTGTGGACCACCTTCCCCTCGTCAATGGCCTTGGTGACTGTTTCAAAGAAATCAACCAAGTTTAAGAGGCAGGATCTGCCCTTAACAAAGCCGAACTGGGTAGGATCCAGTGTCTGTAGGTCCCCAATATCTTTATTTATGAGGTCCATGATGATCCTTTCCATAGCTTTGCAGACCAAGCTAGTCAGGCTTATGGGGTGATAGTTTCCAGGATCCGTTGAGGCACCACCTTTATGGAGAGGGACCACTGTTGCTGTACGCCACTCTTTGGGCACATATCCTGTAGTAAGGCTGAGATTGAACAGTAGTTTTATGTTTGGGTTTAGCTCTTCTTCGAGTTCATGTGGGATGCAGCCCGGGACACCGTCTGGTCCCATTGATGCTGTGTTTTTTGCTTTGGAGAGGGCAGCTCTTACCTGTGCATCTGAGATGTCAGGGGGGCAGCACTCTGCTGGGATAGATATTTGCCCTTTTGGTGGGGAGGGGGGGAGAAGTTTGCGCTGAACCTGTCAGCTAGGATGTTGGCAATGTCTGTGGGTTCGGTGTATTTTTTGTCATTTTGGACTAATTCTGAGCATATCTGGGAATTACCACCCAGGTTCTTAACATAACTAAAGAAAGCCTTGTGATTATCCTTAGTGTCCTGTGCAATTTTTCTCTCGAAGCTGGCCTTAGACAATTTTATGAGTGCCCGTGGTTTTTTGCTAATACTGATCAGTGATGTCTTCCCTTTTTGGGATTTTGCTCTATCATTTAGTAGCTTCCTCCTTCTATTGTATAGTTTGTTTATGGCTGGGGTCCACCAGACAGGATGTCTGCCTTTGGAGGATTGGGTCTTGGTTTTATTTGGGATCGCATGATCCATGCATTCCTGAAGGTGTTCATAGAATATGTTTATAAAGGATTCTGTGGTCTGGGCCATATTTTCCACAGGCCTGGGGGTTTGAAGGATTCCACCTCAGTTTTGAGGAGTGTGAAATTTGCTTAGAGAAGTTTTTCACTGTGGTTTTCTGGGCAGGGGGTGGGGTTGGGATGTGAATATCCAGTGAGATTAGTTTATGGTCTGATCTTACCAGTGAGGGATACACTTCTGGTCTGGAGAATAGAGTCCCCATGTTGGTGATGATCAGGTCCAGTATGCTTTCCCCTCTTGTGGGAGTGGTAACAAGTTGTTCCACAGCATTTGTGTTTATAAATTCTAGGAACCTTTGGGCTAGGGTTGGAGCTAGAGTAATGCTCCCAGTCTATGTTTGGGTAGTTGAAGTCACCCAATATAATGGTGTTTGGAGAGACCTTCATATTTTCCAGTGTTCTCAGGAAGGCCGAGTGGGGTTCCTGGGTTTGGGAGGGTGGTCTGTAGCAGGCTATAAACTGGAAGGCAGTTTTACCCACTGTTAGTTGCACATGGATAGTCTCTGATGCTTCATGCTTTGCCACCAACCTGGAGGTGTAGGTATCTTTGATGAATATCGATACCCCCCCTCCTTTTGTGGTTCGGTCCAAGTTTTGGGGCCGAAAAGCATGGTATGAGGTATAACCTGGTAGTGCTGGGGTGCTCTCGGGAGCCCTGAACCAGGTTTCTGTTACTGCACAGATATCGATGTTCTCCATGCTAAGGAGAGTTTTGAGTGCATGGATCTTGAGGTTTAGACTTCTGGCGTTGAGTAGCATTACTCTTAGTTTCTTATCCCTTGTGATACCTATGGAGGTGGGTTTGTCTTTTGAGCCTTGCCTAAAAAAGGCACTATGGGGGTAGCAAGAGCCTTTGCCAATATCCAAAAACCCAGGGGTGACAGGTGCAAGCCATCCCTAGTGAAGCATCATGGCTTGTCGAGCATATCATCCCAAGCTGACAGGCATTGGATCCCCTTTGAATGACACCAGTACTTAAACCAATTGTTGAAATTGATCATCTTGTCTTCATATTGTGGCATCATTCTTGGTGAGGGTAAGATGCTACTCAAGGTCAGGGTCATACCGGCCTGGGCTACATGCTCAGAGAGCTCCTCTATGTCTCTTTTCATGTAGTCCAGGGAGGTACGTCTCAGGTCATTCACACCAGCATGGACAATGACTGAGTCATATTTGTACTTGCCTTGGAGTGACCTGAGTGCTTGTGTTATGTGGCGGATCCTAGCGCCTGACAGGCTGCTCACCGTGACCCTCTCCTTGTTCAACCTGGTGAGCGGGACGTCAGTGTGCCTGATGATAGAGTCACCTATTACAAGTGTATCAGGTGTGTTGTTTAGTCTTAAGGGCTGTGACTGTTTGGCACACTGGCTTTGTGAGATATGTGTTGCACGTGTTTTGTTTTGGGGTAGCGGTTGCTTGGGTGTCTGCTTTGGAGGTCTCTGCTGCTTAGGCAGATCTTTATTTAGATCCTCCGAGTATGTTTTTGTGTGATTATTTGTTTGGTTTGCTGTCGTGGTAGGTCTATGTGAGACTGGAATTGTAGTGAGTGTGGTTTCCTTCTCCTCCTGACTGGTTATGCCAGTACTGAGTTGAGAGAGCTTAGCTTCCAGTTTGGCTATATGGTTGCATCTTTCACATGTACTGGAATTTGTTGGGAGGAGGAGAGGGTTGTCTGTGTACATGAGGCAGTTGTAACATTGCCTCAAGATTCCCAGATTCACCAGCTGGACCGTTGAATAATATAATATATAATATAATGTTGAATTCACTGAGAGCACATTATGGATCTGAAGAAGGCTTTACTGAAAGTGCTTATCCAGTTGCTGGCTTTTTGACATTTGTACCATGGTGATTGTATGCTGATTTAGCATTACTTCATTTATTAAAGACTTAGCTATGGTTTTATATGTTTTATATGTTTTTGCTAACTGAGAACAGTGGCTTTTAATGTTTTGCAAGATATTTTCCCTGTGAAGGAACAACAATTTATTTCTGTATAATTGGTGTGTTTTATCAGCTGTTCCTTGGAGAGCTGCTTCATGTACTTGTTTTTTACAACACCATATTCATGGGTGAATTTAATTACCCCACTATTATCTGGGAATCCTATACGACATCAAATGTACATGCACAGAGATTCCTGGATTTTGTCAACACAAATTCCCTGAACCAGATATTCAATACATCAACCAGGGGTGCAACCATACTGGATCTGGTCCTCAGTAATATGGGAGGGTGCTGCACACCCCCCACTGTAATGCCTTCCCTGGTAAGCACAGATCACAAAATGGTCTCCTTTGAAGTAAAAATAAAACCTAGATCCCCAGCTCAACAGGGAATATTTAGGAAATATTCTAAGGCTAACATCCTGCTATTTAGTGAGAACCAATGCAAAATGTTAAGCCTCTATAAACCCTGAGAGCACTTCTGCCTATGCAGAGCTGTTCACAGAAACCCTGCACAAGCATGTTAATAGCTGCACAGATGCAACTGTACCCAGCAGGAAGAAGTACAGAACTAACTCAAAAAACAAGCCACCCTGGTGGAATTACAAAATCAATCGGCTGTTTAACAGGAGGAAGAAAATCATGGCAAAAATGAGGAGGTGCAGCACCCATAAAGATATAAGCACTCTCATAAAACTAAATAAACACCTCAGAGGACAAATAAAGTCTACCAAAGCCAAATCTGAGGTAAGTTTAGCCTCTCAGGCCAAGGACAACATTAAAGCATTCTTTAGCTATGTCCGCAACCTCAAAGGCAATAAACAACTAACTGTGTGCAGAGCTCATTGTAAATGGAGCCACCTATTCTGAGCCAGAAGATATAGCAATCCTCCTGGCTGATAAATTCATCTCCAACTTTACTCCTCTCTCCCCCTCAACCTTCCCTCAGGAAATATCATCAAATATAACTCCCCCTAATATCACTAGGGGACAGGTGCTTAATGCTCTCTGTAAGACCAAGAACACTACATCAATGGGCCCAGACAATATCCCAGGATGCCTTCTAAACAGCATGAAACATGACCTATCAGGGCCTCTGGAATTACTATTTAACTGTAACCTCCAAACAGGCTTTGAGCCTCATGAATGGAGAAAGGCAACAGACATCCCTCTGCACAAAGGTGGGCCATCTATAGACTTTGGAAACTACAGACCCATAAGTCTCAATAGTCTTATATGTAAAGCTATGGAAAGAATTATCATGGAGATGATCAATACAGATATAGTAAACCTCCAGACACTGGACACAACCCCAGTTTGGTTTCATCAGTAGCAGATCATGCCTACTCAACCTAGTGGACTTCTTTGAGAAGGTCATCAAAGCAATGGATGAAGGCAAAATCATTCACACTGCCAACCTTGACCTGGCCAAGGCATTTGACACAATAACCCACAGGCATTGTTGACAAACTCAAGAGGTTAGGTACAAAGCCGTAAGTCACCCAGTGGATAGCCAACTGGCTCACAGACAGGACCCAGGAAGTTGGAATTGTGAAGTCCATCTCTGCAAAGAGGCCAGTCACAAGTGGAGTCCTTCATAGATCGGTTCTTGGACCGCTGCTTTTTGGCATTTTCTTCTCAGAAGCCAAGGCCAATGTCAGTGGTCTCTAGCTGACTAAATTTGCAGATGATTGCAAATTAGGAGCTGTCATTGAATCTCACACTGACACAAATGTTCTCCAGGAGGGGCTGACAGACAAATAACTGGTGTCAGAGCCATGGACTAAAACTAAATGCCAAGAAATGCATAATAGTATCCTATGGGAAGTCATCCATCCCTGATAACTATCATATTAACAACACACCCCTTAGAGTTGACCTAGTAGTCAGGGACTTTGGGACACACATAGATAGTAATGTAGCCTTTGATCATCATGTGTCCACAGTGGTGAGGAAATCATGCTATGTCTTGCAACTTATAAACAAAGGTATGGCATCTAAGTCCAAGGAAGTCATTGTTCCACAGTATTTGGCATTCATAAGACCTATCATTGAGTACAATGCACCCCTTGGTATGTACCTAACCAGGCATATCCAACAACTGGAACATCCACAGAGGTTCCTCACTAAAAGAATACAGGCTGCAAGTAATATGTCCTATGCAGACTGCCTTGAGGCCATATCCCCGTATTCTATCTCTTACAGGCTTTTGAGGGGAGATCTATGCCTGGCATACAGGGCATTGTCAGACCCCACTCTGATGGACCTCCTGCATATCCACAAAAACAAACAGTACCAGAATTACCCGTTCTAAAGACTTAAACCTTGCCTGTGATATAAACAGGACTTGCTGGAGAGATAGGTATATATCCAAGAGGCCACCCTGTCTATGAAACAGGCTCCCCATCCATATGAAGCAGAGTTCCTCCCTACACAATTCAAGTGCAACTTAGAAAATTGGATGGGAAACCAGAAATTCATCCCTGCTTTGGCACCTATGTCTCTAATTCAAACAGGTAACCTGTAAATGGTTCATCTTCCAGGCCCATGCTTACACTTATCAAGGGTATCAGAACTTGTCAGAGATTTGGGATGCATGGCTTGGCTTAAAAAGGCCCTTGTGGTCGTTAGCCTAGTAAATACTTATGAACCTATGAATCCATCATAGTAAGTGCAACTGCAATGTTCCATACTAGGCTGCTTGCTTATCAATATATTCACCGATATCTTGCACACAACCTCACACCCAGTATTTCTAACATAGTCAGTGAATAAACAAATATTCAAATTTCAATCTCTTTCCTTAATCAGTACCTTAAAGTTGCGTTTCAACAAACAACTCTAAATAAAGTATGTAGGTTTGTATTTCCACCTAACCCAAGGGAGTATCACTGGTATTTATTTCAAATGTCTAATCTGAAGCCAGTTACAGACATGGAACTTTATTACTATCCTGTTTTCTGTTTGAACCTATATACTTGACTATTGTCCACATCTACCCCCCAAAAAAACAACAACAGGAAGAAAAAACATATTGACTCTTATGTGCTCAGGTCACCAGATCAAGGAAATTTGACCCTGAAAAGTTGTAACTTTGGACAGCTCATAGTTAACAATGGCATTTCTAAGGCTGGCTTCACTACCTTCAAGTCATTACAATGTCACATCAGAAATGAAACTAAATTGTTTTTATTCATGTCCAAGCTTTCAAATTATGTAATTTCTCTCTTAAAAGGTGCATACTTTAACTTCATAAATTATGTATTACTTAGTGACAAATAACAATGTGAATAAAATTATTGCTGTGCTTTATGTATAATATTGTTCAAGTAATTGTGCATTCTTGCAATAATTGAACTATCTTAACTGGATGCATTTACTGTAAATATTTAGCACATTCCTGAGATATCACAGAAAGTAATTTGTAGAACAAATCACTTCCCCATTTAACAAATGAATAATAAAATGCCCTGCAGCTCACCAATTAATTTATGGACTGATCTATGTTTTTCTTCCCAAATAAAGACTGACCCTGTATCTTGGAAACAGTGATAAAAAAGGTTTGTGTCATCCCTCAAGGAGCTTGACCTGAATCATACCATTTCTGTGGCCCATTTTCACACACAGTCTAGCCCTTCAGCCATAAAAAGCAAGGTGCCAATGAAATCCATATCTGAGGGCCATGCCATACTCTAAATGAGGTCCAGTATAGACTGTTTTTTATATTCTTGACCTAGCATACAGACCCCAACTCTTTTCTGCATTTCTGCCAGAAAAGGAGAGACAAGAATTTCAAAATTACATCATGTTTAACAGTCAAATCCTGTTCTCTTCTATTTTATGTCTTATGGCTCTCAACTATTTTCCTTAACTGTCCCAGTTCTACTCGTGGCCAGGGACTGAAGAAAGAGATAGTGCTCCTTGATTCGGGGTCAATGGCTGTGTGGCAAAGACAATTAATGTGGTCTCCAAAGTGAAATTCCACACTACTCACTGTACCCTTGTTAATGCTGATGGAGTGATTCCTGTCATGTTTGTGGTAGATGGCGTAAGACAAACTATCCTCCTGTTATGTTTGCAGTCGATGACATAAGACAGACTGTCCTATCAGCATGAACTTGATCATATTATTATGGACATCTTAGTTTGGCAGACCACCTCTTAATGAAGAGAAGCAAAATGGGAAATCCTGTGTCTGTCATGGCACACATAAATGACTTCTTGTATCTCCTTCCTTCTTGTCCAAAGCAGTTTGTATACTAAGAGTAATATACCTCTTTAAAAGCAAAGGAGGCAGTCTAAGTGTCAAGCAGTTTTGCCCACATCAAATTTCCTTGCTAAATTTCTGGGGGCTCAACAACAGTTTTGACTGCTGGCCAGAAGTGCCTGAGGAAATTAGGTAGCCTGATTTTGTCATACAATAATATCTCAGTGCAAGGACAAGTGAATTCTAGACATGATCACTGAAGTCTTGAGCCCCTCTTGGTCAATAGTCTCTGTCAAGGATTATTTGGTTTGGAAAGCACATAGGTTCATAGGCTGATACGGAAGTACTAGGCAAATACATGCCCATCTGATAGCCCATATTCAAAAGTCCCCCGACCCCTGCCTGAAGAAGGATGATGCAAAATAAACTAATGCAGAATTTCAAGCCACCTATCCAATTATCTAAGTGCATCTTGAAGGTATCAAAGGTGCTACCCTGTTTGACAAGTAGTGAATGTTTTTTTTGTAGAGGTAGTGGATATCTTGGGATATAAATCTGTCATTCCAATGAATCTTATTTATCTGCTGGTGAAGTTTCCTTTAACTTGGTATTTGAGGAACCATTTGTTTCATAAAGTAATAGAAGGTCAAAGAGGGTCAGACATTTCATGAAGAAAAATTCCCCATGGATGAGTTGGGAATGTGAGAAGAATTTCAGGTTGTTTGTCAGACTTACAAAAGTGGGAAGAGAAAGTCACTTTTATTGAATGCTAATGCTGCCTAGTCTCGACTATTTTGTGACACGTTATGGGGTTGTGGGAGTCTGCTCCCATAGGGAGTGCAGGGGGCTTGTCCTCTGAAAATAAAACTTGAAATGTTGTCCACTGAATTTTGAAATAGGGCCGTGGGTTTTCAGCACTTATTTTTCAGTCTGTTATCCATTGGACAAATAATAATAAACTCTCAAGAAACTGAGTACAGAGAGGGGGGCTGCTAGTCTGTCCAACTAAGATTTTTGAGGCTGTTGATCTTTTTAGTTAGGAAACTCTGACACCTTTCATGTTGAGCCATATGTTTAGACAAATACATGCCATAAGGTAACTTATAATCAATAATGGGTCTGATGAGACATGAGTAAAGGGGGATTAAGGCTTCTTTGGATCTAGTGCAAAGTGAACACTTGCTGAACTACTGTGGAGACACTGATGGTCAAAAGATAATGACTTAACAACAAGACTGTCTAAAACCTTTATGACAGTGTCAGATTGGAGGAGTGTGTCAAGTACTTGGTATGGGAAAATGTTTGGTTTACCAAAATTATTTATACTACGTTTTTCACATTTAATTTGAGACCATTGCCCTTGCACCTATGTTAGCATGGTTTAATATAAGTAGGAACAATTGTGAATCAGTGGAAGATCAAATAACAACTCCCATCTTACAATAATCTACAAACATAGAGAACCATGGGGCAGAAGTATTGGTCTGAAGATCTGAGACATAAATGTCAAACAGGAGCAGGCCAATGCTGAGCTCTGTGGCACACCACTTGTAAAGTTTTTCCTTTCAGAAGGGGTACCTGTGACTCTAACCAAATAGGATCGGTCAGGCAACCAGTTATCTATCCACTGCAGGACATCAAGATTTATATGCAGAACATAAACATTTATATATAGATTTACAAGTCTGCTACTAATGCATGCAGGGAGAATAGTGTCAAAGATGTTGGTCAGGTCCAGATATGGTTTATGTACTATATCACTGCTGTCTTCTGCTTCAGTATCTGTTTCAAATAAATTAATGAGGTTAAAGAGTTCTGTCTTTCCTTTGATAAAGTTGAATTGATGAGGTTCCAGAAATAACAGATTTTCAAAATCTGTATCAGTGAGGTCTGAGGTAATATGTTCCATAGTTCTCTATATGAAACAAATGAGATTAATGGGTCTATATTTACCAGTGTGTGTCTGCTGTTGTGTCACCCTTGTGTGACATTATTTATTTAACATTTGTTGACCAGGAAAGTCTGCGTAGGACAGAGCCTATTTTCAGCAGAGGCCCAGGGAGAAACACTCCAAATGCCTGTTTTTGGAATGTGGGAGGAAACCGGAGTACCCATTGGAAACTCACACAAACACAGGGAGGACATGCAGACTCAGGACATAAGGCACCCTAGCCAAGAATTGAACTAGAGAGCCTCTTGCTGTGAAGCAACAACATTAACCACTGTGCCACCCATGGCAGTTTTCCAAGTTTCAGGAATACAATCAGTGGAGAAGCTTAGATTAAGGAGGCTAAGTAGGGGTTTATAGTGGATGAGGTATTCTTACTTTCTGGGAGATCTGACAGGACTTATTCATAGTAATTATAGAGTCTGTTACTATAGAATCTGTGGAAGAGCTACAACTATGGGTGGAGTAAAATTTGCACTAAATTTGTCAGATAAGATATCAACTATTTCCCTTGGGTCAGAATGGGCAGTATTATTTTGTTGTGTGTTGGTCACACTGACTACACCGTGAAACTGACAGAAAAATAACCTTGTTAAAGTGAGGTTCTTATGTATGAGCCTCATTGTTATTAACAATGTTTGTGATGCCACACACTGAAGTTTCATGACTATAACTGTCATGGAAGCCCATAGGATACTCTTTTTAACAATTTTGAGAGGTGCAAGTCAACAAACAGTGTCACAAAAAAAGCATCCAGAAGCAAAATAATGTCTACTGTCCCTGATTTTCAAGAAGTCCTGAGTTTGCCAACTCATATTTTTGTTCCAGCTGAAAAGTATAGCCAGGGTGGGGTGAAGTGGGAAGCCATTGTAGGCACAGAGTATAAGGGCAGGCAATCACATTTCTAGTGCATTATTAGCATTCCTTAATGCCTGTATCACATTTGTGGTCTGAATTGAAGTAGTGCTTTAATGTTCCATGTAGGAAATGTTGTTGCTGTTTTTCAGCTTTTCCCGGTTAGGGGTCGCCACAGCGGAACTCCGGTCCGCTAATGATTGGCAGTAGATTTTCATGAACGCCAAGGTGCCAGCTTGACGTTCAACCTTCAACGAAGGCATGCCCATTTACGTATGTCTTTCGAACGCCCACCCAACTGCGGGGAGGACATGCAGACTCCACACAGAAGGCACTCCCTGCACTCCAGCTGAGAATCGAACGGGAGAACCTCTTGCTGTGAGGCAACAACACTACCACTGCATAAAAAACAAAAACTCTTCTTTAGTTTTAAAAGCATTTGGATACTGAACTGAGGAACTTTAACACTTCATGTGTCACATAAACTGTTTCCTACAATTATAGAAGAGCTTTGTTTTTCTCTGTTAAATAATGGACTTGACAGTCTTACATTAGGAGCAGCAGGTCAAGAAACAGAGATTTTTATGCTGCTCAAGGAAAGGAACTTGGTTTGTAAACACTAGATTTAAGGCTGGCTTGCTCCCATTTAGAGTGCTAGATCAGGAAACAAACTTTTTTTTTTCCCTGCAACTTAAAGTCGGGGAAGGGGGCACCAGATCAGAGGACAGCAGCAGGTACCAGAATAGCTAAGTACAATTCTGTTCCAGCTCAGCTAAAGGTTTTAAATTTGTGATACAAAATGATTGATTATACTAAGCAGATTACACTGAACATTGCAACCGAAGACTTGTTACTCTTCAGGAAATTAATGTTATAGCAAATGTACCAATATTTAAAAATAACACTTTGTGGCTTATGTCCTTATTATTTTTGGCTTTGACCCTTAGTTTTAAATGACAGATTAAAGCCAATGTTTTAAAATCTGTTAGACACTTATGACTTGCACATTTTATTTCTTAAACTGGTAAAATCTCTGTGGATTGCACAGGATTTTAATTGACTTGCCATTCATTACCTTTTGCCTTATATTTGTAAAATGAATTTGCCTGAGCAGAGAATTTCTAGACTTCATGTGCTGAGCATATAGTGAGCTGGTTATGATCAGAGACACGGTCATAATTCTGTGTGCAAGGCAATGCTTCTGACTTACATCCACAAATGTAATCTATAATAATATTTCTTTATATACCTGTATGTGGCCCAGATCATGGCTAAAAGCAGTCTGCTGAGGAATGTACATATATGATTAACAACCAAGTAAGAGCTTCTTTTATGCTTTGTTGCTTTTTGATGGTTAACCTACAGTTTCCTGCTAAAGGTGTTTAAATAGCAAGAGCACTTAAAATTACAAATTGAGTATTAGGTTCAAAAATACTAGTGCAATGTCATAAACATCACATTACCACTTTTACTGTTAAATGTTGTGATATGTCAAAAAATAGCTGTAACATTATAAAAAAATGCTGTCCACTCATGACAGTAGTCTGTACAGAAATATGAAAAAAATATTTTCTTAGCCAGTAGATATTTAGACCTCATTTTCCAGCAGATAAAGAACAAATGACAGAGTTAAAGAACCATTGCAAGTGAGAAAATATACTACAGGAAAATACATTCTTTCAAACAGATAGTATATTTAAGTCATTAATTAGAGCCTGGCTAATTTTATGTATGCATATTTAAGAGGAGATTCCAAAGTCATAAATTCAAGAAACTACTATTGTCAGTAACTGCACCAAGTCTGTACGAGTGTCCTACATTTACATGCAATTGGTGTATGCACGGTTATGTATATAGCACAGTGGATTTATTCGCTATTTTTCAGCTGCGTACATGCATATACAGAAATATTTTTCACTGATTCTTCCTTAAGCTTTCTTTACAACTTGACTGAGTGCAAGACACTGCAGACTTAAGCAACCAGTCATGCTATGTTTACTAAAATTATCTTATTCCAAATTAATTTCACAGTGCTTGCTGTGTCTTTAGAGGAAGTTACCTCTAGATTGCTGAGATGGCTTTTTGAGATCTTGTCTGTCAAGGCTGAATTAGATGGCTTTTTAACTTTGTACATATTTTACTAACCATTCAGTAGGGTGTAATCACTTCTTAAGCTGAATGCGTGCAGTAGAAATGCTGAAGTTTCTTTTTGCGGTTTATTTATTTGTGACTGAAAATTGAACATTGGTATTTGTATAAATAACTGTCATCTCATTGCTGGTATTTTGTTTTACAGTATATTCATGCTGGCTAACAAAGCACATGTACTTAGTTATTTCCTTAACTTCCTATTAAAGTTTAAAGGTTTTGTGCTAGCTATGGGGGTGTAGGAGTTCAAAGCCCTGACTATAGTCCAGACGACCAACATATGATTAGTGGTTGGGGTTCCTAATGGAGCTGGTAAGGAAATGAGAGTTAGTGACCTTCCTAGAGGGAGAGGGTGAGGAAGCTGGCTGTGCACTGACATCATCGCTTAGAGAAGGGTTAGTGGTGTAATTGCATGTCTTAGGGATTGACACAAGGTTTACAAAATCATTGCTTGGTGGTAGCCCCCAGGGTATGTGTGTGTGCGTGTGTGAAAAAATATGCCCTTGCAAGGGGAAAATGTTGTAGGCCAATGGGGTGACATGGGTCATGTGTTCTCTCACTGAGGGTCAAACTTAGGGTCATTACAAATGCCATTATTGTCAGGATGCCAGTTAGGGAACAAAGGACCCTCATGGCAGAAGAATGTTCACTGCCTCCAGACAACTCTTGTGCTGAAACTGGGTAAAATTCCTGGTGTTAAGGAATGAATGGGTTCTGTCCAGTTGGAGAGATGTTTGATGGTCAACAGGCAAAAAGGATACAGGAAAACATTAACAGGTTTTCTTTTAAATGCATAAATTGTGACAAATATATACTTAGTATGCTACATGAATGTCAAATGTTGAGATGGCATAATAATTTTAGCAGCATTGTTATAGACTAAACTCAGTTTGGCTGCACTATTAGACTGCATTCTTTAGATGAGATAAAATTTATATAGATGATGTGGAGCACACAGAGCTACTGTCTGCAAAACCTTGGAGAAATGCCTACAAGCAATTCACAGGCAACAATGTATCAGAGCTACAGCACCAAGATTCTAGCCAGCTCTTTTTACATAATTAAACACGCAATTGAGCAATTCACCATCAATACTACTGGCAATGCAGCGCAGAAATTAATATACTGAGTACCAAGACATTTGACACAACACACAGAGATGTCTCTTAAATGGATGGAAAACACTACATTACCACTGAACAGTTGTTACTGAAGTTGGCAATGTTGCAGCACCATATGCACAAGACACCATTCAAATACACAAGTGTACACATGTACACACACACACACACACACACACACACACACACACACACACACACTCTAGCATGTGTGCACATTCAAGGATGAGTACATACATGCATTTTTATGTGTCAATGTATGCATGCATGTGTGCTCACAAGTGTGTGTGTGTGTGTGTGTGTGTGTGTGTGTGTGTGTGTGTGTGTGTGCATGTGTGTATGTGTACAGTGACATAGCCAGGGTGGGGCAAGGAGGGATCTGCCTTGGGTGCAAAGTGTTAAGGGAAGTGATTGTCTGATCTTGATTGGTCTTATGTGCATACTGGCTTTTAAAAACCGGTATTGCATTTGAGGTCAAACTTAAGCACTGTAGCGATCCCTGTATGGTCTAAACTGTAGCAACTGCTTGCTACAATTTAAAAGGAAACAAATAACGTGTTACTGTTTTTTTTTTCACTAAAACCTATGCACTATAGTGCTCCATGCATTGTATAAACTATAGCAACTGCTTGCTACAATTTTAGCAAGCTGTTTGCAAAAGTTTAAAAGAAAAAAATGGCATTTTTTCCTTTTTTATTTTCTTTATATTAAAACTCGAATGCATCAGTGCTCCCTGCATGCTCTAAACCATAGAAATGGCTTGCTACATTTGTAGCAGTTTACTACAAAAACTTCTTACATTTGTGTGTGTGTGTGTGTGTGTGTGTGTGTGTGTGTGTGTGTGTGTGTGTGTGTGTGTGTGTGTGTTCTTGTCTATGTCTGTGTTTATTTAGTTTATTTAGAATCACTACCTTTGCCTATCTCAATGAAAACAGTAAAGCCACATGTTTTCCTGATGTGCTCTTGTTTCATAGGGTACATCCCTGTGATACATTAGAAACTGTCAATAAATTTACACTGCATGACCCACAGGCTCTTTACTTTCACTGCCCCTTGTTCAAATGTGGGTCCCTATTAGATTGATGAAAAATCAAAATCTCAAATGGCTGAGAATTCGAAAATGCCGTTATTCGAAATCGCTATTGTGAGATCACAGCACAGTGAAGATCAGATAATTTGCCCTTGCCTCATTGTAGTGAGATCTTGGAGTTGGTATATATAATTAGCGGGGGGTGTGGGGGCCGCAGTCCCCCACAATACTTATTTCAAAGAACGGCATTTACGACTTTTCAGACGTTCGAGATTTAAAATTTTCGTTCATATAATAGGGACCCTCCAAATGTTAACAGTGCTGCTTGAGTGAATGTAGAATTCATAGGCTACCATGCTGTACATCCTGGCTTACTGATCCTCTCATATCAAATTTCTTGAGGTGTTTGGTAATACATTCTTGCTAGGTAGGATAGCATTTTCAACCATGAACAGTGCATGAGGCATATAGGCTAGACAAAGCTGTGAATGCATCTATTTACTCCATGCCCTAAACAGTATGCTACAGAGTAGAGCGTAACACACGTGCCTGAATAAAATCATGTGCATTAAATAGAGGACTCCCAATATGTATCAGTGCTTAAATTATTTATCTTCCATGTGATATAGTTTGTAACACGTTTCTGTTCTTCCCTTTGTTACACTCAATGTCAAGAGGTTATTTGGGCAGCAAGATGAGCCATATACCTTTGTAGTGAATGTGCTCACCCACTGCCCAGCATGGCACATATTTCATATAACAATATAGAGGGCACACATTATCAAGTGTACAGTTCTTTTAAGAATATAATTTTTGGCAATAATGTAGCCTAGATGCTCTCCTCCTAACATTTGGTATTAATTGTTGTCATTAGCATGTACTTTGACTTTAAAGACTGAAACAAATGATGGTAGAAAGTGAAAAATAAAAGAAAATAAAGCTATAAATTGAAAAAGATAAGTAAAGGGCATCTCTGGTCCCTACAATGTACAGATAAATCATCAGTATAATTTGTCTGCTGGAAAAAATATTCCTTATGAAAAACTTGAGGGATGTCTACAATCTACTGCTTTAACTTGAGAGATAGTACTGGAATTGGCATCTTTGCAGATTTCTCTGGCCCACAATGCCACTGGTTACTATTTAGTGGGATACCCAGCAATGTTGGGAAATAGCAGCCAATGACCTTCTTCATATTGTGACTACAGATACCACACAGTCACTCCACATAGTTAGTCATAATGGTACCTCATAAGCTTTAGCAATATGTCAGGAGAGCTGAGCAGGTGCAAGGAGATTGAATGAAACACTGGCAGCTAGAACATGGCAGTGCACCCATATGTGATTTTCATTAGAAACTATCAGTGTGTTGGGTACATGCAAATACAACAGTGTGCAGAGACTAGAGCCACACAGTGCAACATCACTCATGAGATGAAATGCTTATCAGACCAATGATTGAGTACAATGCCCCATTTGGGATGTATCTCACCCGACACCTGCAGCAATTGGAGAGACCCCAAAAGTTCCTCACCAAAAGGATAAAGGGACTCCAAAACCTGTCATATACTGCCAGACTGAAGAAACTCCAACTCTATTCAGTTGCATACCGTCTGCTCAGAGGTGACCTGTGCCTGACATACAAGGCCATGAATTAATGGACATGCTCCACCTCAAAAATCCAAATCCACCAGAACCACTAGAGCAAGTGACTTAAACCTTAGCACGGATATAAATAGGATGTGCTGGAGGGATAGCTTTATCACCCAGAGACTCCCCATGCTGTGGAATAAAATTGTAGGTTTACCCGAATCATCTCTGTGTCACTGCTGGACAGAGGCACAACAAACTAATGGGCACATTATTTCTAACATAAGGGGTGGCGTAAGCCACATAACTTTGGGCTAGGCTTATAAATGCCTTAGGGCAGATAGCCTAGTATAAACCTATGAACCTATGAACCTATCAATAAGCCTGCTTGTAGGTAATATGTGCAGTCACTTTGTACACCATGCATGAAAATTGCATGTGAATGTAATATACTGTATGGAGTTAATAATGTCAAAATATAGTGCTTTTTTTAGGCAAAGTTCAAAGGACAAAACCACCATCGTAACAGGTACAAGCATGCAAACTCTGAAGGTAATGCTACTCAATGTTAGAAGTCTAAACCGCAAAATGCACTCTCTTGAGGCACTCCTAAAAATGGAGAACATCGATATCTGTGCAGTAACTGAGACCTGGTTCAAGGCTCCAGAGCGCACCCCTGCAATATCAGGCTACAACTCTTACCACACTTTTCGGCCACCAAACCAGGATCGAAACACTAAAGGTGGAGGAGTGTCCATATTCACCAAGGATATTCACACCACCAGGCTAGTTGCCCAACACAATGTGTCTGAAATTCTCCAGGTGCAACTAACACTAGGTAAGACTGCAATCCAAATTATAGCTTGCTACAGATCCCCCACCATGCCCCAAGATTCTCACTACACCTTTCTAAACATACTGGAAAATATTAAGATACAACCAAACACCCTAATACTGGGTGACTTCAACTACCCTGCCATTAACTGGGAAAACTACTCGTGTACCAACACCTTTGCCCAACAGTTCTTGGAATTCATAAATTTCAACGCCTTGGGTCAACTAATCTATTGTCCCACCAGAAGCTCCAATATCCTAGACCTGGTCATTACCAACATGGGAAATCAATGCACTACACCTATGGTCACCCCTTCCTTGGTCAGGTCAGACCATAAGCTAATCACCCTTAACATCCACATCCCACCCCCCCCCCAGTAAGGAAACCTCCATAACAAACTTCTCCAAAGCCAACTTCATGCTACTCAAGTTAGAAGTGACAAACTTCATGACACCCATGCAGACAGGAACTGAAAGTTCAACTGCTGAGTCCTACACTAAGGCACTGTACGAGCACATCCACTCATGCATGAATCGTGCCATCCCAAATAAAACCAAGATGCTCTCCTCCAAAAAAGGAAGCCAATCTGGTGGTCCCCTGCCATAAACAAACTTTACAACAAAAGGAAGAAACTGTTGCAGAAAAGAGGAAAATCCCAGGATGCAAAAAACTCCCTTACCAGCCTCAGTAAGAAGCTGAGATCCCTCATAAAATCCTTCAAAGCTAGTTACGAAAATAAAATTGCCAAAGATTCCAAAGACAACCACAAGGCATTCTATAACTATATCAAGAATCTAAAAGGCAATGCTCAGATCTGCTCTGAGTTACAACAGAATGGCTTTAAATATACTGATCCCAAGGATATTGCCAATATTCTGGCAGATCGATTCAGTGCCAACTTCACCCCCTCTAAACCCCTAAATGGCCCATCTCAATACCGGAAGATTGCTAAATTCCAGTAATAATGGCCACACAGGTAAAAAATGCACTCTCCAAAGCTAAGAATACAGCATTCATGGGACCAGATGACATCCTGGGCTGTGTACTACATGAACTACAAAATGAACTGGCACCTCACCTAAGTGTCATGTTTAATTATAGCCTCACCTCAGGCTTCGTGCCCACTGAGTGGCGCACAGCTACAGTTATCCCACTCCACAAGGGAGGATCCTCCTTGGATCCCGGGAACTACCGCCCCATCAGTCTGATGAGCCTGATCTGCAAGGCCATGGAACGTATTATCATGGAGCTTGTAAACAAAGACATTGGCAACCTTCAAATACTGGACCGTGAAGGGCCGATCTTGTCTCCCGCACCTGATTGACTTCTTTGAATCAGTCTCCAGAGCCATGGATGAGGGTAAGGTGGTCCACACAGCCTATCTGGACCTTGCCAAGGCCTTTGACACCACCCCCCACTCTGGAATCATAGATAAACTTACTAAGCTGAGCATTAATCCCTACGTCACTTGATGGGTTGCCAACTGGCTTACTGACAGAACCCACATTGTAAAAGTAGCTGACTCCAAATCCAGCTCCAGACAAGTGACAAGTGGAGTACCTCAGGGTTCAGTCCTGGGACCACTCTTGTTTGGAATCTACTTCTCTGAAGTACAGGCCAACACTAAGGGACTCTGGCTAACAAAGTTCGCAGATGACTGCAAACTGGGAGCCATTAATGAATGCTCAAATGATGTGGATACTCTGCAAAAGGGTCTTACAGAAACAGATGTTTGGTGCCAGAGTCATGGGCTCAAGCTCAGTGCCAAGAAATGTATAGTTATCCCCTTTAGGAAAAAACATGTACCCGTGAATTACCACATAGGTGGCAGTACACTAAACACTGAAAGTGTGATAACAGACTTAGGGACACAGGTGGGCAGTGGTCTCAACTTCGATTACCACATCGCCACCACAGTCAGAAAATCCTTCTATGTGGCACACCTCATCACTAGGGGCTTTTCATCCAGAAAAAAAGGAGGTTATTGTCCCACTGTACTCATCCCTCATTAGACCCATTATAGAATACAATGCCCCATTTGGTATGTGCCTCTCAAGACACCTGCAACAACTGGAAAGGCCACAGAAGTACCTCACTAAAAGAATCACAGGCCTAAAGCAGATGCCCTATGCTGACCGCCTTAAAAAACTCCAGCTATACTCTGTCACCTATTGTCTACTCAGAGGCGATCTCTGCTTAACATACAAGGCCATGTCAAACCCAGAGCTGTTGGACATGCTACACTTAAAGAAATCCCAATCTCTCAGAGCCACACACTCCAGGGATCAAAACCTTGTCATCACAATAAACAAAACATGCTGGAGGGATAGGTTCCTGACTTAGAGACTCCCCAGACTCTGGAATAGACTGGCCATACATGTCAAGCAGAGCACCTCTTTGGCCATCTTCAAAAGGAACCTTGACAATTGGATGGGAGAAAAGAAATTCACCCCAGAGATCATATCAGTCACCCTGCTAGACAGGGGTCCAGGGAAGTAAATAGTGTGGGATGAAATAGCCAGGGAATTGTTATGGCTAGGCTTGTATAGGCCCTAGGGCCGATAGCCTAGTACCAGCCTATGAACCTATGAATAAATAAATATATGTCAGGCAACCAAAAAGAGCTGCACCACATGGCTACGTCTACAGGCCTGTAACAGTTGTGTAATATGGAGCAATACTGATGCAGCAGTGTACAGCAAGGTAATATGTGTAATATGGAGCAATAGTGATGCAGCAGTGTACAGCAAGGTAATATGTGTAATATGGAGCAATACTGATGCAGCAGTGTACAGCAAGGTAATATGTGTAATATGGAGCAATACTGATGCAGCAGTGTACAGCAAGGTAATATGTGTAATATGGAGCAATACTGATGCAGCAGTGTACAGCAAGGTAATATGTGTAATATGGAGCAATACTGATGCAGCAGTGTACAGCAAGGTAATATGTGTAATATGGAGCAATACTGATGCAGCAGTGTACAGCAAGGTAATATGTGTAATATGGAGCAATACTGATGCAGCAGTGTACAACAAGGTAATATGTGTAATATGGAGTATGTGTAATATGGAGCAATACTGATGCAGCAGTGTACAGCAAGGTAATATGTGTAATATGGAGCAATAGTGATGCAGCAGTGTACAGCAAGGTAATATGTGTAATATGGAGCAATAGTGATGCAGCAGTGTACAGCAAGGTAATATGTGTAATATGGAGCAATAGTGATGCAGCAGTGTACAGCAAGGTAATATGCCATAATTTAATTCATGCATATCTTCTGCAGTTAGTGCAGACTGGAGGCATTCATGACTTTTAAGTCCTTGTTAATATGTATGATGAGCTATATCATAAATGTACTTTTTAGTCATATTTAGATTGCTATGTGTGTATGTTACTGCAGTGAATGGTGACACAACTGAATATATTCTTGATAGTGCAGAACAGCTCACAGGTGATAAGTACTGTACTATACAACCTACCAGTGTACTGTCCTATAGCAGATCATGCATATAGTTAAATAGTATTTCTTTCTTCCAGTGAGATGCAGTAAACCAGCATCCTGCTTCAATAAAAATGCATAACTGACCCTGACACTGTGCAACCTCAGGATAGATTATGTTAAGAAAGGAGAGACATAAGCTCATTTTACCAGTTTTATTTTTTTAGATTTTTATAATCAAATTTATTGAACTGGGACACAGCTTTATCTCATCTTGGTAAGACACACTATATCCAGTAAAATACAGTGCACAGGTAAGTATATTCCTCAGTTAATGCTATCATCCACAGTATGTACTAGGCTACTACACTATCACAGAGAGAGCCATCACTGCTGCAACAAGTATGAAACCCACTTGGCAGTTGGGAGCACATGTGTACCATAGAATAGGAATCCTAACACATGATTGCCGAATACATTAGGCAATGGCACCAACAAACATATTGAAGACACAATCTACATATAACACTCCCATCCTTTGAGTCGAAGTTCCTGCTGACTGTATTAGACATTTCACCACATATGCTTTTTAACATGCATTACACTGCACTGTGCTTCATATCATTTCAGTATTACAGAGACTATGTATTTCATTACTTTAAATACACAAACCTGTCATACGTGAAGCATGATTTCCTGACCACCATATTCAGTGCCTATATGGTTCTGTGTAGAAGTGTGGACCAGGTGTCACTGATCCTTACCTCCTCTTGAAACTTTCATCTTCAGTCTTCTCAGAGAGGCTATTTACCCAGCCTTACAAGGCACATGGTACATCCCTCTCCTACATCACCATCATCAAACTACAGCCCTTCCCAATAACTTCTACAGCATCAATTTCCCTCACCTAAATCCTCATATCCTAGCAAGCATCTTGTTATGGGTGGCTGTATCCCTACAACCCCTGTTATTTATAAATACCAACTCCAAGTTTGTACCATTTTGAAGAAGAGGGAAATCCCTGTGAGATTGAAACCTCAGTCATGTGGAGAAAAAGCTGTCATTCAAGCACTAATGATCACTCGTATATCAGTTGATCATAAATGAATCAAACACAAATCCGCAATCCATCTTTTACTGTAGGGTAAAGCATTTCCAACTTCAAACTCTCCCATTATATCAGCCCCACAACCCTGGACCTTCACGTACCCCATACATTCCACACCACTCCCTTGTTGCACTGGATTTATTCTTGTAGCTGCCTCTGATCTTAGTTATTACCTCTTCATAACTGAATCATCTACAGTCATCTTTCCACTATACCTCTAAGCACTCATCAGCTTCCCATGCATCTTTAAGCAGCATACCTCCTACATCAATAAGCTAACATCCTCTGCTCATGCTGCAGGTGAAACCTGAAACCTTTACAGTTTGCATTCATATCAACCATTGTTTAGTGATTTACTGTTCCCTTCTGAACAAAACACATCACATACCCCTTCTTGCTTTGCACTACTGTGTTGCTTTGTTTCATATTGCCCCTCAGCCCTTATTCATTAGGACTTTCAAATCTCTAACTTCATTGGAAATTGGAAAAGTTTTATATTTATGAGAGTTCCTCGCTGTTCTTTCAACTGACATACTGGTGTCTGTTTTTCAATATGCCCAAATGTAGGTAGTATGAAACTATGAATGTAATGACTATGCACATATTTTCATTTATTCTACACCATTTCTGCAAACTTCAAAAACATGTGAAAATCCAAAATGTACCTCACACTGACACCATCTCAAAATATTCTTGTATTTTGAGTTGCAACTAAAGCTATTACAATATCCAAATCCACAGCTCACACTGTATGCATCAAAAGCTATTAATGGATTAAACAAAATAAAAAACAATAAAAACCAGGACTAAGCGCTTTATATATATATATATATATATATATATATATATATATATATATATATATATATATAGATAGATATATATATATATATATACACACACATTAAGGCTTCATCAATGTCATCACACAGAAAATTCAAACATCTTATATAGCAAAGAGGGGTAAAAATGTAATTTCCTGTTTCAAGAACTACAATGGCTACATCATCTTCTTCTTTCGGCTGCTCCCGTTAGGCGTTGCCACAGCAGATCAGCTGTTTCCATTTCTTCCTGTCCTCTGTATCTTGCTCTGTCACACCAACCACCTGCATGTCCTCTCTCACCACACCCATAAACCTTATCTTAGGCCTCCCTCTTTTCCTGTTACCTGGCAGCTTCATCTTTTTCCCAATATACTCTGCATCCCTCCTCAGCACATATCCAAACCAACGTAATCTTCCCTCTCTGGCTTTGTCTCCAAACCTTCCAACCTGGGCTGACCCTCTAATATACTTATTCCTAATCCTGTCCATCCTCATCATACCCAGTGCAAATCTTGACATCTTCAACTCTGCCACGTCAAGCTCTGACTCCTGCCTTTTAGTCAATGCCACTGTCTCCAACCCATATAACATAGCTGGTCTCACTACCCTCTTGTAGAACTTCCCTTTCACTCTCACTGGTACTCGTCTGTCACAAATCAGTCCTGACACTCTTCTCCACCCACTCCATCCTGCCTGTACTCTCTTCTTCACCTCTCTTCCACACTCACCATTACTCTGAACTGTTGATCCTAAGTACTTAAACTCATCCACCTTCCCCACCTCTACTCCCTGCATCCTCACCATTCCTCTATCCTCCCTCTCATTCACACACATATATTCTGTCTTAGTCCTGCTGACCTTCATTCCTCTTCTCTCTAGAGCATATCTCCACCTCTCCAGGGTCTCCTCCACCTGTTCCCTACTCTCACTACAGATCACAATGTCATCTGTAAATGTCATAGTCCACAGGGACTCCTGTCTGATCTTGTCTGTCAACCTGTCCATCACCATTGTAAATAAGAAAGGGCTCAGAGCTGATCCTTGATGTAATCCCACCTCCACCTTAAACGCATCCATCACTCCCACCGCAGACCTCACCGCTGTCACACTACCCTCGTACATATCCCTTATCACTCTTACATACTTCTCTGACATTCTCGACTTCCTCATACAGTACCACAACTCCTCTCTAGGCACCCTGTCATATGCTTTCTCTAAATCCACAAAGACACAGTGCAGCTCCTTCTGACCTTCTCTGTACTTCTCCATCAACACTCTCAGAGCAAACATCGCATCTGTAATGCTCTTTCCTGGCATGAAACCATACTGCTGATCACTAATCATCACCTCCCTTCTTAACCTAGCTTCCACTACTCTTTCTCATAAGTTCATGCTGTGACTGGTCAGTTTAATCCCTCTGTAGTTACTACAACTCTGCACATCACCCTTATTCTTAAAAATCGGTACCAAAACACTTTTTTTCCATTCCTTAGGCATCCTCTCACTTTCCAAGATTTCATTAAACAATCTAGTTAAAAACTCCACTGCCATTTCACCTAAACACCTCCATGCTTCCACAGGTATGTCATCTGGACCAACAGCCTTTCCGTTCTTCATCCTCTTCATAGCTAGCCTTACTTCCTCCTTGCTAATCCACTGCACTTCATGATTCACTATCCACCCATCATCCAACCTTCTTTTCCTCTCTTTCTCTTCATTCATCAACCCCTCAAAGTACTCATTCCATCTGATCAACACACTCTCCTCACTTGTGAGTACGTTTCGCACATTATCCTTTATCAACCTTACCTGCTGCACATCTTTACTAGCTCAGTCCCCCTGTCTAGCCAATTGGTACAGGTCCTTTTCTCCCTCCTTAGTGTCCAACCTTTTATACAACTCTTCATATGCCTTATCCTTGGCCTTTGCCACCTCTCTCTTTGCCATGCACCTCATCTCCTTATACTCTTGTCTACTTTCTTCACCTCTTTGACAGTCCCACTTCTTTACCAACCTCTTTCTCTGTATACTCTCCTGTACTTCCTCATTCCACCACCAGGTCTCCTTGTCCTCTTTCCTCTTTCCAGATGTGTCACCAAGCACCTTTCTAGCCATCTCTCTTACTAGCTCTGCTGTAGTTACCCAGCTATTTGGTAACTCTTCACTGCCACCCAGTGCCTATCTTAACTCTTCCCTAAACATCACCTCACAATTACCTTTTTTCAGTTTCCACCATTTGATCTTTGCTGCTGCTCTCACACTCATCCTCCTCTTCTTGATCACCGATGTCATCCTACAAACCACCATCCTATGCTGCCTAACTACACTTTCCCCTGCCACCACTTTACAGTCTCCAATCTCCTTCAGACTGGCCCTTCAACATAAGATATAATCCACCTTTGTGCATCTTCCTTCACTCTTGTATGTCACCCTATGCTCCTCCCTCTTGTTAAAATACATATTCATCACAGCCATGTACATCCTTTTCACAAAATCCACTACCATCTGACCTTCTGCATTCCTTTGCTTAACACCATACCTACCCATCACTTCCTCATCCCCTCTGTTCCCTTCACCAACATGCCCATTGAAATCTGCTCCAATCACCAGTCTCTCACCCTTGGGTACAGTCATCACCACTTCATCCAACTCACTCCAAAATTTTTTTTTCTCATCCATCGCACACCCAACTTGTGGAGCATATGCACTAACAACATTCATCATTACACCATCAATTTCCAGCGTCATAAACATCACTCTGTCCGGCACTCTTTTCACCTCCAAAACACTCTTAGCATACTGTTCCTTCATATGCCATTTCTCCTCCCATCCACACCATGATAAAACAATTTGAAACTGCCTCCGATACACCAAGCCTTGCTCCCCTTCCATCTGGTCTCTTGCACACACAATATACCAACCTTCCTTTGGGCCATCATATCAGCTAGCTCTCACCCTATACCAGTCATACTGCCAACATTCAAAGTTCCGACCCTCACTATCACAGTCCTAGCCTTTACCTGCCTTCAGGCATGCCTTCCCCCTCTTCTCCACCTTCGGCCAACAGTAGCCCAATTTCCGCCAGTACCCTGTTGGCCAACAGTACTGGTGGCGGTCATTGCTAACCCGGGCCTTGACCGATCTGGTATGTATTTCTATATTGTTGTCTGCATGTATGATTTGGAAAAATGTTATGCCGGATGCCCTTCCTGACGCAACCCTCCCCATTTATCCAGGCTTGGGACCGGCACAAAGAAATGCACTGGCTTGTGCACAACTGCTAGATCATATAAATGTTAAAAATGTATTAATAATAAATCTAAATACAAAATGAGAACCTGTGCTTATTATATTATTAAAATCATTATAAATAAACATCAACATTGTCTTTTAGCTGTTGGCATTGCTTTTAAAATAAAAAACAAAAGAAGTAAAATAGAATAAAATGAAAATTACATGTTCTCATATTTAAATCTGATTAGTACTTTGTTTTAGAATGCTACTAATGGATATATTGTCGTTGATTCCTGGCTTTTCCTTGGCATTAAGCCTTAACTGCCATTCTGTTTCTTTTGTTAAAAGTTTTAGATCATAATCACCATCTCTATAGTGCATTTTGACCTTATTAATGATAAAAAATATAAATTTATTAAAATGTTCACATTCGCTACTATGTGAATAAAGGGAACTACTTAGTTTGCCTTTCCTTATGTCCCTATTGTGTTCCAAGATCCTATCATGCAGGCTTCTGATGGTTTTTCCTACATAGAATGCTGGGCAAGAAACACAAGTTGCAATATAAATCACAAACTTGGTTTTGCAACTGCACCACCCAGGACACTGCAAAGTTCTATTATATGTTTCTATTTCTATGTAATGACCATCATTTATGTACCTACAAATACTGCAACCCCCACATTTGCTCATCTTGGAAACATACGATTTGGCATACCTTTTTTTATCCTTCTCCAAAATCTCTTTGGTATTCTTTTCCCTACTATACACTACCTTTGGTAGGAGTCCCAATTTCTCTTTCAAACCTTGATCAAATATGCCATTCCACATAATACTTAAGGTCCTTACTAATTTTGATGCATCATGGTTATACTGAATAATCATGGCATCATTGGTATGATCTTCAGTTGTGGTGCCCCCTCTGTTACTTTCTATTTTTAAAATGGGGGCAACTCTACAACTTCTTTTGTTCAAAATTTCCCTTCTTGTGGAAAGTAACAATTGCATGAGATATCCCTTCACTTTAAACATTCCAATGAGAGCCCCAAGTCCTAGGACTGCGTATCTTGTGGTTACTTATGACCAGAATACGAGCTGGGTGAAAAGAACTATAAGGGTGATTTGGGATATGTTTGGTAAAATGCCCAATAGACTTGAGGTGTTAAGTCATAGTTTATAATACAGTTATAGGAAAAATCACAACCTCAAAGAAATATTAGAGAGGAAAGAATTGGGTGGCAATAGTGTAACTGAAACAGGAACATTTAAATGTGGCAGATGCCCCAGTGTATTTTATTGGCTGAAGGTGATATGTTAAGGATATCTGGTTTCACCATAAGAGCAAAAGGATTTTTTAGCTATTATATGAAGGGGGTATACATTGCCTACTTCTCTTCTTGCTGGGCATTTTATGTGGGAAAGACAGAGCGTAATCTAAGACAACGAATTTATGAACATATGTATGATGTAGGCTGGGGTAGAGAGACTAATGGCCTAGCCAAACATGTTCTTAGATGGCAGTCAGCTGATTTTAAGTTTTGGGTTCTTGAATGCGTAAAGTTTGATGATAGGGGTGGAGATTGGGAAAATAGACTCAAATTTAGGGAACTTCTACGGCAGTTTCGTCTGGATGCCCCTGTACATTCCCTGGATTGAATGACCATATTTCTTTAGCACCAGCCCTGAAATTAAGGGATAAAAAGTTAAAATTAAAATAAATTATCAATTAAAAACACAATAAAAACAAAATAAAAACTATTCAATATATGATGTGTCGGAAGCGTACAAATAGTTAATTATATTTTTATTTTAATTATTATTTTTCCCACTTAGATTCATATTCAAGTGTTTTTAAACAAGTGTTTTATTCAAGTGCTTTTCATGTATAATAAAATATGTGGTTTTTAAACTAAATAATTATAAACTATACGCAATTTTAACAGACTTTTATTACTTAGAGAATGTGCTTGGATTTAACAGGTTAATTGAGCAACTAATAGGAGATGTTTTCACACTATTTAAACTAATTGATTATTTTGTATAGTGATTCTGATGAAGTTTCCTGTTGGAAATGAAAGCGCTTAATCCATTTGATGTATTGTGTTGTATGTGATCAATAAACCGTTGGAACTATTGGCATTCTTTCATTGGAGGGATGGCCTTTATTGGAGCCTTGAACTGAAGTTTTGCGAGTTTCTTGGTCATTGTTACTTCAGTTGTCCGAATTGGTGATTTGTAATGTTAGTATTGAACTCAGGCACAAAGGTGAAACCTCTTTTCAATATAGTCACATGTTAATTCCTCAAACTAAAATCACTTAATTATAAATAATGTTGTTAGCTTGATACATTTGTGGTTTCACGACAGTAACATCACTAATCTTGTTACATTCAACCACTGGCACGATTTCTTCACACTCATTATTTAACATTGCATTACTATTTGTATTAACAGATAAATCACATTTTGTATAACTTGATGAAAAAGACAAGGAAGATAAATTAGAAAACATGCCATCATTTATCTTTTTTATCTCACTCTCCCTCTCCCAGTTCCTCCTGAAAGACGGTCCCCTGTATGAGTCTTGGTAGGGACTTCCCCACTGGACTTGTTGTTGTCTCTAATTCATAAGGCATTCCGAACACCTCAGTGGTGCTGGTGGTCTAAAAATGCTCATCATTTTCTCTTTTGTTATTTTCCAGTGTAACATTGTCCTGTCTATCAGGATTGTCATTAACAATGTTGTTATTTACAGCATTTTATTTAAAGGGGGGGTCAGGATAGGCTTTCCACTCAGCATAATCATTATTAATCTGGTGCAACTTGTTTTATTTTCTCCTTATATTTTCAGCTGCAAATTTCTCCACATCTACAAATATCGTATTATACTTGTGAATCATTTCTTGGAACAACAAGTCATTGGTTATGCTCTCGTTAAGAGTTTTAATGTCTTTTTGTAGTTCTAATATTTTACGCTCATTGTCACGCTTAATTATTTGTAATAATTCAAGGCCCATTCTACCAAATAGTTCTATTAAGTCATTGTGGATTGTAGAGACTTTCACAGTACCTACCGGGAATTTCCACACACGGAGCCCCTTTGGGATTTTCTTTGAAGTAATAGACTGCAATAAGAATTCATTGTCAATTTGGAGTGCTTTGTATTTTTTGCTTAAGCATTCCAGAGAAGCCAACTGTGTATTATAGGTTCATAGGTTAGTACTAAGCTAACTGCCCTTGCGAGACATTTTAAGCCTAGCCAGTTATCCCTTGTGAGACTCAAACCCTAAACTTGCGTTTGTAAGGCAAACACCTTAAGTATTAGGCCACCCTCCCTGAACCAAATTCCCTGTGTTCACTACATAGTTCCTCATTGCAGCTCAATGATGGCATACAGAATAAACCTTTTAAAGCGTTTAAAGCAGGGGGTGCCAAATTTTCATTAGAAGGTCATGAATTAATAAATCCTGAAGGTGGGGTATGCAGCATAAATAATGCCTCTTGCTAACTTGTTGTAAGCATTTCTGTCTCTCCTCATTGTTGAATTCCTTTGAAATTTGACAGTTCACGTACCACATTAGTAAGTTCCTCCATCAATTTCTCCAATGGTTTTGACCTCTCCATACTGCACAATGCCGTGGTTATTCAAAACTAAGAACGAGACACTACCTCGTTGCCTCCAGTAACACAAAAAACACAAAATCCAAACCCACAGCTCGCACTGTATGTATCAACACCTTTTAATGCATTA
Source organism: Protopterus annectens (assembly GCF_019279795.1). Classification (NCBI taxonomy): domain Eukaryota; kingdom Metazoa; phylum Chordata; order Ceratodontiformes; family Protopteridae; genus Protopterus; species Protopterus annectens. Next base: position 440,225,040 of record NC_056736.1, on the reverse strand, counting down.
AACACAATAAAAACCAATAAAAACTAGGACTAAGCATTTTCACCTTTGTATATATATATATATATATATATATATATATATATATATATATATATATATATATATATATATATTAAGGCACCATCAGAATCATCACACAGAAAATTCAAACATCTTATATAGGAAACAGAGGTAAAAACGTAATTTCCTGTTTCAAGAGCTACAACTGCTACATCATATAAATGTTAAAAATGTATTAATAATACATCTAAATACAAAATGAGAACCTGTGCTTATTATATTATTAAAATCATTATAAATAAACATCAACATTGTCTTTTAGCTGCTGGCAATGCTTTTAAAATAAAAAAAAACAAAATAAGTAAAATAGAATAAAATGAAAATTACATGTTCTCATATTTAAATCTGTTCTCAGTCAGACAATAATGTGGTTACAGGCACAAGAAAATAAGTTGTAGGCAATGTAATGGTTGATTCACAAAACCTCTAAAATTTGAAATAAAATATTGCAGCAATATGTGCATACCTGGGAGGCAAAAAAAACAGAATGAAGCTGAAATATCTGTGGGCACAAATGAAATATATAATGGGAGTGTAGTACAGGCTGTGGGAAAAACAAGAAATGATTTTTGATCAGAAAAGCTTGCTATCAGAGGCAAGAATGTTATATGGTTACATGTAAGGTTCTTAACTTGTACAGAATGCAGTGTATGATTAAAATCATGACTCTTCCTAAAATACATGGAAACCTTTGTACATGCTTTTGATATATTCTTTACATAAACTGAAGAGTATGGACCAAATTTTGCTTGACCCAGGACAAGTATTGAAAATAGAAACTGGTGTTCCAGGTAGTGTCACTGGAAAAACATTTCATGCAACTAAGTATACTTGGTCATAAAGCTTGTAAATAAATTTGGTATGATTAAAACATGCATCAGACAGCCTTAGTGACCATATTCCAACTTACATTCTCCAACACCGAATAAATCCACATAAACTTATCACCTACCACCAAATCAGAGATAAAAAAATGTATTCCCTACTTCATAACTAGTTTAAAAAATGCAGCTGCGCACTACTCAAAGATCTACCTGTAGATATTGCAGTGGAATACTTTAACTCAACCTTCATCAATATTCTAAACATCTTGGCCACCAGAAAAATAAGGATAAAATTCATTTACGCCCTCTGGCCAACCAAAAAAACAAGATCTCTGCTAAAATCTAGAGATAATGCATGGGCGAAATGGCTCAATAACAAAAGTACAACTAACAAACAAACATGTCTAAAACTATGAAATAAAGCTAAAAAACATATTAGACAGGACCAAATAAAAAAAGAATATTATAGCAGTGTCCAGTCAAAAAATCAAAAAAACCCACAAAAATTCTGAGCTACCATTAAAAAAATCCTACAGCCAGGCCAAACTAGTACTCCCTCCCAACACTCACTGATACTAAAGAAAATATAGCCTCACAATTTAACAGATACTTTACTGAATCCATGCTAGCCCTCACAAACAAGAATTGTTTTTCCCCTACCCAGAGTCACATAGTACTCAAACTAGACCCCAATAACTGCTCTTTACAACCTGTCCCAATAAACAGCATAGTTAAATATCTCAAAAGGCTTAAACCTACTACACTTGCTGCTGACTATCTACCTACCGAATATCTAAAAACTGCTGCAGATATAATATCCTATCCAGTATCCATATTAATAAATTGATCCATCTCAGAACAACAAGTCCCTAAAATTTGGGCAGTATCACATATCATCCCACTACACAAAGATGGAAACTCAACAGAATTATCAAATTACTGGCCAATAGCTTTACTATCACCATTATCAAAAACTTTTGAGATGTGCATCCATTCACAAATCTTGAACTATCTAATAATCAGCAATCTTCTACCTAACACTCAGCATGGTTTCTGTCTTAATCAAAGCGACACCACTGCTCTTATGAACATTACTAACATTATTAACCACCATAGCAATGATGGCAGTTTAGTTTACTCCCTCTTTCTTGATCTGTCCAAAGCTTTTGATACTTTCTCCCATTCTAAACTCTTAACTACACTCTCAGAACTTAGCCATTCTACACTTACTTGGTTCCATAAATATCTAACTGGATGGCAGCAAGCTGTAAAATGGCAACAAAATCTCTCTTCATTACTGCCTGTAACTTTGGGAGTATCAAAGGGATCTATTCTGGGCCGCCTTCTTTTTATTATCTTTACTAGCATTCTTCATACTGCCACCCTACTTGCCTCCATAGTTCAATATGTGGATGATTCCACCCTGATTTGTGCTGCCCCCAACACTACAAAAACTCCAAGAAAATCACCCAGCAGTCATTTAGTGCTGTGGAATCTTGGCTAAACAACGCACAACTTGTACATAACCCTATCAAAACAAAACTCATGCTCTTCTATCCAACTAGAGCTGCAGACACCCACCCACCATTCAATATCTTATCATTAAACCATACAATTATTTCTCCAGTTTCCCAAACAAAATTACTCGGAGTGGTCATTGACTATAATATAAAATTTGACATACACATATCACAGACCATAACAAAGTTCACAAAGAACTAGGAACCTTGTACAGAAATAGACACTTTTAAATAAATCTTGAAAGGCCAGTATAGCAAAAAACAATCTTAAAGCTACGCTACTATACACCTCACAAATTCTTACAAACACTTAGAAATCTGATCTAACACAATTCAAAACTTGCTATAATAAAAGTCACATTTTGCCACAGTAACAAATTTCAGATCCCATCATTGTTTGGCTTTAAAACAACTATCCTGTCTTGAACTATCAAATCTACTTGCTTATAATCAAATTACCTTCCCTCATCAAATACTATAGGAAGTAGATGTCTTAAGACAGCTGAAGGAACACAACCTGTTATTTTTGTATTTGAATAATATACCCCTGCTAAGCATATGTATACTTAACTTGCTTGATTTCTACCAACAATTACAGTACTGCTATTTTTGTATCCTGTCTAGACTATGTGATTGTATCAGTGAAATGTATAACATGTTTTTTCATTTTGTACTTGTATCTGAGATTGAATCAGTATTTGTATCTGTACTTTGTATATGTACCTTACAGTTACTTATACATGTGAAGCTTTTCTCCGCTGGCCTCCGCTGAAAAAGGACATTTTGACCATTTGGACTTTCCTGGTAAACAAATGTAAAATAAAAATAAATAAAGAAATAAATAAAAACATTCATACTATGCAGTTACAGTGATCATGGTTGTAAATCTGATGGCATCACTAGGTTAGTACTCAAAATATTTGACATTGCTTCAAGGGTAGCTTCAAAATTCATGACCTTACTAAAAAGATGCAATGCCTAAAAAATATGTCCTAGATGGACCACCTCAAAGCCCTGTCACAATACTCTGTATCCTGCAGACTGCTAAGAGGTGACCTATGTCTGGCATACAAGACAATGACTGATCCAATACTGATGGACCTACTGCACATCAATAAGCTAGATGGCCTCCAAAATACTCAGTCCAGGGATATACACCCCTTCTGCAACATCAACAGAATGGTTTGAAGGAACAGATATATCTTACAGAGGATGCCAGTGCTCTGGAGTAGGTTCCTCATCCTTGTAAAATAAAGCTCATCCCTGTCCATACACAAACACAACTTGGATCAACGTATGTATAATAGAAAATTTACCACAGGACTGCCATGTGTACTAATAATGGACAGAGGAAGCTCCTAAATGTTTCATCTTACACATGGGTCCCTTCAGATTATCTATGGCATGGTAACAGTTATTCTCCCTAGGGCTAATACATAATTATCAGCACCTCCCTGGACTACATGAAAAGAGACATGGAGGGGGCCTCGGATTATGTGGCCCAGGCAGGTATGACATTAGCCCTGAGCAGTATCCTACCATCACCCAGAATGATACCACAGTACAAACAAATAATGATTGACTTCAACAATTGGCTAAGTTTCTGGGGTCATACAAAGGGGATCCAGTATCTGTCTGCTTGGGATGACATGACTGACAGACCTTGATTCTTTGCCAAAGATGGCCTACATCTGTCACCCCTGGGTTTTCGCATACTGGCTAAGGCTCTTCCCACTCCTATTGTGCCTTTTTTAGGTGGAGTTCCAAAGACCAAATTACCACCATAACAACTATAAATAAATGCAATCTGAAGGTCATGCTGCTCAGTGCTAGAAGTCTAAATCTCAAGATGCACTCACTTGAAGCACTCCTCAAAATGGAGAACATCGACATTTGTGCTGTAATGGAGACCTGGTTTAAAGCAGCAGAAGGAACCCCTGCATTACCAGGCTATTACTCATTCCACACCTTTTGCCCCTGAAACATGGATCATAGCTCCAAATGCAATGGTGTCTCCATATTAATAAAGGATACACACACCTCCAGAGTAGTAGCCCAGCATAATGCATCTGAGATAGTTCAGGTACAACTAACATTGTGTAAGACTGGTCATAGCCTGCTATAGGTCCCCAACCATGTCCCTAGACTCTCACTCCATATTCCTAAGCACCCTGGAATCTATCAATGTTCAACCCAACACTCTCATACTAGGAGACTTCAACTACCCCTCCATCAACTGTGAAAACTACTCGAGCACCAATGCACTGGCCCAACGCTTCCTGGAATTCATCAGTTCCAATGTCCTGGACCATCTCATTCATACCCCCACTAGAGGAAGCAACATCTTTGACCTAGTTATTACTAACAAGGGCAACCATCACTCTACACCGATAGTCAATTCCTCCCTGGTTTGATCCGACCACAAACTAATCACCATGGAAATCCACATCTCACCCACACCACCCGCAAAGGTATCCACCATGAAAAACTTCTCCAAAGCTGACTTTGGACTCCTAAAAACAGAGGTGGCTAACTTCATGGCATCCATGCCAATGGAAAATAGATGCATGACTGCCGAGTCATACACCAATGCACGTACATTGACATGAATGTACATAAATGCATGGAACTAGCCATACCCAACAGAACCAAGGCAATCTCCTCCAAAAAAAGGAAACAAGTCTGGTGGTCCCCTGCCATTAATAAACTCTACAACAGAAGGAAGAAACTGTTGCAGAAAAAGGTGAGGTCTCAAGACTGTAAAAATTCCCTTATTAGCCTCAACAAAAAGTTGAGATCCCTCATCAAAACATCCAAAGCCAGCTATGAAGGCAAAATTATGGCAAACACTAAAAACAACCATAACACCTTCTTTAGTAATATCAAGAATCTCCATGGCAATACCCAGATTTGCTCTGAGTTACTGCACAATGGTAACTCCTATACTGAACCAACAGATATTGCCAACATACTGGCCGACAGATTCAGTGCCAACTTTACCCCCCCCCCCCCAAGGACTAATCTTAATATCGGAAGAATGCCAGGCACCCTGCATTACTGCAGCACAGGTTAAAGCTGCATTGTCTAAGGCCAAAAATACTGCTTCCATTTGACCAGACAATATCCCTGGCTGTATTCTACATGAATTACAAAGTGAACTGGCACCACATCTGTGTGCTCTGTTCACTCACAGGCTCACCTCAAGCTTTGTCCCTACCGAATGGCACACTGCTATAGTCATCCCTCTCCATAAAGGAGGAGTGACTACAGATCCTGGAAATTATTGCTCCATCAGCCTGATGAGTCTGATATGCAAGGCTATACAGCGCATCATCATGGACCTAATTAACAAGGATATAGGGAATTACCAAACTCTGGATGCCACGCAATTTGGTTTTGTGAAAGGTCGATCATGCCTGGTCAACCTGGTTGACTTCTTTGAGTCAGTCACCAGAGTGGTGGATGAAGGTAAGGCAGTTCATACAGCCTAACTCGATCTGGTCAAGGCCTTTGATACCATTCGTCAGTCAGGAATTATTGATAAACTCACCAAACTAGGCATCAACCCCTATATCACTAGGTGGGTGGCAAACTGGTTCACAGATAGAACACACAGTGTGAAAGTAGTGGCCATCACGAGTGGAGTCCCACAGGGATCGGTCCTGGGTCTTCTCCTGTTTGGCATCTACTTCTCAGAAGTCCAGGCCAACACAGATGGCCTCTGGCTGACCAAATTCGCAGACAACTGCAAGCTGGGAGCAATTATTAACTCCTCAAGTGATGCAGACATCCTACAGAAAGGCCTCATTGAGTCCAGTGACTGGTGTCAAAACCATGGCCTTAAGCTTAATGCCAAAAAATGCATTGCCATCCCCTTTGGGAAAAACTCAGTTCCCACTAATTACCACATTGATGAGAGCCTACTGAACACTGAAGGCATTATAAGAGATCTGGTGACACAGGTTGACAGCAACCTCTCCTTCGACCGCCACATTGCCACTGTGGTCAGAAAGTCCTTCTACGTGGCACATCTCATTAACAAGGGTTTTGCATCCACGTAGAAAGAGCTCATCATTTCTCTCTACTCTTCCCTCATTAGGCCAATCATTGAGTAAAATGCCCCATTTGGCATGTACCTCACTAGACACCTGCAACAGCTGGAGAGGCCACAAAAGTACCTCACGAAGGGGATCCTAGGCCTTAAACACATGTCCGACATGGACAGACTCAAAACATTCCAGCTATTCTCTGTCTCATATTATCTACTACTAAGAGGCAATCTTTGCTTGACTTACAAAGCCATGTCTGACCCAGCTCTGTTAGAAATGCTACATCTAAAGAAATCACAATCTCTCCACACTACATGCTCCAGAGACTTCAACCTCATTACCACAATCAAAAGAACATGCTGGTGGGACAGGTTCTTAATGAAGAGACTGCCCATGCTCTGAAATAGAGTTCCCATACATGTCAAGCAGAGCACCTCACTAGCCCTCTTCAAGAGAAATCTTGATGAGTGGATGGGAGATAGAAAGTTCACCCCTGGGATCACTCCAGTGGCTCTACTTGACAGAACTAACGAAGGGTAGCACAATGCCAGGGCACTTCTATAACCTAGGCTAGTAAAGGCCTCAAGGCCATCAGCATACTACACACCTATGAACACACCTATGAACCTATGATCCTATGGATGAGTAAGGCCAATTTAGCATCAGGCATGACAAGTTAATTCAAACACCAAAAGGGAAATTGGCTAGGCTTAAAATGGCCCACAAAAAAGAAGCTAGCCTAGTACTTGCATATGAACCTATGATCATACCTGATGGCCACCAAAGTTGTGTGCATATTCATGAATAGTAACAAATCAGTCCTGGCCATCATAT
>NC_056736.1:440082753-440212753 GCF_019279795.1 Protopterus annectens | reverse complement strand
CACACACACACACACACACACACACACACAGTCTCACAAAACACAAAACGCATTCATGCACATATCTATGGGGTAATTTAAAGACTGTTTTCTTTAGCAAAGGTTGAGCATACAGATGATCCTACATTTTTTGAGATGACACACACATACAAACACACATCCACACACACACACACACACACACACACACACACACACACACACACACACACACACACACATACATATTGGGGTCCTTTGGATAGTTTACTCATTATGTTGTAGCTCTGTTTATTTATCAGTCTTGCCTTGGGCTAAATCTTTATTCTGTTTATTTAATCATTTGTTAAGATAAGATTATATTCTGTTATTGTCATTGCACAAGTACAGTGAAATGTGTAGCAATCCTCCTAGGGTGCATTCACATATAATGAACATGAATAAATAAGAGAATACAATACAATACAATACAATACAATACCAAACAATACAATATGATGCAATGCAATGAAGTAAATAACTAAGTTATTGCACTTGGATATAATTGTACATGAAAGGAATAAAGTAATGTAAACATGTACCTTATAGTGCAAATTGCTATCATCTCTTCTCAATGTGAGTATTTAGCATTGTTCAGTTCATGTATGGCTCTGGGTTAGAAACTGTTCTTAAGTCTGTTTGTCTGAGATGGAATGGACCTGAACCGTCTGCCAAAAGGCAGCAGCTCAAACAGGTGTTGTCTAGGGTGAGAAAACACCTGTTAGTACAGAAAAGAGTAAAATCCCAAGAAGGGAAGACATCCCTGATCAGTATCAGCAAGAAACTATGATTCCTCATAAAGTCATCCAAGGTGAGTTTCGAAAGAAAAATTGCCTAGGACTCCAAAGATAACCACAAGGCATTCTTTAGCTATGTCAAGAATCTAAGTGGCAATGCTCAGATCTGCTCAGAGTTAGGGCAGAATGGTACAAAATACACTGAACCAGCCAATATTGCCAACATCCTGGCAGACAGGTTCAGTGCAAACTTCACCCCCCTCTCACCCCCAAAAGGGCCCATAACCATACCAGAAGAATGTAGAGCTCTTGAAATCACATACACTCAGGTTAAAACAGCCCTCTCCAAAGCCAAAACACAGCATCAATAGGACCGGACGGTGTCCCAGGCTGCATCTTACACAAGCTGAAAGATGAACTAACCCCTCACCTAAACACACTGTTTAAACTCTGCCTCTCCACGGGTTATGTACCCATAGAGTGGTGCACAGCAATGGTTATTCTTCTCCACAAAGGTGGAGCCACAACAGACCCCTGGAAATATCCCCCTATAAGCCTGACTAGCTTGGTCTGCAAGGCTATGGAGTGCATCATCATGGAACTCATTAACAGAGACATTGGGAACCTCCAAACACTGGACCCTACCCAGTTCGGCTTTGTTAAGGGAAGATCATGCCTCCTAAACCTGGTGGACTTCTTTGAGACAGTCACCAAGGCTATAGAAGAGGGAAAGGTGGTACACACAGCCTACCTAGACCTTGCAAAGGCCTTCAACACCATTCCCCATTCTGGTATTATAGACAAGCTCACCAGCCTGAACATAAACCCCTACGTCACAAGATGGGTGGCCAACTGGCTCACGGACAGAACCCACATGGTAAGAGTTGCGGGAGCTAGGTCTGACTCTAAACTAGTTACAAGTGGCATTCCCCAGGGCTCAGCCCTAGGACCCCTCCTGTTCAGCATATACTTCTCAGAGGTACAGGCAAGCACAGGAGGACTATGGCTGACCAAGTTCGCAGACAACTGCAAATTAGGGGCTAAAATTGACTCTCTGGCTGACACAGACATCCTCCAAAAGGGTCTCACTGAAATGGACACCTGGTGTCAAAATCATGGACTCAAGCTAAATGCCAAAAAGTGCATAGTCATCCCCTTTGGAAAAAAACAAAGTACTCACAAACTACCACATAGGTGGTAGTCCCCTAAATACGGAAGACGTAATAAGGGATCTGGTGACCTAAATAGATAGTAAACTCTCCTTTGATAATCACATTGCCAAAGTGGTTAGAAAATCCTTCTGCGTGGCACACCTTATCACAAAAGGGTTCGCATCCAGATCAAAAGAGGTCATTGTGCCCCTCTACTCATCGCTCATCAGACCCATCATAGAGTACAACGCCCCATTTGGGATGTATCTTACAAGACACTTGCAACAGCTGGAAAGACCACAGAAGTACCTCACCAAGAGGATCACTGGCCTCAAACAGATGCCCTATGCAGCTCGACTGAAGAAACTCCAGCTGTACTCGGTTGCATACCGCCTACTCAGAGGTGATCTCTGCCTGACATACAAGGCCATGTCTAACCCAGAACTGATGGACATGCTCCACCTAAAGAAAAGCTTATCCCCTCGAGCCACATGCTCTAGGGATCTAAACCTCACCACAACAATAAATAGGATGTGCTGGAGGGATAGATTCCTGTCACAGAGACTTCCCATGCTTTGGAACAAGATTCCAATCTACATTAGGCAGAGCTCCTTACTAACAGTCTTCAAGAGAAACCTTGACGAGTGGATGGGAAACAGAAGGTTTACCCCGGGGATCACCTTAGTGGCTCTGCTGGACAGAGGCACAGGGAACTAATCTAAAGGGGTGGCGAAAGCCAACACATTCTGGCAAGGCTTATAAATGCCTTCAGGCAAATAGCCTAGTACCTACCTATGAACCTATAAGATGTTGATTGCCCTGCTGAGATAGTGAGAGCTGAAGAGTTCCTCCAAAGAGGGTAGTGAACAGCCAATGATTTTCTGGGCAGAGTTAATGATCCTTTGAAGAGCTTTCCTGTCTGCTGCCCAGCTGTTGCCATATCACGTAGAAATACAGTATGTCAGCACACTTTCAATAAAACAGCACTAAAAAGACACCAGTAGCTTCTCCTTCTGGTTGTTTTTCCTGAAGATCCTCAGAAAATAGAGTCTCTGCTGTGCCTTCTTGACTGCCTCCATGGTGTTTATGGACCAAGAGAGATTTTGTGCCACACGGACACCTAGAAACTTGAAGGCAGCTGTGACAAAGAGGGATACTGCCAGCCCAGCTATCAGGAATTTTGTAAATAATTATATGTCATTTGTGAATATCAACATGATTTATATAGAAGTGTGACAAAGGGAGATACTGCCAGCACAGCTGTCTGGAATTTTGTAAATGGTTGTATGTCATTTGTGAATGTTAACATGCTTCATGTAAGATGCTTGTGTTACAAATGGATTAGAACTGTATGCCATGTATATATCAAACTAAGTTTGTACAGACATGTGTGTTGAAAAGATATTTTATAAAGTACTGAGATTAAAAATGTAACCACAGTGTACCCTACTTGAAAAGAACAGAAATGTACATGCACTATTGTTACTGTGTAAATGTATATATTCTAAAAGTGGAAACTGGGATACAGGAGGTTAACCTCAGTCTAGTAAATTTCAGAAATATAACTGAAATTAAATGACTTTATGGCAACAAGGAGACACAATGTCTAAAACTAGGGAACATTCTGTATTGTCTTGGAAGTGTTTATTGTTCTATGACTTCCAGCATCTATCAAAGATCTAATGAAAAGCCCATGTTTATGTATATTCACAGATATATGTTAAATACTGCCAGATTCCAGCAGTGGGGGTTTTATCTGTGATAGAGTCAGATGACAAGAAATGATGCCATTCCGCAAACTATCCCTGCAGTGATTTTTGAGATATTAATTTGAGAGGTCTCTGAGAGAGACACAACTTTCTGTATTCTGTCATTGACCTAACACCTTCAAGATCCACTCACCACATCTGCCTTGCTCCATAAGTAGGTTAACTAGGGTATAGTAATTTTCATAGATTTAGTCAGGAATATAGTGAAGCATAGTTTAGATGTTTTTTCTTAATTTATTTGAGACTGTCCTGCATTGTTGTTTTAAATATTTCCTGCGATTTTGAACTCTGATATCACTGTAAATATATATTTAGTATAGTCTTGTTCTTTTATTAGTTATTATTAACTATATTTAAACCTTCCATTATGGCTGATCTGTGTAGAGATATTTAAGTTCTGAGAGTACTTGCATATTTATTTGGTGACACTGTGTAGGCCACTCCTAATAGTCTTGTTCTTGGTCAAGCTACCATTTGCATTAATAGTAACATTACACAGTAAGATTAGACACCCTTTGTTAAGGGCCTTAAAGTGGCTGATAAGGAGCCGGCTGGTGGCAGTGATAACTACCTTATAGTCTGGGCAAAAGGGGGCATAGCTAGTAAACCTGTGGTAGCCTTTCCCAGGTGTGTGTGTGTGTGTGTGTGTGTGTGTGTGTGTGTGTGTGTGTGTAAATCAAGCCTCAAAGAGTGTGCATGTGTCAGCTACTTGGGCAGGGCATGATACACTGGTTGGACAGAGATGGTGCTGGATTTCTTGGCTTGGCCACTCTGCTGAGATCTCAACTATATAGCTATGTCAGTGGGTAGTTTTATTGGGGCTCTGGAGAAAGAGGGAGAAACTATCCCTGGACCAACTGTGGTCTCTGTGTGCTCTTAAGGGAAATTGCCCTTGCTGCAGAGAGCTGTATCTGGAAATACTGTGTGTGTACCTGCCATACTCTCAGTGTAAATCTCCCACTGGTGCCAGTGTTGAGGATTGAAGCGCCTTGATTACCGGTGCAGTGGTTGGGTTTCACAGCAGGAACCCTTTCCACACAGTATCTATTGAGGTATATTGAGTTGTCCGGTGCGGTGTGCCTCCAGAAATCTATTATGAGTTCTTTTGCTTTGATAGAGTTCAGGGCAAGATTGTTCTCAGTCTTTGAACTTCATCTCTATATGTTGTCTCGTCTCAACCTGAAATAAGTCCAACTACTGTGATGTTATCTGGAAACTTAATGATGGTATTAGTAGAATGAGAGTGGACGCAGTGATGGTTGTAAAGAGTATACAGAAGGGGGCTCAGCACACAGCCTTGTGGGACATCAGTGTTTAGCCTGAGAGTGGAGGAGAGGTAAGGGCCTAGTCTAACCATCTGAGGATGGTTAGTCAAAATTCTTTAACCCAATGGCAGGTAGGTTCTGAAAGTCCTAGGAAAGCGAGTTTAGTGATAGTCTATCTGGGATAACTGTGCTAAAAGCAGAACTAAAGTCTACAAAGAGCATCCTCACATAGTTCCCTTGCTGCTCACGATGACAAAATGCAGTGTATAAGATGTTGAAGAGCGCATTGTCCATAGACCTATTTGCTCTGTATACTGTTGTGTGTCTGAGATAACTGGCAGACTGTCCTTGATACGTTGCAGGACCAGTTGTTCAAAAACACTTTATGATGACTGGAATAAGTGCCACTGGATGGTAGTCATTGTGACTACTGATGACAGCTTTCTCTGGCAGTTTAAGGATCATAGTTGACTTCAGACAAGATGGAAGACTTAGACAGAGGCAGGTTGAATATCTTTGTGACGACCCCACAGAGTTAGTCCATGCATACATTCAGCACCCATCCTGTCATTCCATCAAGGCCATCAGTCTTTCTTGGATTAACTGCTTTTACCACGTCTTACATCATGCTCTTGTACTGTTGAAGGAATGGATGTAGGAGGCTGGTGTAGGTGAAGTAAGACTGCTGTGGCCTATCTGCTGGTGCCTAGGCATGACTGTCTCTGCTGTTTCTACCTCAAAATGGGCGAAGAAAGAAATTCCTCTGCCATCGAGGCATCTCCATCAACAGCCATACAGTTACTGGTTTTATGGTTGGTGATGTGCTGAATACCTTGCCATAGTCATTGAGGGTCCTTGTTGGTGAAGTGGTCCTCTATCTTCTTTTTATAGGCTGCTTTAGCCTCTCTCATGGCTTTCTTTAGTTTGGCTCTAGCCACACTGTAAAGGACTCTGTTGCCAGATCTGAAAGCTGATTGCGATCCTTGAGAGGAGATCTGATCTCCTTCGTCATTCAGGGCTTCTGATAAGGGTACAGACCAAATGCAGTAAAAGATGAAAAAATGCACAAACCACCAAGAAAATCGTCGCACAAGCGATACCTTGGTATGTGATGAAGTTCCTGCTTTAATTTTTGGAACAAATGCATTTATACCTTCTTCTTTGTCTGAATAAAGAAAGTATCCTTGTACTGAATTGTACTGAACTGGACGTGTTGGCTTGATTTAAAGCACACATTGGATTATTTCAGGGCTCACTGGCTCTTATTGCTTGCATACTGCTTGTTTGATGATTTTTCTTACAGAGCAAATGTGCTTGCTGACAGAGACATTGTGAACACAGGTTTTTACGTAGCAGAGTACCGGTGATGTGTACTCTTCCAGATCCTGATCTTCTAAAACATTCCAGTTGGTTCTTTCAAAGCAATCCCGTAGCTGTGAAAGTGCACCTTCCAGCCATATTTTAACAATATTTGTAGTATTCTGGTCTTTTCTCCTAATAGGACTGTATGTTGAAGTCAAGAGTATGGAGAAATGTTCTGACTGGCCTAGCTGAGGCAGCTGTTTTGTCCTACAGCCATCCATGATATTTGAGTAGGGCTTGTCTAATATATTTTCCTCCCTGGTTGCACATTTAACCTGTTGATGAAATTTGGGGAGATCTGACTTTAAGTCCATCTGATCACCAGCTATAATATGAACAGCTTCAGGATGGATGTTTTGTTACAAGTTAATACTGTCAAACATGTGACCTAGAGCTGTGTAAGCATTAGGATCTGGTAGAATGTAAACAGCTGTAATTATAACAGCACTGAACTTTTGAGGCAAATAGGTTCATAGGTTCATAGGTTCATACTAGGCTATCTGCCCAAGGGCATTTACAAGCCCAGCCCATAGTCTTGTGGCTTACGCCACCCCTTTAGTATGGGGAACTATACCCATTATTTTGCTGTGCCTCTGTCGAGCAGTGACACTGAGGTAATCCCTGGGGTATATCTGCGATCTCCCATCCATTGGTCAAGATTTCTCTTGAACAAGGCCAGCGAGGTGCTCTGCCTCACATATACCGGGATTTTGTTCCACAGCATAGGGAGTCTTTGGGTGATGAATCTATCCCTCCAGCACGTCCTATTAATAGCCGTGTCGAGGTTTAAGTCTCCCGCCCTTGTGGCTCTGATGGATCTAGATTTTTTGAGGTGAAGCATATTCATCAAATCTGGGTTTGACATGGCCTTGTATGTTAGGCAAAGGTCACCTCTGAGCAAGCGTGCGACTGAATAGAGCTGGAGTTCTTTCAGTCGGGCAGCATAGGACAGATTTTGAGACCCTTTATCCTTTGGTGAGGAACTTTGTGGCCTCTCCAGCTGCTGCAAGTGTCGGGTCAGATACATTCCGAATGGGGCATTGTACTCAATCATTGGTCTGATGAGTGATGAGTAGAGGGAGACAATGACCTCCTTGATCTAGATGAGAATCCTTCATGATAAGGTGGGCAATGTAGAAGGTCTTCCTAACTACTTTAGCTACATGGGTGTCGAATGACAGACTACTATCAACCTGGGTCCCCAGGTCCCTGATAACTTCTTCTGTGCTCAGTGGATTGCCACCTATTTGGTAGCTAGGGGTAACCTTGTTTTTCCCGAAGGGTATGACTATGCATTTTTTGGCATTTAACTTTAGGCCATGCCTCTGGCACCAGTTATCCGTTTCTGTGAGACCCTTCTGAAGGATATCTGTGTCAGATGTGTTTTCTACTATGGCGCCCAGTTTGCAGTCATCTGCAAACTTTGTCAGCCATAACCCTCCTGTGTTTGCTTGGATTTGATTATCATATATTCTAGATCAGGAGAGCAGTAACTTTATACAGTCTTTACATTGGTACACCAACTGTTATTTACATAGATGCAAAGCCCTCCACCTCTGCTCTTACCTGCGTCTTTATTCCTCTCCCACTAAAAAGTTGTGTGGCCTGTCAGCTCAATGGCTACATCTGTTATACACAAGTGTAGCCACATCTCTGTAAATAATAAAATGAGTTTGTTGTCAGAAATCTGTAGCTGAAGTTCATCTATTTTGTTTGTGATATATCTGGCATTAGCAAGAACTATGCTGGGAAGAGGTGGTTTGTGAGGATGTTTCCTTAGCCTAGCATGTAGGCCAGACCTGCAGCAATGCTTTTACTTCCTGTGTCTTCTCCACCTTCATCTCTTGTCTGGGCTGACAGCAATCCAAGGAGAGCCTAGTGCTCTTGCCATTTCCTCTGTCATGTCATATGAGTGTAAAATTTCACTTGTAACAGCCTGACGGTGCTGAAATATGATATGCAAGAGATCTTGCCAACTATATCTAAGATCAACTTGACTGGACTTAACAGTAAAGAACATATATATGAACACAAAAAACAAGCACCGAGAAGGAGTGCATAGAGCCGTTGAAAGTGTGTGTGCTGCCATGTTGAAAAAAAACATTAATCAGACAACCAAGCAAATGAAACTATCCATTGTGGACTGTTTTCATTCATTCATCCATTATCCAGGCTATAGGATCAAGAAAACTGCACAGAGAGGGACAGTTTAATAGAAGACAGCCAGCAGGCACAGTTTTGGGAGATTGGAGGAAACTAGAGTATCCAGTATGAAATGCAGATTTAGGTAAATCCTTAATCACTGGTCTATCCTGATACCCAAAAGCTGGACCATATCAAATGCAACCCTTCATCTCAATTTGAATCACTGCTGATAGATTTGGAAAATCCTCAAAACTGCCCTCCCCAGTCCAGGGCATCATACAGTTACAGCCACTGTATCATGGTACTGCCCCTCAGTCCAGGCCATCATACAGTTACAGCCACTGTATCGTGGTACTGCCCCCCAGTCCAGGCCATCACACTATTACAATCACTGTATTGTAGCACTGTCCCCCCAGTCCAGGCCATCACACTATTACAATCACTGTATTGTAGTACTGTCCCCCAGTCCAGGCCATCACACTATTACAATCACTGTATTGTGGTACTATCCCCTAGTCCAGGCCATCATACAGTTACAGCCACTGTATCATGGTACTGTCCCCTAGTCCAGGGGATTATACTATTACAATCACTGTATTGTAGTATTGTCCCCCCAGTCCAGGGCATTATACAGTTACAGCCACTGTATCGTGGTACTGCCACCCAAGGCCATCACACTATTACAATAACTGTATTGTAGTACTGTCCCCCCAGTCCAGGCCATCAAACTATTACAATCACTGTATTGTAGTACTGTCCCCCAGTCCAGGCCATCACACTATTACAATCACTGTATTGTGGTACTATCCCCTAGTCCAGGCCATCATACAGTTACAGGCACTGTATCATGGTACTGTCCGCTAGTCCAGGGGATTATACTATTACAATCACTGTATTGTGGTACTGTTTCCTAGTCCAGGGCATTATACAGTTACAGCCACTGTATTGTGGTACTGTCCTCCAGTCCAGGCCATCTTACAGTTATAACCACTGTATTGTGGTACTGTCTCCCAGTCCAGCCCATCATACATTTACATCCACTGTTTAGTATGAAACCTACAGTTTTACTCTACAGAGCAAATATGCACAGATAAAAATACTGCTTTTGCTAATCTCCCCTCCCACTGCATACAAAAAAGCGAGTCCCACCCTCCTGAATTCTGCCATGTGATGAACATAAAAGACAGCTGATCTTAGTCTCATAATCCTCTGTTCCATGCATAAACACTGAATTCATAGACTGTTAGATATGCTTGGGTCACTGAGAGTATATTGAGGTGCCATTCTCTGTGCCAGTAACCTTTTTTTAGTATGCCATAGCAGGTTACTTTTTCCATTCCACTAGGAAGACATATTTACTTAAAAGTAAATTAAATCTGAAAATTTTAAAATGAGCTAATCTGAATGAGTAACTTAAAAAATGTGACACCTTGCACTTGTGTTTAGTTGACTGATGCTTAACATTTAGGTTGTTTGTCCAATTTTCTTTGTGTTACACACATTTCTAAGTATTTCGATCATTTTCTTTTTTTTGTTTTTTCTTTTAACATGACTACTTCATGAACTAACTCGATATGATCTGCAACAAGATAAATGTGGTTCTTGACTGGGTCAACTTATACCTTTGTGATATGATGATCCTAAAATAAAGATTAAACAGTTGCATGGATATATTGGCTTGACCCTTCTTCTCACAGTGAAAAGCAAAGAAACTGATGGGTCCTAGTGTGATTTTTTTTTTCTTAAAGACAAACCCTTCTTAATTAATTTGTAGCAATCTGGCTGTGTGTCCCATGGTACCTTGCAATTTGGGATGTATGTTGTTTACTTGATCTTAAAAATCTAAATAGCTAGCCAAACACATACAGGTTTACATCTCCTTTAAACAAAGGTTCAGGGTATTGTTCTTGTTTTTGTGTTATGGTTCAGCAGATTCTCATTTTGTAAAGAACATGGGAGAACAGCATATATTTGACATATACCATGCAATTTTCTGTGAAAATTTAAAAGTTCAAACATGCATTTTGTCAATGTAGTCATCATGAAAGTACCATATAAAAATCAAAAAAGGAAGTTTGATGACACAATATATTTTATTTATTAATATCTTATCTACTAAAGGCACATTATGAAGCACATATAGAATTAAGTGCAGGAAGCCTTCCCCCCAACGCAATGCACTTGTATTATTTAAAGAAGGAGAAAGGAAGGAATGCATCAGTAATCTCCCAGGGAATAGAAAGCAATGTACAACAAACTTCCTGAGCAGGATCTGTTATTGGAGTTCCATTCGAAATGGCCACCACTTAGAAGCTCTGTTTAGATGGTTCTGTAAACACCAGCATTTTGCTAGGAAGGCTTTATATTTTCATAGGAAATCTTATCAAAATATCTTCAAGGTAACTAATTTAGTGTAACACTATTAAAAAGTACATTTTGTGTCAGTTTCTACTGACTTTCCTCATTAATTGGAGATTATATATATATATATATATATATATATATATATATATATATATATATACATACAAATATTTCAAGCACTGGCATTAATGCCTTTCTAGCCTAGTAATATACCAAAACAGTTCTTCCCATAATAAGTGTTCAGGCTGTTCTTAAAAATATCTAAACTAGTGCTTGCTTTGATGCCATTTGGTAGTCTGTTCCACGCATCAGCTGCTCTCTCAGAAAATCAATTAGTACACTTCTCCGCTTCTTATTCCTATAGAATCTTCTACATAGATTGTCTTATGATTCTCTACTAATTTTTGATAACCCCAAACATTCCTAGAGATAGTTGTCTCTAAATGCCTATATACCCTAATAAGATCTCCTCTTAAATATCTGTAAGTGATACTGTACAAGTTCATAAATTTTAGTCTTTCACAATAACTTAAATTTTTACATCCATGGATGCTGTTGGTATATTTCTGCTGCATTCTTTCTAGTTTAGTCATGCTTGTTTACTTATAAGTTTTCCATGTTGTAGCAATTTTTTTACATACTCAGACAACATTTTAATCCTGAAAGAAACTAACACTGTATGCAAAAGATGTACATACATAACTTCCTTGGATGCAAAAATCTCGCTTACAAACAAGGTTGTCTAAAACACACACGCACACACAAACATGTACATTCAGACTCACAATTCCCTACTTAATATCCAAGTGCAACTACCCAGGCATTCAAACAAGCACACACATACACGCATTCATCCAGCTTCATTATGGTTCTAAAGACACAGATAGATGTATCCAAACACATGCACACACTAACACACACTTCACTCCCACAGCTTTATAGGTTCATACTGTAGGTCCATACCAGGTTAATGAGCAAAGGTCTTTATAAGCCTACCCATGCAACTCAACCCAGTTTTTGCCCCAGAGTTCCTTGCACACCTATATGGTGGGGTATGTTAGTAAAGAAGTACCTAATGGTATGTGTGTGCGTGTCGGGGAGTATGTTTGTTGGGGATTAATTTACATATCTCTGTCCATCAGAGGCAAGAAGGCCAGGATGCATTTGCAATTTCCCATACAATGATGAAGGTTTCTTTTGAAAAGGGTCAGGGATGAACTCTGGTTCACATAGATGGGGAGCTTATCCCATAGTGCAGAGATACTTTGAGACACACATCGGTGCTCCCAGAAGGTTCTAGTTATGTTGCAAAGTTCAGGCCTGTGGATCTAGTGTTTCTGGTGTTGTTTGTCCTATGGATGTGCAGGAGATCCATAAGAGCTGGATCTGAGGATGCCTTATATGCTAGGCATAGATTGCCACTATGTAAGCTATAGGAGACTGAGTACAGAGCTAGGACCTTAAGGCGATATGTGTAGGACAGGGTATTCATACTCCTGGTGAGGAACATTTAAGGGCATTCTTTGCAAGTGTCTGGGTAGGTACATGCCAAAAGGGGCACTGTACTCAATGATGGGTCTGATAAGAACTGAGTAGAGTGGTACTATTACTTCCTTAGGCCTGGATGACATACACATGCTTATGAGTTGGATGACATAGAATGATTTTCTTACTATATTAAGTATATATTGGTCAAATGCCAGATTACTGACTACATATGTACCTGGATCCATAACTATTGGGTCATCTCTTATGGGTGTTTTATTGATGAAACAATTATCTTGGGTGGATGCTTTCCCAAAAGGCACTATAATGCATTTTTTGTATTCAGTTTTAATCCATGGCTTTCTTACCAGTCATGTGTTTGTGTTAGATCCTCTAATAGAATGTTGGTGTCATGGGGGAATCTATAATAACTCTGAATTTACAGACATATTCAAACTTAGTGAGCCAGAGGCCTTTGACATTAGCCCTAACTTCCAAACAGTAGATGCCAGAAGGCAGCGGGCCCAACACAGAGCTCTGGGGTACTCCAATGGTGACCATTATTTTAGTGGAGGTAGTCTCACTGATCCTGACTTCTTGGGTCCTATCTGTGAGCCAGCTGGCAATCCATCAAGTTATGTAGGGATTTATGCCTAGTTCTGATAGTTTGTCAACAATATTTGAGTGGGGTATTGTCTCAAATGCCTTGGACAGTTCAAGGTAGGTGCTATATACTATTTTCTCCTTATCCATAGCCATGGTGACCCTCTTGAAGAAGTTAACCAGGTTAAGTAGGCAAGACCTTCACTTAACAAAGCCAAACTAGGATGGGTCCAGTGTCTGTAGGTTGCTAGTGTCCTTGTTGATCATTTCCATGATAATCTGTTCCATGGCTTTGCATATTAAACTTATCAGACTGATGGGTCTTTATTTCCCAGGTTCAGTTGACAGTCCACCCTTATTAACAGGGTTGACCATTGTAGCCCTCCATTCACCTGGAACATAACCTGTTTTGAGGCTGCAGAGAAAGAGTGTCTCAAGTGTTCTAGCTAGGCCATGTTTGAGGCTATTTAGGAGGCAACTGGGGATACTGATGGGGCCCACTGAAGCAGTGTTTTTGGCCTTAGTGATTACATCCAGGGTATGCTCCCTGTTGATAGCTGGGGGGATATCCTAGAAGGGATTTCACAGGGGGTAGTGGAGGGGAAATGGGGGGGTTGAAGATGGAGCAAAATTTATCAGCCAGTAGATTTGCTGTGTCACTGTCACCCTGGTCAGTAAAGGTTGTGCCATTTACCACCAGTTCTACACACTGTTGAGTATTACCTTTAAGATTTCTAACATAGCTAAAGACAGCCTTGTGATTGTCCTTAGCCTGGAAGGCTATCCTGACCTCATAACTGACTTGCTGGACTTTATAAGACCTCTTAGTCTTTTATATAGTTGAATCATAGAGGTCTTGTCTCTATGAGAGCTGATATTTCTGATTTTGACCATGACATTTTTTTGTTGTATAGCCTGTTAAGGTAAGGATTCCGCCAGTGTGGTTGGCTTCCAGTCTTAGCCCACCCCCACCCCTTTCATCCATTTCACTGTTGATAATTTGTTGTATGTTAAGGTATTTAGCCCCTCTTAACAGTCATAGCCTTTAGTCCCTCCTCCTCAATACTTGTTCTTCACTAAACACCAAACAGAGCTGCAAAGTCTTCAGCTGCTTTTATCTTTAGCTACATTGTGTGCAGCAAACAATGAGCAAAGGGGAATACAAATATAAAAGATAATAAAATCTGCCATTGCAGACTAGTAAGCAGCATACAATGTCTACCTGTGGTGTACTCCTACAGAGTTTATCTTGGAGAAACCTTCCAGTCCTTGAACAAGGGTGCCTGTATGTTTACCTTATTTCCTTGGCTGTCCTTTGATAATTAGCTAGGTTAGCAGAGTGCCTTGGATTCTCCCATGCTACTTAAAATTCCAATTGATGGTTTCCCTCCCTCCCTTCCCCCACCCCCAAGTGATTGCTCAGGTACAACACACCAAAGGTTTTAAAAACCCTGGAGGCCATATTTGCTCTAATTGCAGCTGAAAGTCCTCCAGGTGTAGCATTTCTAGTAAGTGTCCCTGGACTAGCTGATAGTTTTTTTAGCTAAGTTCTATCTGGAAGGTGTAGCCCCGCTCCGTTCGCTCTGCTCACTTTGCTCCTCTCCCACCCCATTCCCACCCACCCATCATATCATTACCTTTATCCCTATCCATACAACCACACCCCCTCACTTCCTCCCAAATCCCCCACCCCCTACTTCCTGTTCTAATACTACCTCCCTCTTTTGCTCCTCCCCACACTTACCTACTATCCACTATCTAAGACTACTATACCTTACTCCCACCCCTTCCTCTCATCCTCTGTTCTACATCCCATAAAGTGACGTCTCTTACAACTCAAACTATACTCTTACCTTCTCTACTACTTATACTCAATTACCTGCTCCATATTTCCATCCCTCAAACACCACTGTTAACTCAAGTACTACACCACAACCCTATCTACTAATTTGTCCCTCCATCCTTCCCCCCACCACTCCCATACCTAAAATAAAAATATCTCCCCCTCCCCTTTAAAACAAAAAAACAAACTCTACTTACTCAAATTAAAACCCCATTACAAACCTCTACTTCTATCTGGTGATATTCATCCTAACCCAGGCCCTACAGACACTACCCTGAACAATAACCCCCCTGTATCTAAACCTTCCAACCCACAAAAACAAGTATAATTCTGCTCTATCAGTGTCAGGAGCCTTGTAAATAAAGTTCAAGAACTCCATGCTTGGATAGCTAACTATACTCCTGACATAGTTACCCTAACTGTAACATGGTTAAAACCACACCATCTGGACAGTGAAATCATCCATCCTGGCTATAATATCTTTAGATTAGCTCAACCTAAAAGAAAAGGAGGAGGAGTCTCCATACTCTACTCCAATTGTCTCCCCCAAATCAGTCCTACACTAGACTTACCCTCCTTCTCACCAGCTGAACTCCTACTGACCAACTTCAAACTTAACAGTTTCAAAACCATAATTGTCACAGAAATCTATATCCCCCCTGGTGATAATATTAACATACTTGAGAACATTCTATCTCACCTCTCACATACCATCCACAGTGAAATAATTATACTGGGAGATGTTAATATTGATTGGCTTACAATACAGTCTCCCAACACTACTTCCTGTATAAACCTGCATGGGTTTGAGCAGCTAATCACAACCCCAACCTACATTAATAAATCTCACCTACCTAGCTCTCTTCTTGATTGGATATTGGTCTCCCACCCTCAAAACTATCATAACTCCCAAACCCTTCCAAACACCCTCAGTGACCACTGCCCTATAACAGTTACCAGACATACTCCCCACCTTACCAAACCTAGCAAATTTAATACCACCCACTCACTTTCTCATTTCTGTCCTAACTCCTTTATTCACCAACTCTCCAAAATTAACTGGTCTTTGGTCTTACCTCACCAATTTCCCTTTAGATGAAGCTGTCCACTCCTTCAACACTACATTCCTAAACATTCTTAACTCTCTTGTTCCTCTCCACACAATTAGAATCAAATCTAATACTGCTCCCTGGCTCACTAAATCTACCAGAACCCTCATGAAAGACCAGGATAGGATTTGGAAATTGTGGACTAAAACTAGGACCCCTTCTCTTCTTCAGAAATATAAAGAACTCAGAAATAAAATAAAGAAATCATCCATTATGACAAAAGAAACTTCTATGCCAGTCCTCCCTCTACTCTTAAATCAGACCCAAAGATATTCTGGAGCTCTATTAAACAGACTCTTCATCCAGGAAACCCTTCCTCTCCTAACCCATGTCCCAATGCAACACCTGAAGACATAGCCAACAAATTTAACAATAATTTTATAAACTCAATAACCTCCATAATAAATTCCCCCCCCAAGAAACAACACTAGCACCCCCGCAAACTCTATACCTCTTCCAAATCCTCCTAACTCCTTCTCTCTAAAAGCAGTATCAACTAACTATGTAAAGTCATTACTCTCTAAACTTAAACCTTGCTCCCCATCTGTTGACAAGCTACCCTCTTACTTCCTGCAGATTGCATCTGAACCTCTTACCTATCCTGTATCCATCTTAATCAACCAATCAATTTCTGAATCCTATGTCCCCACTGTATGGAAGAATTTCTTTACTCTACCCATTCACAAAGGGGGGCAACTCCTCAGACATATCCAACTTCAGACCGATTGTCATATTCTCTCCTCTCTCAAAAATCCTAGAGAAATGCATTCACAAGCAGTTAATGCATTACCTTCACCAGGAAAACCTTCTCACACCCACACAGCATGGTTTCTGTCCCAAGCATAGTGCAACTACTGCACTCATATCATTCATCAATATAGTGTCCCTAGCTCATTATAGCAATAAACTTGTCTCATGCCTATTCCTTGACCTTTCTAAAACCTTTGACACCGTCTCTCACCCACTCCTTCTAGATAAACTTACTGACTTACATTTCTTTCCCCCTACTGTCTCCTGGTTCTCCAGCTATCTCTCTACCTGCCAGCAATCAGTTAAATGGCTCTCTGCACTATCCTCCCCTCTCACTGTACAAATGGAAGTCCCCCAAGGGTCCATACTTGGACCACTACTCTTTAATATTTTCACCAACTTGCTCTACCCCTCTTGCCCCATTCATCTCTTGTGCAATATGCTGATGACTCAACTGTTATAACCATTGCTGACAACCCAACTGACCTGCACTCAACTACCCAGTGATCCTTCCACAACATTGAGACTTGGCTTAGTGATAACAAACTAATACATAATCCAAAAATAAACTAAGCTCCTACTCTTCCTCCCTAAAAACCTCACCACACACAAAAGTACATTGACCAACTTATCCTGCAATAACACTATCATCTCAGCTGAATCTAGTACTAAATTGCTAGGTGTTACAACAGATGATCAGCTTAAGTTTGATCTCCATATTACTAACTTGGTAAAAAGAACTCATCAGAAACTTGGACACCTTTTCCGTAGCAAGAAACACTTAACTAATACTGTCCGAATAACTCTCTCCCAGGCTTTATTACTCCCAACACTCCTGTACAGCTGCCACATATTCACAAACCTAAATTCTACACTAATTTCCAAGCTTGAAACTACCTATAATAAGATCGTCAGATTTGCAGCTAACCATACCTACAAGTCACACCACTGCTTAGCACTACAGCAACTAGACTGGATAGAATTCCCTCAGCTGCTCCAGCTATACCAACCACAAATCATACACTCTATCATCTATCTACCCTCCTTCTGCCCCAGGCTCTCCACTATCATATCCAAATATTCCCCTGCTAGGATGCTACGCAGCTCAAATCAAGAATTTTTAGACATCTACAAACCCAAAACCAAAATAGGCAGCCTTCTCTATAACTATAACCCAGCTACATCTTGGAACCAACTCCCCATGGAAATAAAATCCCTCCAGCATAGCAAAAGTTTCAAATTAGCTACAAGGAAATACCTAAAAACAAAGTGGTCTTGCCACTGTAGCCAACCTCCCTGGAACCACCATCCTTTCACCTATTTCACCACCTCACTCTTAATGTATCTCTAACACTATTCCCCTGCCTCTTCTACCTCTTCCCTTCCTCTATCTCCAACCACTCTTAATTCTTACACTCTCAAAATAACCTACCCGTCTAGTCTGTCTCCTGTACTCTACCTCCCCTACATCTCCTAATAGCCATTCTTACTTTCCTTTCTTGTTTCCAAACTCCTATACAACTAGATCCTACCCACTTTAAATAAGCATCTGCCTAACTATTAACTCATTTTGCTCTAAGCAGCTTAAATAATATTGTAACTAGTCACATTTTATTCTGCAAATTGTTTAAAACCTTGTTTGTAACAACTCACAGACTTGTCTGCCAATTGTTAATACTCTGTATAATTGAATTGCCTGAAGAGCTTTTTCTCTCTCTAGGTCTCTGCTTGTAAAATCCTATAGCTGACTGTTACTACTATGTTACTAAAATTTAATAAATTGTTTTCTAGTCCTGAGGAGCTTTTCTTCCCGGGTCTCTGCTGAAAATGAGCCAAAAGCTCAGCCAGACTAACCCGGTTAACAAATGTAAAATAAATAAATAAATAAAAAGAAATAAATAAAAATAAATAAATAGAGCTGTGCCTACTACAGGTAGGTAGAGCAGCCTTGATAGTCATTTCCATGTTTGTACAGGGTGTTCTCAAGGTTTGGGAGAGCCATGAATTTTGACAAACTGTTGCTTAAACGGGATGTAGTTTGATTTAGTGTAGTTATTGTCACAGGTTTAGTTGGGTTTTACAGGTTGAATTTTATTTTGAGGGAGACAGCTTTGTGGTCTGACTTTACCAGTAAGGTTGGTGAAACACTCTCCCA
The DNA here is from genome assembly GCF_019279795.1 of Protopterus annectens. NCBI lineage: Eukaryota > Metazoa > Chordata > Ceratodontiformes > Protopteridae > Protopterus > Protopterus annectens. The sequence goes on along the minus strand of NC_056736.1, from coordinate 440,193,997 downwards.
TGTTAGTATGTACTAGGTCCAAAATATTTGATACTCTGGTAGCAGAGTGCACTATCTGGTCCAGGGTGTTTGTGTTGATGAAGTCCAGGAAATGCTGTGCCTGTGAGTTACAGGCAGTGTATGTTTCCCAGTCTGTAGATGGGTAGTTAAAGTCTCCCATGAATAGGATATTTGGCTGGATGGTAAGCACCTCTAGTAGGTGTAGGTAAGAAATGTGAGCATTGAGGGTCATAGATGGTGATCTGTAGATGGCCAGTATATGGTAGGGAACCTTGTATATGGAGACTTGGACATGCATGAACTCAAGGGCATCATCCTGTTTTACAGACCTAAAGGTGCATTTGCTGCTAACATAGATTAAGATACCTTTAGCCTTGTCTGTGCTGCTGTTGGTCTAAATGTATGGAAGGCACTGTAGCCTTCCACTGACAGAGTACTTTCTGCGGCTTTAAACCAAGTGTCAGCAAAGCACAGTGAGGAGAGTTTGTAGGGTGTGGACTTTCTTGTTTAGGCACCTGACATTGAGGGTAACACCTTAACGTTGATTTGAGGGATTTTTTGTTATGCTGGTAGTTTTGTCATTTGGACATTGTCTAAAAAGGCTGTAAGGTGGTGGATAGAGTTTTAGTCAATACCAAAATCCCAGGAGAGTCAGGTACAGATCATCCTTTGCAAAGCAAAGTGGTCTGCTAACTATGTCCTCCCTGATAGACATTACATTCCCCTGGAGTGATACCAGAAGCTAAGCCAATTATTAAAATAAAACATTTTCTGTTTATACTATGGCATCATCCTTGATGAAGGTAGAATGCTGCTCAATGCAGAGGGCATGCAACTGTCTGTGACACATATTCCGAGAGATTTATAATATGTCTTTTCATATAGTCTAGTGAGGTATGCCTCAGGTAATTTGCACCTGTATGAAGTATGATCGAATCATACTGGTACCTGTGGTGCACTGAACTGTATGCATGTGTGATATTGCAGATCCTAGCTGCAAAGAGGCAATTCTATTTGTCCTTCCTGGAACTAGGAGCATCTGTGCGTCATACAATAGAATCCGCTATGACAAGATTACTAGGTAAAGTATTAATTGCTTTACGGGCTTTGTCCTTGGGAGAATCATTGGGTTTAGGCTTATGCGTAGTGTTAGGTGTTGCTTTTGGTGTGTTCTTTAGTGATTGCTGAGGGCAAGTGTTGCAGTATGATGTCTTTAGGAAGTCTTTGTGGTTTGGAGAGGTTTCTTTTAAGTGCCTCAGCATATGAAGGTCTATGCATGTGGAAAGCAGTACATGTGAAGCATGTACTGTGTGTGTGTGTTTTAGATAACCTTGTTTGTAAGTGAGATTTTTACCTCCAAGGAAGCTATGAATGTACATCTTTTGCATACTGCATTACATGTAGTTTCTTTTAGGATTAAAAGCTTGTCTGAGTATGTGAAACAAATCAATGTTGTCAAGACCTGCATTAGGGCTGAAGAGAAAAAAAAAACTCTAGCTACCAACAACAGCAAAAAGGCTCTTTTTCTTTTACCTTTAGAAAATACTCACTAGAGTTTATACCATACACTACTGCACTAATTTAAAAAAATACTTTTAAACTGCAGCAATTGCTACACTTTATATTGTGCACACAGCATTACAGTGCTCAGATAAAAAAAGCTAAATGTTTTTTGTTTTACTTTTGAACTGTAGCAAACTCATAGCTACAGTTAATGTCTCAAGCATTTAATGTCAAACTGCACTGAAGAGTAACCATGATTGGCTCAATTGTGCCCCTAACACTTTGTGCCCATGATGGTGACCCCCTTCATCCCACCCACTCTATGCTACTGTTTGAAATCAACTTGATCAAATGCCCCCAATAAGACTGAGATTTGATATTGACTACAAAAAATATGAGAAAAAAGATGGGCCTGTTTGCCCTTCATTAACATTTTTCAATATCATAACAATGGTTAGGGCTATTTTACATAAACTGTATTGAATTTCTTGAAACAAAACATCAGTTATCTTTGTAGGCAACAGATTCTCCACCTCCCACAAACTATGCCATACCTGCATTAGAATCAGCCATCTCCTGCAGTTTCTCAAGCATGTAATTTCACATTTCATAATCCGTGATCAGAAACAAAAACACACCCACATACAAACACACACATACACACAGAGGGAAAAAAGTACACAAATTCACTAAAAGTATGCATTTGTACTATTAAATAAGGAACATATTAACAATGCAGTGTTTGAAAGAATATAACTATAAATAAAACACGTGTAACCACAACACCAAAACTTTTAATGATAAGAGCTTTCGGTTACAATCCTTCATCAGTATAAAAACTCTTCAAATTAAGAACATATTTAAATACATAACAATGCAATTACACAATGTCACACAGTTAATAAAAACATAAAAGCAATTAACAATCACTTCAAGCACATTTGCCTAAATTTTAAGATAGGTTTTAAAGAAACCATTTTATTTATACCAGGGGGTTGGTCAGCACTTCTTTCTAGTTTATTATTTAAATCTCCACCCCTTTGGTCATTAAAAATCACATCTAATACTCTAAAACTAAATATGTGAGTATCACCATTGTTCTTATAATGTTCAGCCAAAGCATTGGTCAAAACACCCCTATTCATAGCTGATCTGTGCTCAACCATCCTTTCCCTGAGTCTTCAGGTTGATTTACCTACATAAAAAGCCGTACAGGCTTTACATATAGCCAAATAAACAATGTTATTCGTAATACAAGTGGCATAGCATCTTACCTGATACTCTTTCTTTGTAACAGGATATACAAAAGAAACATCCTTATTAAAATTAGAGCAATTCGAACAATTGTAACAAGGCACTGTACCATGTTTATTTACCAATACTTTTGAACGCTGAACAATCTTTATAACAAAGCTGTCTCTTTAAATTACGGCAATTTTTATAAGAAAAACTGGGGCAAGGACCAATATACTGCAACAATTCAGGGAGAGATAAAAGAATACACCCATTTTTTTCTTATTGCAACTTCCACAGCTCTACTAGCTTTAGTAAAAGTGGTTAAATAAAACAACTTATTGTCCTTAACCCTAGAAACAATCTGAGAAGAGTTTGTAGAAGTAAAATAAGGTTGCAGAGAACCAGCTCTCTCTGATATAACATCACAATAGATGTTATCCAAGAAACTTTTTTCATAGCCCTTACTCATAAAATCAGAAATGAGTTCTTCTGCTTGTATAAGAAAAGGATTATCGTCCTTATTTAACCTACTAAATTTGGTTAGTTGCACTTTAACAATACTCTTAAACACAAAATGGGGATTCATACTCCTTCTATCTAAATATTTATTCTTATGTAGTGGTTTTTTATGTACAGTTGTATTTAACCCAGAAACATTTACAAAAAAACTCAACATTAAGGAAATTAATCCTCGTGGTAGAGTAAGTTAATTTGAACCTCAAAAAATCTGTAGTATGATCAATATAACTAACAAACTGTAATAATTCAGACTCACTTCCCCTCCACACAAGAAAAACATTATCCGCAAATCTCTGGAAGAACAGTATACGTGGAGAATAAACCAGATTATTAAAAATAAATTAATTCTTCCACTTTCTTAAGACCAAATTTACGTATGTGTTCCCCATTGGTGTACCCATCGCAACTCCTGTTAATTGATGGTAAAACTTTTCATCAAATAAAAAATAATTATTATCCAGAACTAATTGTAACAGTTCACAAATAGTTTAAATTTGCCATCCAGTAAGCCCTCCCACTTAGACCAAAAGGTCCCTAATAGCTGTTATACCATAATCCTGAGGGATCACTGTAAAAAGTGACACAATATCTAAAGTTACTAATAAATAATCATTGTAAATATTATTATCATACCACTCTCGAAATTGAGTAAGAAAATCACCAGTATCTTTTATAAAACTCTTCATGTACTTCAAATAACCACTCAGAAAATTTTGCAAATATAAAGAGACAGGTTTGGTGATCCACCCCTCCCTATCATGTGGTCGAACTTTTACAAGTTCGAACCACATATGGTCGAGACCATAAGTTTGAATTTGTAAAGGTTCGAGTGTTTGAATGGAAATCTCCATAAGCGGAGGTTTTCATTTTGTTGAATGTGGTGCGATCTCAGAGTTAGTATATTTAAGTAGTGGGGGTGTGGGGCATGCAGGGGGGCTTTTTACATAGTCGAAGTTTTGCAACTTCGAACATACTGGTTTGACCATTAGGTGTTCGGAGTTATGGAACTTTGACTATGTGATATAAACCCTCCCAGAAACAATCGGTCTCATAGGGGGTTTAGATAGGCATTTATGCACCTTTAGTAGGCCATAAAACCTAGGCAAAACTGGACAAGGTACAATTATTCTCCAAGCATAACAAGGCCTCATATTCATTCAAAGTCAAATTATAATACTTATCAAACACATTCTGCTCAAAAATAGTCCGTAACTGTTGTTCGCAAACCTCAGAAAACGCTGTTATCACGGAATGACTCACAGGGATAAAGGTACTAGTTCTCTTTACAAATGTCACACCAATTTACACACTGGAACTGAAAGTTAATCTCAGATTTAAAGCACAGCAAAACATCTTCAAATTAGTCAATACACTTGTAAAAAAGTCAGATGCTGAAGGTATAAATTTAGTACCTTTATTGAGGAGGGCAACTTCAAAATCAGTCAAGTTGTATCGACTCAAGTTTATCACTATACCTTGACCAACAGCTCTCAACGTTTCATTCAGCTGCGGGTCTGTGGACGTCTGTTGTAACTTCCTTCACTTGTTCTCATTTGCGTTCTCCCCTGAGATTGCTCTCTCTGTTGCAATGATACCTGTTCCGGAAGCTTGGGATTGATTGCCATGGTAACCCTGCAAAAATCCTTCACAGCAGAGTTATTAAGTGTCTTGGTAACAACAGTAGGAGAAGAAACAATTTGTCTATTGCTCTCTTGTTAAGTCAAGACCACAGATGAGTTTAAAACTGCAGGTACCACAGTATCAACAGTTAATGAATTCATAGTAGTGACTTCCGTACCCACGAACTCACTATTTATGGGCGGAAACTCATCTAAGCAATTTATTGAAGGCTGCTTATTTACAGCACGTTGACTACTAAAATTCTTATCAACGGTCAGATATTGTTTCTCTTTGGGCCAGGAAAAATGTGACCAGACCAAAAATCTGCTATATCTCTGCTCAGTTTGTGCTGTTTTTGTTTTGCAGTGTTTGAGAGAAGCCATGTAGATGCTTTGCTTCTATTTCATCTGACTCAAGAAAGAGTTAAATTACTAATACTGACCTTGTTAATCTTAGAGATAACATGCTGCAGCATCAGGCCAGCAAGAAACAGCAGTGAGAACTTTAATCCTGAGGAGAACCGCATCCTCGTGGATATACTTAAAACACATGCACTTGAAACATATAAAATGTCATTCTGAAAAGGTCTCCTGAGACTGGCAAACTACAGTGTGGAAGCAAATACTGTCAGACATAAATGCCACAGGAGGAAGTCATACAGTCATACAGACAGGGTAGGATGAGAGGTAATGATATTATGTCCTGTGCCAGGAGTTAATTAATTTATTTTTTTTATTTTACATTTGTTGACCGGAATGGTCTGACTGGATACATGTCCATTTTCAGCAGAGGCCTAGGGAGAAAAGCTCCACTCAGGAATGTGATATATATACAAAAACAACAGTCAGACAGTTATACAATAAATAAGACACACTGTCTGTACAATTTCTAAATCAGAAATGAGCACTATACAAGTGTGGGACACAAGATAGAAGATAGAAATATGAAATTCTACATTAGCACATTTAGTGTGTTTAATACAATTGTGGGAAAGTTCTAGAGTCATAGAGATGATGCTAGCCAGGATTAGAGCAAGGGCGTAGCCAGTGCAATTTAAAACATTTTTTGAATAGTATAAGTTACGATTCTAGAGTAAGGTCAGTGGGGAGTTGATTCCAGGTTTTCAAACTGAGTTGGCAAACAAGGCATCCCCAGCCGAGTTGTTGGATTTGAATGTATGGACTATTAGTCTATTGGCTGAGCGAAGTTGTCTGAGGTTATTATATGGGCTGACAATATTTTTGAGTGCTGGTGTATTATCAGGGTGGTAGAGTGCTTTATGAGCTACTATGAGCTGGGTAAACTGTAGCAGGAAAGGTAGCTCAAGCCACCCTAGAAGATTTAGATTGTGACAGTGGTGTGTACTATAGGCTGAACCAGTGGCAAATCTAGTGATGTGATTGTAACAGCAGGATAGTTTGTTAATTTCTGTTATGTGCAAGTTTGGGAGTAGAGAGGAGGCATAAAGGAGGGTGGATAGGAGATGACAATGGGTAATTGCGTTCTTGCAAGAGGAGTGAGGAAAGGTTTGAGCTTGTAGAGGGATCCAAGTTTTTTGTTTATATTTTGATGGTTTGATTGACATGTGCATCGAATGTTAGGTTATTGTCTACTATAACTCCCAAGAGTTTGGTTTGGGCTTCAGGGGAGATATTGGTCCCATTATTAGATTTTATGGTAATAGTTGGAGGGTTGGCCTGCGAGTTGAAATTAAAAGAAGCAGCTTAACTTTTTAAGGTTTAATATCAGATGGTGATTAGTGAGCCAGATTTCAACAGTATTGAAAGTACTCTGGGTTAAAGTTAGTAGATCTGCTTGTGAGGTGGCTGAGCAGATCAAAGGGGAGTCATCTGCATATTTAATACATGTTGCTGTAGGGATAATGGTGCTGAGGTCATGAATAAAGATGGAGAACAGAAGGGGTCCTAGTATAGAGCCCTGTGGGACTCCTAAGGTGATGGGTAGGCAGGATGATAGCTTATCCTTCCATAGGACTGCCTGTTGACATCCAGATAGGTAGGATTGAAACCATTGGAGAGAGTGAAAGTCTAACGAGAAGGCTTTCAGGGTATGGATGAGTAGCTGATGGTTAACTATATCAAAAGCCTTGGATAGATCAAGAAAGAGTGCAGAGGAGAGTAGGCTGTTATTATGGTTGTGGTCAATGACATTAGAGAAAGAGAGAAGAGCTGAGGTGGACTGTGGTATGGCCTAAAGCCATGCTGAGAGTCAGCCAGCAGCTTACCTTGAATGAGGTGGTGGATAACTTGTTTATGGACACACTTTTCCATAATTTTAGCTAATGGAGATCGAATAGCTATGGGTCTGAAGTTTGATAGTTCTCTGGTGCTGCCTCCTTTATGTAAAGGTATAACATGGGATGTTTTCCAAATTGAGGGGATGGAAGCTTTGGATAGGGTTTTATTGATCAAGATTGAGATAGGGTAGTCTATGACGTCAGCAGCTTTTTGCAAATACACTGCAGGGAGGAAGTCAGCAGCTAGAGGGGTAGGCTTTAATTTCATGATAAGACTTCAGGTTAGTGTGGTAGGAACAGGTTGAAAGCTAAAGGAGGGTGGGGTATTGGGTGTATCATTATCTAAGATAGAGCAGGTGGGAGTGAGTTGGCTGGCCAGTGATTGGATAGTTTGTATGAAGAAGCTATTGAAGGTATTTGCAGTGTCTACCAGCAATTTGTAGGTAGAAGCTAAAGGGGTGGGTAGTAGAAGTATGTCCTGGGTGAAGGAGCTTGTTTATACTAGCCCAGAAAATTTGGGGTTTGTTATGGTTTTTCTGTTGCAGATGGTAATAGATGTTTTTCTTGTCAAGGATAATAGATTTGTTGGTATTGTTCCTTAATTGTCTACATCTAAGTTGGTCTTGTGGGTCTTTTGTGGCAAGCCAAGTATCCCATGCTTTATTTCTAAGTATGATTTTAGATTTTGTGTCTTTTGAAAGCCAAGGCACTGTTTTTGTTTTGGTTCTGATGGAGCGGGTAGGGGCATAAGAGTTGAGTATGGTAAGGAATTTAGTATGGAAGTATTCCACTGCATCATCCAATGGAAGTTGTTTTAGGAGAGACCAGTTGCATGCCCTGAACTCATTTTGGAAGTTGGTAAGGTTAACATTTTTATTGGTTCTTATTGTTTTGTATATAAGTAATTGGGGGTTATCAGCTTTAACGTTAATTATATAGGTGAGGCAGTGGTCACTTAGGTCATCGGGCAGAGTCTCGGACTTGTACATCTGGGGATGGCCATTGATAAGTATCCAATCTAGGGTACTTTCTTTGTTATTGGATTTATCGAGCCTGGTGGGTGTGGAAATGACCTGTGAAAACCCATATAGGTTAATGTGGTTTATAGGAAATTTAGAGGAGCAGGAGCTCCAATCAATGTTAAAATCTCCAAGAACAATGGTTTCTTGGAAGTAGTTGCTAGATAACCATTGCAGGATGTCTTTTAGTGTGCCAACATTTTTACCTGGGGTAATGTAGACACATACAATGTATATACATTTGTTTTTGTTGATTTGAAGTTTGGTAATGAGAGTTTCAGTGTTATTAACTTAGGGTGGTTGTTGCGTATCTGCTGTAACTGTTAGGTTAGATTTGTAGAGTACACCAACCCCATCACCTTTCCTATTGGCTCTGTCTAATCTAAGTATTTGATACCCTGGGGATATTACCTCATTATCTTTAGTTGCAGGTTTTAGCCAGGTTTCAGTAAGACATAATATGTCTGGGGAATGACCTGCTATGAGGGTGTGCAGGTTGTGAACTTTATTATTTAAGCTTCTAATGTTTAGATGGCAGGCTAGGAATGAGTTGGGGGCCTATTTGACAGAGTAATATTGGTAGGATTATTAGTGTGGGAGCTAGGTGTGGCAGCTGAGACTAGGCCAGAGATTGAGTGAATGTCTCCATGCTTTGTGAGGTTGTAGCATAAGTTAACTAAGAGTTTAAGTATTCTATGTAAGAGTTGTTGGTAATATTTGGTTATCGGGATGGTGTAATATGATCTAATGTGTTGGTAATATTTAGGGGCAGTGGTTTTGGGTGAAAGGGGAGTTGAGAAGTGATTATTTTTGTTTAATGCTGGTAGGGAGGAGGTATGGAATTTAGGGTGGTGAAATCCTAGGTAGAACTGATACTCATACATAGAGAGGATATATGGGAGGAGTAGCAAGGGTAATAAAGGAAGAATAAGGAGTATTTTGGGTGCTGGCATTGCAACTGATTCTAGTATTACTTATATGTTGTCTTTAGTGACAACTATTGAAAGACTTGGTGATTGGCTGGATGTGGTAGGCAGAGCTGTTAGAGTGCAGTTTTTGATGATTGGATAATTAAGGAGGGGAGTGGTTTAATAGGCTTAAATTTAGGAACACCAGGGGCAGGTGGAATTTGGGGGCAGTGTGGCGAGCAAAGCAGAAATGAACAAAATCTCAAGATATCTGTATTCAGTGCTTGCAAAGTCAGTAAATCACTAAATGTAGCTAGATTTAACTTAGAGTTATACAGGCATTTTAAAATAAGCTTTTGGAGTAAGTAAAAAAACCCTGTATTTTACCCTCAAATAGCAATTTAATTAGCGGCTGTATGTTAAGCTAGATTTTAGTGCAGTTGTAATCATTTGTGGGAGCGCAAGGGGTTATTGCCAGTGCTATGAACCCAGTTCAGTATTTTGTACAGAGAGAATATACTTAGGTATGTAGATATTAACCTTGTGCAGTCTCTTTCTTATTTTCTAAAGGAGGGTCATGGAGTACTGCCTTCCACTGCTAGTCGCTAGAGGCTGGTAGTTCTTTTAGTGTTGTAAGCCTTTCAGTGGGAACCATAGGGGGACAGAACCTGAAAGGGATAGAGAATTCACTTCTTAACTATAGTTTATGACCATAGAATCACAACCACTATATTCATTTAAAGTACCCAATTAGGTAAATCTCTGATAAACATAAGAACACCACTTATTTTCTGTAAAAAGTTCCTAATGCATATAAACTTATCAGCGTTCAGCTAACTCGTATGGTATAGCACAGTTAGCAAATAAATGCACAGACACGCTAGAAAGCTAAAAATATAATACTTAAATCAAGGCAATCATTAGTATATCACCTAGAATAGTCACTTTTAGACCAACTTAAATTAGTAATAATGGCTACATGTGGAAGTCATATACAGTAATCATCAAATACCCTTAGCTTTATCAGAGCAACGAAGCAGCAAACTCTAACTAAAAAAACAAAATATCACAGGAGCCAGAGTAAAGTTTACTGCTTTCATCCCATTTATTACAGAACTTCTTCAGAACATTCAGACACTTCAATTTCCTTTTATACTACCAGTCATCCTGACATCATTTCCTCAGTTAGTACAAAAAACTGTATATGTAAAAACAGCAATATTAATATAACAAAATTGTTAATACAAATGCCAACATATAAAAAACCTATTTTAACCAAAATGCTTGTAAATAATTAGTTATTAACATATTTTAAGTGACTCTTAATATACATTTTATCATTAATTCCTGGTGCTACATCTGCCCTCAGGAAAATCTGCCATGTGAGTTCTATTTTTTACAAATAGTTATTAAATGTTCCAACAAACCTATTTTTGTTAACCTTCTCTACTACAAAAAAATACAAATTTTCTAAAATTAATGCAGTTAACTGAATGTTTAGCCAAAGCATTGCTAAAATCCTTTTTCTTAATGGCTAACCTATGCTCCCTGACCCTATGACTCAATTTCCTAATAGTTTTACATATATAGAAATTCTCATAGTTAGAGCACATTGCAAGATACACCAAAACCTTCACTTTGACAGTTGTATCTACCTCTTGCTGTTAAAGTGTAATTTAAATATTTAAAATGATGACTGTGTACTCCCATCATAAATCAACACTGAGTACAATTGGTACATGAAACTGTACCAAAATGTGAAAAATCAGCTTTATTCCCTATAGACCTAGAAGAACTTTCCAATAATTCTTTTAAGTTTTTGGTTTTCCTATTGATAAATTTCAGTTGTGAACCTACTATTTCACTTAAATCTTCATTACCTAAAATAATCTTCCAATTATCAGCAATCATTTTTTTCTAATATTAGGCCCATCTGTGCTCATAGATACAGGAAAGGCACATTTGAAAAATTTTCTATTTCGATTCACGCATTCAGTATTTGTCTGGAACTCTACTTTCAAAATAGGAGGGAACCTTTCATTTCTATTTGCCTTAATATAACAAATAATTTCATCAAGATATCCCTGTCCATATCCTCTTTCCATAAAAAACTGTTTGAGAATATTTAATTCTCTAACAAAGTTTTCATCCTCACTAATCATCCTACCGAATCTTATTACTTGTCCTTTGAATACATTGATTTTCATGTATTTCGGATGATAACTATCAAAGTGTAAATAACTGTTGGTAAATGTTTTCTTACAAAATATGTTACTACTAAATTCCTTTTTATTAACATCCATTGTTATTTTCACATCAAGAAAATGTGATTCTGTACCAATGTCTCCTATAGTAAACTTAAGCCAAAGAACAGTTTTGTTGAGTTCATTAAAGAACTTTTCAAATTGTTCTTTACTACCTGCACAAATAATAAACAGATCATCAATATATCGCTTGTAAAATCTGACATACTTGAGAAATTCTAGTTTTGTAAGAAACTTACTTTCCCACCAACACATTACAAGATTTGCAAAGAAACGGTGCAACATGTGCACCCATCACAACTCCACTAGTTTGTTGATAAGTAACTTCCTTAAAAATGAAAAAAATTATTCATTAGTACTATTTCCATTAATTGACAAATTACAAACAAATCTTGTTTAAGGAAAGGTCTATACTTATTGAGATAGAGTCTCATAAATTCAATGCCTTCAGTTTGTTCTATTGCAGGGTATAATGAACATGCATCAATTGTAAATAACATAGTCTCATCTACTTGGAAATCACACTGTTTCAGTTCATTTAAAAACATACAAGAGTCTTGCAAAAACCATTTACTACTTTGTACCACAGGGTTAAGTATTTCATCAAGATACATTGAAATTCTAGATGTTTTACTATAGGGGCAGAGACTATAGGCCTAAATGGTGGATGTTTATCATCTTTGCGAACTTTGGAAATTCCAAACAGAGTTCCCAATTGTGGTTGTTCTACTGTAAGAAATTCAAAAAGGTCTACAGTAATGTATTGTTGATACAATAAATCTAATAAAATTAAGTCAACTTTTTCTTAAGTCCTTAAAAACTTTTTTTTTGCATTTATCTACATCAGAGAACATACTCTCAATGATTTTGTTATAATCAATGACTTCCATTATAACTAGACCCTGCCCTTTGTCAGCTTTCATAAACCTAATGTCACTATATGTCATTGTCTTAAAGCTGCCATCTGACCATTTGTTAAATTCTTATCATTACCTCATTTAATATGACTACCATTACTGTGTAGATTATATAATTCATTTTCACACACTGTAGAAAAAATGTTCAGTGTCTTAACTAATGGAGGATTAACACTAGTGTTCTTTTTAAAAACACTTGTGCTCGAATTTGGAATATAAAACATTTTTTTCTATTAATGAAATTGTTACTACTATTAAGTTTCTTTTTATTTGATAAATATGTTTTTTTCTGTTGATAAGCATTACTGTCCCGAATTAATTTATTTTTCTTAAAAATCAAACTTTCAACATGTTTATTAATTTTGCCTTCTAATTTGTCAAATAGCGATGAGTATGTATCAAAGGATGTTCTCCAATTGAGAAAGCTAATTTCTTAATATCATTTTTCAACACATTAATTTTTTTGACATTCCACTGAATGAGAAGTTTTAAAACTGTTGTTATATAGGTCTCTTAATTTACTAAACAACCCACCATCAAATATTGCCCCATTAGGAAATGCATAAACCCTTAGACCTAAGGGAACTATTCCCAATTCACAACATTTGTTTAAATACTGATTTTTACAAGTCAAGGTGCAGCAACCTCTGTTCTCATTAACAAACAAAGCCAAAAACAGTTGTTTTTTAGTAAAACTAAGTTACATATAATAGAAAATAGCTTCTATGCAGTTGGAGTGCATACCACGCTTGTAGAAAAGTCAACCAACTGGGCCTAGAGCACTGAAAATTTAAAAATGCCACTTAGAGCAGGGGAATATGTAACCTCAGTTCTATGGCTCATAGGGTGTGGGAATCAAGCAACTGATATGTTCTTCACTCTCAAGGGGATGAACCAAATCTCAATATATCTGTATTCAGTGCTTGCAAGGTTAAGCATGTCAGAATGCCATTGCTCATAATACCACAGGTGATGGTCTTTGCATTGTTCAAAGTCTGACTCCTGATAAGGAGTATTGGCTATACCTATGAAGGGATGACTATGATGCAGAGGGCGTTGGAACTGGTACTGATCAAACTGTCATGAATACTGTCACCTAGGTAAGCCATGACCAAGTTCATACAGGTGTTATGGCAGTTCAGTGCTGCCTTACAATATTTCTTAAAATGTGCCACGTATTTGTTGATGGAATGAACGGCTACATCCAGACTGAAATGCTGCAGGTAGTACAGCATTGGCAACACCACCACTAAAAGCAGAAACATCAAATGGTACTTATGGATCTCCTTCATTCTGTCTTTAATAATACATATACAGGGATTTATTTAAAAGTGATTAATGAGGCATGCTGCATTAAAACACTTAATATTTGTTCACAGGTAATGCACCACATGAGACATTAAGTGTTGGCTGTGGTGCAGCACAGATGGCTGTCATCCATAATGACATTACTCTCATAGTCATGAGACAGCCTGGGGAGAGTGGCACATTCTCCCCCTTCCACACAGGTTAATAATTTCACAGTTGGTGAGAAGGACTTATACACTGTTCTCCATAGGGAAATGCCATTACCAGAAAGGGTTGTCTGCCCTCATATCTTATAAATGAACTTAATTTGCATGATGCAACTAATCAACTGAGTGATGGTTTTGTGTATGACAGTGATTTTTTAGATTTCCCCCTTTGAGGCATTCAAAGAGACTATTACACCAGAACGAATGGGCACACATTGATCAGGGTGGGAAGAGATCTTCACTGTAGCAGAAGAGGAAGGGCAGAGGCAAGCAGAATCACATAAATTCAAAGGGAGAGTGGACTGAATGTTAATGAGATGCTTAACGTTGAGTGACCACATTTTGGTGGTTTTCATATTTATAATTTAAATAACTTTACTATACTGCCTGACCACTGTCCTTTAATCAAAATAGTTTTTTTTTTCTTTTGTGCCTGTGTTCAAGACTGACATTCCCAAATTGTTAATTAACTTAGAACTATATACTAGACAAGTTAATTTAAGTCTGTTTTTTGATGGTGACACTATTTTGGAAAATGGTAGTTTGTTAAAAAGAAAAAAAATATTTTTATCCCACACCCCAGTCCTCTGGTTTCCCTGTTTGAACAAGTTTGTAAGGGTAAAATCAGGAAACTAATTACGGAAAACAGTAGCAAGAATGACAACTTGCAACCTGAAGAAATAACATGTTTAACTGAATTAATTTCCAACAGGGAACTCAGAATTATGAAACTGGATAAGGACTGTGAGTTGATTATGAACTCTTTGGATTATTCATCAAAGATGTTTGAAATTTTGAATGATAGCATTACCCACTTAAGGGTTTCTAAAAATGAGATCAATGTTGCTTATACGAAAATTGACTGTCGTCTTTCTAGTCAAGGGATAATTAACAAAACTGAATTTGATTTTTTAGGGGTTATAACACCGATTATTCCAATGATCTGTTGTATCCGTAAAATTCACAAAAATGAATATGGTCCCCCAGTCAGACCTATTATGGCAGCAAGAGGTTCATAATCTGAACCATTAGCTGCCTACATTGATTTTCATTGCAAGCATATACTCAGTAGTAAACCTTACATTTTGCATGACTCTTGGCATTGTCTGGATGCCTTAAAAAAGTAAGTTATAAAGGTGATTTTATTTTTATTACAATTCATGTTATCAATTTATTTTCTGCCATTCCTCACATGATTGATCTTGAATAATTTTGCAACATTGTAAATGAAGTGGAAGGGTTGTCAAATATGAAAATTAACCTTCTAGTTGATTTAATGGATTTGGTATTAAAAAACAATTTTGTCTTTTTTGATGGAGAGTTCTTTCAACATATTTCATGAGTAGCAATGGGTACAAAATGTGCCCCCATTTATGCGAACTTGGTCTTAGCTGAATGGGAAATACATTATGTATTTTCCTGCCCTCTTGTGCACCATGTGATGTCTTACTTCAGATTCTTAGATGACATCCTTATACTATGGAAAGGGTGCTTACAGGACATCTCCAATTTCATCAATTATTTGAACAAGGCTACCCCTTTTTTAAAATTTACCTTTAAGGTGCATGCACTAGTAATTGATTATTTGGATATTTGTTTGTACAAGGACCCACAAACAAGACTCTTGGCATCCAATATCTTTCATAAAAACACATACTCCAACTCATTTTTGCATTTTGACAGTCACCCCTTCTAACAAAAAAAGAGTGTCGTAAAGGGCCAAATGGTTCGATTGTCTAGATTGGTTAGTGGTGACATAAAATTTTTACGTGAGATGACAATTTTGATTTACATTTTTAGAGATGGGGAGATCCAATAAATTTACTGAGCAAGATAAAAAGGAAGTTGCTAAAAATAGGAAGGAGAGATTTGCACCTATTTTGAAAGTTAGTCTTCCTTCCAGTACACTTAATGACACTGTTATGCCCCAAAGGTGTTAAGATAGAAAAGGGGCAATAATAATTCATTGCAACCATGACAAGACATCCATAGTTACAATTCTTAACACCAAATGGAATGTATTATTCCCTTTGGAAGTGAAGGAACATTTGGTTGAAAAACCACAGTAGTAAGGGGAGTAATTTCAAAATTTGGTTGGAGAAAAGCAAGTCTGATAAAGAGGGTTCATTTAAGTCATTAATGTATAAATGTGGAGCTTACAAGTTTTGCAAGTTCATAAATGATGGACTCTGTGTCATGGGTTATGGTTACAACAGGTCAGTCATATGTCATATGTCTTGGATGCTGTAACTGTAATGCCAAAATGGTAGTGTATTTGGCAATGTGCTCGACCTGCCAAACATTTTATGTTGGCAAAAGTACAAGGCGATTAAAAGAACATATTTGTGAGCACATTAGGGACATTAAAAACAAAAAAGTTAGCAACACACTTTAGAGGCACTCCAGGGAATGTAACAGCTTTGTTTTTTGTGACTGACAAAATTGAACACAATGACAGTGGGGGGAGGGGGATTTTGAAAGTCTGCAAGAGACTAGGAAAACATTTTGGCAGTTGAGGCTTAATGCTATGGAAAAGCTCCTTTTCTGGCATTTTAAAGCTAAAAGCAGGTTCTATTTAGTTTGGCTTAATCTAACCTGATTATTTACATAATGTATTTTTGTGTATATACATACATTCATTTGCATTTTTATTGTTATTGTTATTATATATATAGGAGTATATTTTTAACATATCTTTATTGGTTGTAGCACAATATAAACTAGTTTTTAATATTTTATAGAAGATATAATTGGTGGAATAGTTGTCATGAGGTTTTAATTAACCGTGAAGGCTGTATGGCCGCTATTTAATTAATTGGGCATGTTGATTAAATGTGCTTATATATTGCAATGTATTTGCTTAGACGTTAGTCTGATGATGCCCTGGTTGTGTGGAGGGTGAAAGCAATAAGTCTTTGTTAAATAAAAGTGTCATCACTTAACTTGTTTCTCTCATTGTCTACCTGTACTTTGTTTTTTCCAGTTGGTTGCATTTTCTAACTAAAACCTGAGCACTGTAGCATTCTTGGCAGGGTATAAACTGTAGTAGCTACTTGCTACATTTGTAGTAAGCAGCTTACTGCAGTTTAGTTCATTACAGCCTATTGATACCTCCAGATGTTTCTGCAGTTACATCCTATGGATATGTCTAGGCATCAAGTATCACTTGTTAATATTTTCATTAATAATTCCAAAACAATGCTACATTCACAGTATTAGAAGATATCATCTGAAAGCTTACACAGTGAAAGACACGAGTGTATTGATACCTGACCTCTGTCTAGTGCAGATAAAGAGATACTCAGTATTATTGGAATACTATTTATTTATATTGTAATACTTTTCATGTTTCTCTACATATCTCAACAATCAAGGTGACACAGACAGAACTGTTTAGTTGCGTGTAAAAGCTCACAGCTGCATGAAGAAAATGCTAGTGGCAGCATATGTGTTGCTTGTATGCGTGCTGAGATATTGCAAACTGTTTATACAACATTACAAAAATACATAGTTACAGTATTTACTGCATTTATCATGGGTCATAAAATCTACTGTAAGGTTGCTACAATTTAAAAGAAGAAATTATTTTTTTTAACTGCAGTGTGAGAAAAGCGGTTTGGGGGGAGGGCAGAGAAACAATAACTGAATGGCTTGGGCAGGAGTGGGGGAGGGGTATTCATGCATCTGACCAAGTGCTTGGTGTGCCAGTAGAAGGAATCTGTTGGGGGGTGGGTTACATGGACTTCTTATTATTGTACTGACTTCATCCTGCCGAGGGGGTGGAGTGCTAGTTTGCAAGACCAGCACAAGGCGCTGGTTGAGCCAGGTACACTTCTGCTGTTTATAACTTCTTCTCTGAGGTTGTTAAGCACAGGCCCATGTACCTGGTTGCAGTACTGTTCAAACAAACACCTCAGACTGGGAAGCAATACAACTCACAGCTAAACCAAGGTCTTTGCCAGTTGTAAAATGACTAGAAGTGGTGGCACTTGGCTTCTTGTAATCTATGTGAGCATTGTGCACTTGCAAAGCAAAATGTGACACTGAATGTCAAAAGGCTGGAAAAGTGTATCATTACCATACCACTGGCGCAATGTTTACATACTTCTTCTCATTTAAATGACATCATGCACTCATTTGCATAAGGCTGTCTCTGTGACTTTCCTAGGGTTGTACATACATGCAGCAGACCTCTATGAATCACATTGCACTTTGTCTCTGCATGTCCTCAACCTGCAGTGCATACATCCATGAATAAGTATCAGTTACACCCTGTATTACCTTATAATGACACTGTGGACTGGAGTCATCAATCACTGACAAGACAGTCAAAGAGTGTAAAGTAGAAAACAGCAGTAGAATAGTGATAAAAAATCAAAAGTTAATCTGTTGCCATGAAAGAATATTCCTTAATAAGTAACAAAAATATATAGTCATTTGTTATAATAGATTCTGTTTTTGTCACCTTCTGTTTTTTAAGGAATGACCATACTGTTTACTTGAAATAAAAACAGTGAAATGTTTGGCAGCAAAATTTTAAATATTTAATGTAGATTCAGAATGGTTGGGGTTCTCTGTATATACAGATGAGGCGTTTAATATAAAATTTAATTTTTAGAAACAAATGTCAGTGATATTGTTGGTGAAAATTTAGTTACCTTCCTTCATGATATGACCATTAGCAGCAAACATCAAATTCCACATTTAAGGGAATATATTATATCAACAATCATTACAACAAAGATAAACTTTAGTCTGCATTACATGCAATTATCATAGCAGTGCTGCATAAAACATTATAATTTAATTAATTAAAACTAGATTTCAAGAGAAAGCTTGAGCCTGTAAATGCTGAAAAAACAGCATCACTGCATATCTATACAATGTGGGAACAATTCTGTATTAATGTAGTACGGTTGTTTGTGCTATTCAGTCTGTTGGGCAAATTATAAGAAAATGTTTAGCATAGTTGTATGTTTTGTCATTATAATTTGTTAGAATTCTTCATTTTACTTGTTTTAAACCTTTGGTAATACTCTAAATATATATAGTGCTTTTACCAACACAATATCTTGATTAACAAGTCCATTGTAGTTCCAGACTGAAACAATGTCCGCAGTGATCACAGTTCTGTTAAAAAGTCATTCCAACTGACAGGTAGAAAAGTCAAGGCAGTTCAGGTACACCGTGACCCTTAGTGATGACTGCAAACTTGTCGTAGCCATACATTATAATGCATTAGTAATGGGTTACTCAACATCCAGCCACACTGACGCTCTACTCCCCATGCTGTGCTTCAGGATGTGACCTGAGCTCTAAGGTCTCTTCACTTCAAGAAGGAATATGCCCTCATTGTCACCTATGTTGGAGTAAATGACCATAAACACTCTATCCTGGAGAAAATGTAGAGAGAGATATAGTTTAGCCCTATGTACATATGTTTGAGGCAGGTTTGATACTTATCTTAAGAAGTATGTTGCCTTTGTCCAAGAATGATGCCATTGTTTCAAACAAAAATAATTGTTTTTAAAAATTGGCTTATTAACTGGTATCATTCTACGGGATCTAGTGTGTGTCAAGAGGGAGGTGATGATTGGCAGACTAGCCTGCTCTACCATGGATAGCCTTCACTTCTATGTTCAGTGGTTCTACATACTGGCTAAGACATTTTCTAACATATTGTGTTTTTTTTTAGGTAAAGGTCATTTGCTAAATATTCCAAATAAATTGTAATCTGGCCTACATTGATATGTCTTTTCACAATGCTAGGACTCTAAATAACAAATTGCCTGATTTAGAGGTGTCAATGCTCAAAGACATCCATGTGTGTGTGTGTGTGTGTGTGTGTGTGTGTGTGTGTGTGTGTGTGTGTGTGTGTGTGTATTATTATTATTAATAATTGTAACTATTTTTCAAAATGCAAGCAGATCAGGAAAGGAGACTGTAATTAATTCAGCAGATATTCAGACTTTCTTCATTTTAGATAAGCATGTATCCAATGGTCTAATTTTATTTTTTATTCTATCCATTTTTTTTCAAGGTATGTGACTTGTTCAGCATCACGCAGTAATCAAATAAAGGTGGAAGGAATCAAACACTATACCCTTGATTATAAGAAGTGCCTCATTAATAGTGCAGAGCCTTAATCCTCTGCCCTAACTGCCAGACCAATCCCTTCCATCCAACTACCTATACCTTCCATATCCCCATGCCGAAAACAATCATCAATAGTCAAAATATTGTTATTTGAAGTCAATAACCAACATCTCAAAACAATAATATTCCATTAAAAGATACTACCTTTTTGTGATGGGTAAGTCAGTGTTAAGTTTTTTTTTTCTTTGTTCCAATAAGACAAACTTATCCTGTTTAAAACTGTACTTGCAATTGCTATTAAACTAAACACAAATAATTGAAATTCAACAGAGGACATAACATCCATGCATCAGTGAGCCAAAAGCTCTGCTCAGATTTATAGACAAAGCATGGTCTTCATAGAAACAAAACTCTTCACCAGAGAATTGTACTGCCTTCTCCTCTCTACAAAACCTAGCTAAGCAAAGCATATGCAGGCACACAACTAACTATTTCAAATGCAAACAACTTGCTCTGCTAGGCAAACTCAACACTTCTGGCAGGAAGTAAATCTTCTCACAGGCTGAAAATCTACAGATCCCACTTCCTATCCAGTCACCACCAAGACCTCTTAAGGCTACCTCTCAACCTCTAACTTTCTCAAGGAATTCAGCTAACCCCTGAATACCAGAAAGTCTACTTTTCCCATTTATTCACCCACCCACCCCCACCTTTTATCCTTCTCTTCTATTTTAGGAAATGTACTCACATATGCATTGATCCCTGTGCATCCCCTGGTACAGACAACCTACTCCAGCATCATCTCACCAAGAGATCGTACTCCCTTTACCTCTTCTCCACTTTCCTAACTTCTGCCAAACTAAAAGCACAATGCCAATAATATGGAAAACTGCACCTATCAAACCCCTTCCCAAACAACTTCAGCCACAAAATGCTACCCCAAAACGTCCACCCTCTCTCCATTTTCCATACACTTGGTAAAATACTTGAAAAAAAATCATCTATAACCAGCTGTCAACTTACATCCAATAGTATCACCTCCTCTCTCTTAAACAGCATGGATTATGGACTTGTTAGAAGTCAGTGATAGCATTATGTTCACTTACAGATTATATCCTTCTCAGACTGGATAAAGGAAACCTTTCAGGGGCACCCTTAATTGATCTTATTAAAGCTTTTGTAGGCAGATTTGGCTCCTCCCTATCTCCTGCAGCACCCTTTACTAAAGGAGCACCCCAGGGCTCCATAGCCACAGCACTGTTGTTTTCAGTCTTTATAAAGAAGCAGGTGATTCATTTCTAACTCAATCCACTCAGAAATAACACTGCCTCACCCTTTCTAAAACCAGATGGCTCCAAGTCTTGTTCAGAGTTTAGCTGCTCCTAGGGACTCGTCTTTTCAAACTGCTTCAACCAGGTGCCTTCCTGCCTGTTGCTGCCAAACTGCATAATAAAACCACCACATACAACCTCTGCAACCTCTCCCAATTAACATCCTCACTCCAAACCCCCAAGCTGAACTATACCTTACCAGCTACTACTTCTCCATTCTTGAAAGTATATTCTGGCAACTCCCCTCACCTAAAAGAAATCTCCTCTTTCAGAGCAAAACAAATGAAACCATCAAAAATCTGACTTCTGGTACTTCTCCAGTGGATGCATCACCTAAATCATCCCTTATCTACATCGCTTCTAAACTGGCACTCTGTTCTCACCTGCTGATTACCTCTCTTATTTGCCACTAAAATTAATCCAGATTTGGCTTTCAACTCTGTTAATAGTATTTACTTGTTTTAACTGTCTATGTGACTCTTTACCTTCTGTGATTATTGCAGGTTTGTAAATTAGTTCTGTTTTGTTTTTTGTGACTCTCTTCACCTGGGCTGTGCCTGCAAATTGTCTATTGTGATCAGTGTGCTACCCTGGTAAACAAACTAACTAAATATATAAATAAATATGCATGACTACTATCCAAATTATTGTTGGGTATCTTCTTAACCAAGTAAGTTACTTTGGCCCACCATGCTTGAACATGCCAACTACGTAAGAAATCAATAACTTATTTGACCACATCCATGCCAATATTTTTTTATTCATTTATTTTGTAAATTCTTTTTTCACCAGAGATTTGATTACATAAAGGTGAATATTTTTAGAAGAAATGTTCTAAATATATTAATATACAATTGTCAAATGAATTTGTCATAAAGACTTAAACAATTTGCATCATAAACCATCAACTTGGGTATGTTTATAAAAAGAACCCTAATGGTTCAATTTGAGGTTTTAAGCTATGCCATTTACCCATAAATTTTAGACAAAACTAGTACTGTCGTTATATGAAGGATAGATTGTCCCATATATGTTCAGAAATATTGAGAAAATCATCTGATTCAGAAATTAGCCCTGAATAATTACCTATGGACAGAGTTTTAGTGGACTTTGTTCCTGCCAATAAAACATCATGAAAAAAATGGGTCTATATCAGAATGCCAAAGTTTTAATACTTCGAATCACTAAAGATCGAACTTTAGTGATCGAAGTCTTAAAACTTCAAATTCCAATAAAAATATTTTTAAAAGTAAATAAGACAAACAAAAGCAAGCCCCCTGCACCCCCACACCCCCCCTGTTACTTAAATATACCAACTCCAAGACTCAGTTCACTACAGTGCGGAAATGGAAGATTTCCGTTTCCTACACTGTAGCGCAATCTCAGAGTTGGTATATTTAAAGAGTGGTGGGTGTGGGAGTGCAGCCCCCCTCCGTACCACACACTCCAGAGACCTCAACCTCATTACCACAATCAACAGAACATGCTGGAGGGACAGGTTCATAACCCAGAGACTGCCCATGGTATGGAATAGACTTCCTATACATGTCAAACAGAGCACCTCACTGTGGCCCTCTTCAAGAGAAATGTTGATGAGTGGATGGGAAATAGAAAATTTACCCTGTGGATCACTCCAGTGGCTCACCTTGACAGAAGCACTAGGAACTAAGGTTGGGTGGCACGATGCCAGGGTAATCATATGGGATAGACTTGTAAAGGCTTCAGGGCCATTAGTCTAGTACCAGTGGTGGCTGGTGACTTCAAATCAAAGGGGGGCTGCAGGAGACAGCTGAATGAGTGAGGTCAATGGGAAGGGGTGTGGCCAACTAGAAAGGGGAGGAGCTATGCTCAAAACCACAAAAACTAACTAAATACACTGCCCTGGGTGCCAAACCGTCATTATGAGAGTCTAGTCAAGACAAAATGAAGTGTAGAAGAATAAAAATATTTCAATGCATTGGCTACATGACAACTTATTTAATATCTAGATGGAAACAAAAAGGTTGTGAGGCATGAAAAAATAAATTACTTTTTAAATGCATTAATGGCATGCCAGTCAAAATCAAGTATAAGAAAAACAAGCAGCACTCAACTCAAACCACTTCTTGCACTGCAGTTCTAATTATAATTTATATTCAGCTTTATTAAAGTACCAAGTAACATGCTGAAAGTAGAAATCTCTGATGCCCCCACTTGTAAAAATGTTTCTTATCCAAAAAAAAGACCTGCTGCCTGACAACTATCTACTTGTTTCATGGGGAAAACATGATCAAAGTAAAAAATGAAAAGCAAACAAGAAATAAGCTCAAGATACATTGCTTAAAAGGATTACTGTACAGGTTATGGACCATATGATTGGCATTCTGTTTAGTTTATGGGTAAAGCCTGCAGAGATGACTGGAAGTCTGCAAGTGTAATGAGCTTCTTAAAATAATGTAATCCTGTCCTTTATTACAAATACTGTCATATGCATTTCAATACCCAAGGCTTATACATTATCTAGTTAAGTATTCTCTACATGGCAACAACAGAAAGGCTTTCAATGTTGGCAATTCTTTAACAGTATGCTTATTAAAGCTTACTTGCATCTTACTATCTCAGCCAAGCTTACCTGATGGTCATTAAAGTATTGCTACTTAAACACAGAGCAACAGGCACTTTGAGTAATAAGCATAAATCAACTGTACAAAAAATATGACAGAAACCAGACCATTCTGCAAAACTCAAGGACAGATGAAAAGCCACTCTAGTACTTGTGTCTACCTTGGATGGGGGGGATACTCTTCACATTTACACTGCATAACTACTACTTGCCTTGCTTCGACACATCCAGAGTCACTACATGGGGGAGTGGGGTGCAACAATTATGTCACGATTTGAAATGTCTCTGGCTGACTGTGATGGCCCTGACGCATTTGTCATACCTCTCAATCTCAGAGCAAGAAATCTGGACAAAGCCATGCAAAGAAGTGGGACAAAGGCCCAAAAATAAGGACAATTTTTAAATATTGGTCTTGTAAACTTAGAAAGATAATAGAATAGGTCTTGCATTAGTATGAATTTTCTGAATGGTATGAAATCTGAAACTCAAATGTCTGTCATTATTTTCTAACTTCAGTCTTTAATGATTTGTCACTAATTTGCCAAACAAAAACACAATTTTATGAAAAATGGACCAAAAATGTGATGTAAAAATATAAAATAGCCACACAATACAGCTGGGAACCTGTCAGAGAAGGGACACTTTAATATAAGTACAACTAACTTGAGCAGCTGACAAAATAAAAGAATCTACATGCATTTCTGAAATAAAAGTAAACTATAACTCTGATTATTACAGTTATTTTTTAATTGTAAACCCTCCATGTTTTCTTCCAAAATTGCTATTTTGCGGAGGGATTATTAGGGGGAAGAGCAACATTTTGAGCCAAAATCAGGGACAGTTGAGAGGTTTGGCTATGCCTAATTCTATAAAGCAATTTATTTGCATGTACCTCTCAACCTGTTAATGCAATAAATCTGGACAAGGCCAAATATATTGGGGGAATATATAAACAGTACTAAAAATTGCTCTTGTATAAACTGGGACAGTTGATAGAACAACAGGTCTTACTTTAGCATGCATTTTTCCTGAAGGTTATGAAGTCTGAAACTCAGTCTGTCATTATTTAGTGACTTAATTCCTAAATGATTTGCCAGAAAACCACAAATTTTATGAGGAACCAACCAATAAGAAGCAAAAATCTATTCATTCTTTGAAAATCTGGACAGTTGGGAGGTATAGCTCAGCTGGGACTGTCTTTAAGTTTGACGCCCTTCCCCCTCACAAAATCATGGTCGAATTGAGCCTCCCCCTGCAGCCATTCCAATGATCCATTACTTTGCTATTTCACTCCATTTACCATAAACACTAATGTGCATACTGATTTACTTCTATGATGATTTGGACTTCATTTGAAAGTTTTATTTTGCATTTTACAGCACAAACCCTAAGACATCTGCTAAACAAACTTAGCATTAAAACTTCTCTGCCCTTGAAACTCACATTCATTGAAACAGCATTGAAACCCACATTCAAAGAAAATACATTTCACCAGTGGCCGATAAAGATTAATTCTGGGCTGTTTTCAAATCATAGGCCCCTTGCATATGAAACATACATGTGCTCTTTGATATGCCTTCCTATTGTTTTGAACATTTTTCCAGTAAACTATGAAACAAAACGCATGCACCAATAATGACAAAACTGCCCAATTCAGAACATCTTTCCAGTAAACAATGAAACAAAATGCATGCACCCATAATGACAAAACTGCCCAGTTCAGAACATTTCCATCATAAAAGTCTACTCAAACTTCTACAGTCCACCATTATCAGTAAATATGCACAATTCTACAGTCCACCATTATCAGTAAATATGCACAATTCTACAGTCCACCATTATCAGTAAATATGCACAATTTCTGAAGAAGTAAAAAAGTCATCTAAATATTTCCACATTAAATAAATCTGTAACTAATGAAGAGGTTGCTGCTAGCAAACACCTTTATATTTTATGGTTTAATCGAAAAATAAAGTGTCTGATGCCCCTGAGGAATAAATTGCCTATATTACATTAAAAATGATAAGCTAGTAATATTGCAGTAGGAAATGGATGACAAACTGATAACAGGCTCATAGTTAGTATCTTAACTTTTTCAGTACGGCAGCATTCACCCCTTGTGGGAGTAGAACCAACAACCTTCTGCATCAAAAGCAAGTACACAACCTGTTGTGCTATTAACAATGCAAGCTGACTTAGCATAAGCAGCACTAAACTTCTCTTCCCCTGCAGCACTCAGCTCCTTGTAAAATCTACTCAGTACTCAACTGCATCTCAACTTCGCAGCACAAGAAATCTGGAAAAAGCCAAATTTATTGGGGGGGGGGGGTGGTCAAAAGCCGAAAAACCAGGGACATATTAAACATTGCTTGTATAATCTTGGAAAGTTGCTAGAATAAAATGCTGTGTTACCACCATACATTTTACTGCCAAGGTCCCTGTGCAAAACAGTCAGAGCAACATACCACTACGCCAAATCAGCTGCATTGTGAAAGAGTGGAAGACTGAAACTTAAATGGCTATCATTTAATGAATTCAGTCCTCACCATAGCTGTCAACCTCTTAGCACAAAACAACTGGACAAACCCAGTAATGAGGGAATACAGCCCTCAAACATATTCAGTGAATTCAGTTCTTGCCATAGCTGTCAACCTTAGCGCAAAAAACCTGGACAAAACCAATAATGGGGTAATACAGTCCCAAAAATAAGGACACATTTCAAATATTCATCTTATAAACTTGGGTTGTGTTACTATGTATTTTCTGAAGAATATGAAGTCTGAAATTCAAATGCCTGTCAATTTTACTTCTGACGGAAGAAAAACAATTTTCAGCAGAGGCCCAGGGAGAAATACTGCAGACACATGTCTTTGTAAAATGGCAGGACACCAGATCAGATCCACACAAACATAGGGGTGAGATGCAGACTCCGCACAGAAGGCACCCCAGCCAAGAATCAACCCAGAAAAACCTATAGCTGTGAGGCAACAATGCTACCACTGCACCATCAAATATGTAAGGAATTAAACATTCAGAAACCTGAAGTCTGAAATCCCTCCTTCTGGGTACTGTGTTATACAGACTGGTATGGGAGGAAAGCTTCTCCTTTTCTCAGAGAATTCCAGAAGGAGCTGCAACTCTATAATTTAAGGTTCTTCACACCAACTACAGTACATTTGCAAATTCCACAATCCATCCTGAAAGGCATAAAGCATGCTTTTTCCATACTGGCCCCAAAGGTTTATGAAACGGTGTAAGAAGATATTAGACCAGTACAACTGACCACTGATTTCCTTACACAGCTGAAACACTTTCTATTCCAGAACACAGTTTAACTACACTTCCTATACTCTTACTGCTACTTTTTTGAGGCTCACTAGCCCTCATTCCTCTCCACATTAAGGCAGTGAACCTGCTGCAGAGTTACACACCCCAACGTATTACAGCTAGAACACATTTCCTTCTACAACTTCCAACACACACAGACACACACACACAGACACATACACACACACACACACACACACACACACACACACACACACACACACACACACACACACACACACACACACACACACACACACACACACACACACACACACACACACACACACACACACACACACATACACACACACACACACACACACACACACACACACACACACACACACACACACGCACACACACACCCCGACCATCCATAGCTGTCTTACCTGGAGCGATAGATCCAGCTGCAAACCCAAACCCATAAATCCATAGCTGCACAATACAGCCACATAAATCAAACCCCCGATACATCCACATAAATCCAATAGCTGCCGCGAGATCTTCCTCTGACGAGAGTCCACACATCCACCACGTGAGATCTTCCCCCGACGAGAGACTCCAGACTGCCGACGTTGCAGTCTGAGTCCGATGAGTTTCCAGCAACAGTCTATGCAGTTACAACTGCATAGACTTCTGGGATCTCTGCTCTTACATGTTTCCCAGTCTGGACTGCTGCTGAAACAGTCTGCGCATGCTCCAGACTGTCTCAGCAGCAGTCCGGACTAGTGCGCATGCGCGAAAGTCTGCAAATTTTTAAATTTTTTTTAAATCTTATTTTATCTTTTATTTTCTTTAATTTTACAGCTGGGGGGGGGGGCTGAAGTCCGGCAGTCCAATAGCATAGGCCGCCCCTATCTAGTACGCACCTATGAACCTATGAACCTATGAACATATCCATGAGAAAATACATAAACAGATCTCTTAAGGAACATACTTATTTCTAGAAATTCCTTTCTTAATCAGAACAAATGAGTCTTACCATGGTCACTTTCAATCACTGAATTTCTAATCTGATAAATGCAGGTGGGCTCCAAAAATAATGAGCAATTTAACATATTCCTCAGTCAGACTAAAGAAGGTTTAGAAAGTCATTCTCATGATTTTGCAGCCACTTGAGCAAGTTTTTGTTTTTGTGATAGTCAACCTAAAGACAAGAAATGCCTCCTGACCTACTGACAATTGCAAAACCTTCAAATGACTCATGGACAAACTCAGTGCTTTACAATTGCTTAGATGTCAAAGGCTCTTCTCTCCATCAGGCACTGCAGCTGGGCTGTTACTTCCACTCAGTTTGCTTCATATTTTCTAATTGCATTTAATACGTCCTGTGAACCTGAAATGACTTATAACCTCTCAGAAAATATACTGATAGCAAGGGTGGTTATAGCACCCAAAATATTTATTGTATCATTCAGCATTTCTTTACTGATCCAAACTGTGCTTTTTTCTTTGTGTTTCACATACTAATCATTTTTAAAAATACTAACATATTCCTGATTTGGTATGTGTTGTTCTGCAACTGTAGCACAGTCAATATTTAGTCCTTTCACTTATGTGATTCGTATCTAACTGACATATGCCTTGGTCCCAGTCTAACAACATTACAACTTGGCATTTTAAAAGTCTGGACTCATACTTGATTTGCATGTAGTCCAGTCCACTCAACCAGCTTAGTTTGAATATACACTCATTACCTTCCACTTTCTTGGTAACTCCAGTTATTAAATTATTTTCCATCAAATTCTATCTTCATGATCTGCTGGTTTATCTTTAATATTTCATGTTCAGATTAAAAACTAAAAATCTGATCCTATAAATAACCACACTATGACTGAAGTCCCTCAACTGTAATTGCATGTAAATTCAAGACCTCAACCATCTTTTTGTCCCTTATATTGGGTCTATATTATGTGATTGAAAAATGTGTTCATCAAACATGTTTTCATCGACACATAAACAACAAAAACATTAATCACCAAACAGCCACTTCAGGGAATTTTTTTCCCAGGGGAAAAAATAATTTGGCAAAATAAAAACAAACTTTCAAACCCTACAAAGTGGGGGGCTGTGCACCCACACACCCCTAACTAAATATACCAACTCCGAGATTGCACTACAGTGGGAAAGGGCAAATCCCCAGTGATGGCCAAGTGTTTTTTCCCCTGGGAAAAAATTAGCTGAAGTGGCCGTTCGGAGATTAGTGTGTTCGCTGTTTATGTGTCAATGAAAATGTGTTCGATGAACATGTTTTTCGATCACATAATATAGACCCCTTTGTATGGGGCTATAAAATTATTCAGCCTCTTACTTATTTCCTTGAAACCCACCAAAAGTTCTTTTCATTTTAGCTAGTCATGGTGATCATTAGCACTGTGAACGCTAGACTCCTTGGAAAGAACGTACAGCCTCTTCTTCATCCAACACTTGGTTGTGAACCATATGCAGTGCTTTAGTGGACTCATCTGCTTCTTGACTTTGTTTTTAAATCTCTATTTCTTCATAAAAGCTGTACCAAAAATATATTTTTCCAAAAATGGAGCATCAGAACCAAGTTGCTAAATGTTGCCCCAGCAAATCACTGCAAATTTCTGCTTTTTAGGCATTCTTGGTAGTGAGAAGTTATGGAAAACACCCACTTACTTACTACCACATCATCATCAGACCAAGACATTTATATATAGTGACCGCAGACAACAATTTAACTGGCTACAGTATGACATGTGTAGAGCATAGGTACCTGTATCTTCCTTGTTGTGTAAGAGTATGCAGAGGATAGCAAGATGAATCGACCCAAACAATGAACGATTAACCTCAGCAAGGGATATAATGTTATCCCAGGCTTTTTATCACATGTCAAGATTCTCCTTGAGATGAAAGAAGAAACAGAATCCTATTTATGCATATCTCTATTATAACCTCCTTATTAGATTGAGGTACTGTTAGGGCAGCATGACGCTGTTTCACACACTTT
Source organism: Protopterus annectens (assembly GCF_019279795.1). Classification (NCBI taxonomy): domain Eukaryota; kingdom Metazoa; phylum Chordata; order Ceratodontiformes; family Protopteridae; genus Protopterus; species Protopterus annectens. The sequence goes on along the minus strand of NC_056736.1, from coordinate 440,163,907 downwards.
TAGGGTGTACCTTCTCATAAGATGTGTGTTCTCCTTGATTCTGTCATCACTGTATAATAGTTATGTCAGTCTTTTCTCATGAGTTCTTTGTGCTATTATTTCTGCTTTATGTCAGCATCACAGTACCCCTTAGTATTTCGGAATTAGTATTTCGGAATCACATATAACACACTTGAGGATGAATTTGTGCCACTTTGTGAGATTTACATACATTGTTCTTGTCTGGACCAAGCTTCATGCAGTATAATTTGGTGAATTATAAACTTTGGGCCTTTGTCTGCACATCTGTTATAGTACCTTGTACATTCTATCCTTTCTGAAGCAGGACCATGGTTTCAGTTCAACAACATCACACAGTACAAAAAATATGTGATATATTCTCTCTTTCATAGGTTCATAGGTAAGTACTAGGCTATCTGCCCAAGGGCATTTATAAGCCAAGCCAGAATGTGTTGGCTTTTGCCACCCCCTTAGATTAGTTCCATGTGCCACTGTCCAGCAGAGCCACTGCAGTGATCCCCGGGGTAAATTTTCTGTTTCCCATCCACCCGTCAAGGGTTCTCTTGAAGAGTGTTAGTGAGGGGCTCTGCCTGATGTATATTGGAATCCTGTTCCAAAGCATATGGCAGCATCTCTGGGACAGGAATCTATCCCCCCAGCATGTCCTATTTATCGTTGTGGTGAGGTTTATATCTCTAGAGCGTGTGGCTCTCCGGGATTTGTTTTTTTTTAGGTGGAGCATGTCCATCAATTCTGGGTTGGACATGGCCTTTTATGTCAGGCAGAGATCACCTCTGAGTAAACTGTATGCAACCGAGTACAGCTGGAGTTTCTTGAGTCGGGCTGCATAGGGCATCTGTTTGAGGCTAGTAATCCTCTTGGTGAGGTACTTTTGTGGTCTTTCCAGCTGTTGCAGGTGTCTTGTAAGGTACATCCCAAATGGGACATTGTATTCTATGATGGGTCTAATGAGTGATGAGTAGAGAGGCACAATAACCTCTTTTGTTCTACATGTGAACCCTTTTGTGATTAGGTGGGCCACACAGAAGGATTTTCTAACCACCTTGGCAATATGATTATCAAAGGAGAGATTACAATCTACTTAGGTCCCCAGATCCCTTATTAAATTTTTTGTATTTAGGGGACTACAACCTATGTGGTAGTTCACGGGTACTTTGTTTTTTCCAAAGGGGATGACTATGCACTTTTTGGCATTTAACTTGAGGCCATGATTTTGAATAAAAATTAACTGTTTCTCTCAGCAATGTATGAGATCCTTCATTTGTTGCCCATGTTTTTCCATCATATATACATTACTATTTCTCATTCTTTCTGCAAGAGGGGTAAACATCCACATTTTTTCTCAAACGTTGGAGACAAAATTTAATTTGCTGTACCAGACTTCACCACTGTAAATAATGTTGCTTTATAAATAAGGTTTTGAAAGAAGTGCATATATTTATTGCATACAACTTGGCATATTCATTGCTGCTTTGTATCTCTCTGCTCTTAAATGTGAACTATATCCTTGCTAAATGTTACCAAACATTGTCAAGTGATATCTGTACCATATTACACCATATTTCCAAGTCACTTTACATACTAAAATCATAGAAGGAAGGTACATTTTCAACAAAAAAGCACTCTGCAATCTGCATCAGGTGAGAGTTGTTTCACAATGATTATCCATATCCGCTGAAACTAGCTGCCCTAATAAAAATAACCAACATGGCTTTATTCATTTTCTTATTCATGCTATTTATTTATTAACACTAAGACTACTACACATCTGATTGCAGTTTTCACTAGTACTGCCCTCCTTAAACCCTCTGTATGTACTAATTACTAAAATTTTATAAAACTAAATCATGATTACTTGCCAAAATGTGGTGCCTGTTGAAATTCCAGTGACCATAACTGTGTTCCTCACAATAGAGAAGCTACAACTATAAATGGGATAAATACGGAGTTTGAAATTGTGGTACCTTAGGACATTCTTTGTTACTTCAAGCTACAATTATGTTATCATTACTCTGTCTTAAGTAGCAAGGATATTGGGGCACAGATCCCCATGTGGTAGGTGTTTGGGGGCAAATCCCCCTGCAAAAACATTTTAGCAATATAACAGCAGCTTTCAAAATTCACTGTTTTTTGTTTGAGTTGTAGTTTATCATTCAGACATTTGAGATCTGCACATTCAAGTCTCACATTTATGACAGTAAACCTGGCAAATTTGCCACATACTGTTCTTTAGCCATGTTAACTTAACAGTCAGTTTAACCTGTAACATGCAGTTACAGGCAGGCATGTGGCAGAGTGAGTAGCATTGTCACCTCACAGCAATTGGTTCTCTGGATTGATTTTTGAGTGCCTTCTGTTTGAAGCCTGCAAGTCCTCTCTGTTAATGTGATTTTTCTAAGGTAATCCAGTTTCCTCCAACATGCCAGGCACATGCACTACATGGATTAGCAACTCTACGTTGTTCATAGGTTTGTAGTCAGTGTGTGTATGTGTGTGCGTGTGTGCATGTCCGTGTGTGTGTGTGTGTGTGTGTGTGTGTGTGTGTGTGTGTGGTGGGAGGGAGGTGTGTGGGGGGTGTGGGGGTGTGTGTGATGGAGGAAATATCTGGCAATCTACTTCCATTCCCTAATTGCCTAGTAAACTTTCTGGATGGTAGCATCTGTGTGTGGGACATACTGATCAATCTCTTAGCACAAGAAATCTGGACAAAGCCAAAAATAATGGGTGAATAGAGGCCCAAAAATAGGGACAAATTTTAAATATTGCTCTTATAAACTTAGAATGTTGCTAGAATAACAGGTTTTGTGTTACCATGTTTTTTACGAATTGACATGAAGTCTGAAATTCAAATCCATCCATCATCCACAGCCCCTTTTTCCCATTTGTTCACATGGAGTTGCGGTATCAGTTCAACAGTGACAATTGTCTAGATCCGAAGTTCAAACTGCTGGGGTGGTCATGCCGTTGCTATTCTTTCATACTACATGTTCACACCTGTGGCCAGTTTAGAGTGTTCGGTTCACCTACTGCATGACTTCAGAATGTGGATGGAAACTGGAGCACCCGGAAGAAACCTACACAAATACAGGGAGCACAGGCAGAGTCCACACAGAAGACACCTCAGCCAATAATTGAACTGTTGAACCTTTTGCTTTGAGGCAACAATACTACCCACTACACCACTGTGCCACGCCAAGTATGAAACTCAAAATTCCATCATTATTTAGTGAATGCAGTCCTTGCTGGTTTTCCAGAAAAAAACACAAATTTTATGGGAAACATACCAAAAATATGAGACAAAAATCTAGACATTCAGTGAACATCTGAAGACTTGAGAGGTATGCCGTGGGGTCACTTCAGGAGCTAGAAGCAACTTAACAGCACTGAATGGATGGATTAGGCTCTATCTTTGTATCCTAGGACATTATTTTAGTATGTGTTCTGACAGAGGTCATGACTAAAATCGGCTTTCAGATAAATCAGGCATTTAAGAAAAGACTAGCTGAATGAATGAATGAATAAACAGCTTGCATTTACAGAATGTTCCTTAAAAGAAGAAGACGCAGCTTCATTCCTAAGGGACTAGAACTGATGAACCATGGGAAAAGGAAGGTGTTTTTGGAACATATTTCCCTAGATGTATCAGGCAGTGCTTTAGCCACTAGAAGCATTCTGGAAGGTGTGACTGATAATAATGTTACAAAGACAAGAATTAAGGAATATAGGTTCACTGAGGACATGAGCAAGATTATAAAACTTTTTTTTAAATATTAAGCAAACCATCCAGTAACAGAAATACAAAAGGGCAAAGTCTTCTAGAAATGAACCAACAAACAGGCAGGCAGGTTGAGTTTTAGACAGTGAGCAGAAAGAATTGGAAGCGTTGTCTGATCACAAAAAAACAAAAAACAAAAAAAAAATTCTAAGCTTTAGGAAGGGCATAGCTGATAAATGCATATGTAAGTAAAGGAATAGAGTCTGCATTGGATGGAATTTATTGTGTGAGGTAAGGACAGAAGCTATTACTTCAATGTGACAAGTTAGGCACTGAGCCATGCAAGACAATGTAACCACTATCATCATTGCTCTCAAGTATGCATCATCACAATGCAGGATTAATAGATAGTACTTAAAATTCATGTTGCCACCAGGCAGGCTGGGAATTCGGTAGTCAAGCGTCCCTTTAAGCATACATTCTGAAGTTCAGTATTAAACCCTTTTCTGTTTACTCAACATGTTGAAGGTCTTACATGGCGATTATGAATGAAATGGAGAATATGCAGCTCACATATCACAAATGAAAGTCAACCTGTCCTGCAGAGAGTACATTTTTACTTATGTGTTTTTATCACCTTATGCTTGACGTTGCCAAGGCAACTAAACCCTTTGCTGCTATAAATATTCACCAGCAAATTGCATGCTCCAGTGTCACAACGTGTAGAGAAAAATGTTTCCTTATTTTTCATATTCCTGTGGCACTGCTTATGTAAATAAAGTAGTACCGTTTGCCTTTGGCAAAAATCTCAAAACAATCACATGGAAATGAATATGCATTCTTATGCATACTGCAGATGTGTCTCTGTAGAAACACATTTATTCCCTTTATGTTTACTCCATGCTAACAGATAGATTAAACAGCAAAAATATACTGTTTCTGATCTTACTGAATTAAATGAATGCATATATTTGCTGAGTTTCATCTTGGGCTGGCATTGTGTGTGTGTGTGTGTGTGTGTGTGTGTGTGTGTGTGTGTGTGTGTGTGTGTGTGTGTGTGTATGTGTGTGTGTGTGTAACTGATATGTAGAGAGACATAAATATGTGAGTCACCAGAAGGACAGGCTATTACACAGTTATTTTCTCACATCTTTGTAGGGGTGACCCTGAAGTTGTGTACTGGTTAACCAACCTGTTTAAACTAAAACTATGCAAGTGGAACATGGAAGATTCTGAATCAAGATGGATATTATTAACAGCTCAGTTGTTTTTTCCTTGTGTCTCCTACATACTGAGCCGCAACAGTACATTCATAGAATGAGGATTTAGTTAATCTAGTCTGTATATCCATGCCTAATGGGAGGCATCTAGTAAATGACATTAAATCATGGTCAATGGAGTATGCCTTGTGCTGTCTCAGATAGACATTTGTCATCTTATAACTTATATCTTAAGGTATGGCATGCAGATCCAGGGATGTAATCATTCCACTATTTTTCTCTCATTAGGGTAATCAATGAATGTAACTCCCCTTTTGGTATGTAATTGTCCAAACACTTATCATAAGTAGAATAACCACAATGTTTTCTCACCGAAAAAAAAAAATCAATGGCTTAAATCATAAAATCTATGCAGACCATCTCAAAGCCTTTTCCCTTTCCTCACTATCATATAAATTAATAATACACAACCTCTGCTTCGCATACAGAACCTCTTCTGACATCATCCTGTCAAATCTGAGAAACACTTGCAAGTCCAATGTTAGTGTGAACACCCACTCAAGGGATCTCAAACTTTTTTGCAATGTTAATAGGACATACTGGAGGGATAGGTATGTATCGCATAGAATACCACTTCTATGGAATTGCCTCACTCCACATAAAGCAAAGCACTTCTCTTACTCCACTCAAATGAAACTTGGACAACTGAATGGGAAACCATAAATTAACTCCTGGTTTAACAGACATGTCACTCATGACAGAAAAAAATAAGTAAATGTCCCTACTTTCAGGATATTCATTCACAAAATTTAACAGTTAAAAAATTGGAAGGTAAGGCTAAGCTTCCGTAGATCCTCACAGATCACTAGCCTAGTAAGTAGCTATAAACCTATAATATAGCTTAGAGGTTCAAACCTGTGACCTATTAATGGACTTTACTTTCTAGTCTGAAGTTTGAGTCCCTCAGTGCCTGTTTCTGCATTGTGTGACGCTGAACAAGTCAATTAATCACATTACTGTGGCACCATGTCATTCATCGAACAATTGCAGAAACACAAAAAACAGATACTGAAGTAAGGCACAGCAGAGCAGGAGAGCCACAATCTATGAAAAAGCCATTTTACTTCAGAAAACAGTCTTGTTTAAAACACCAAAGAAACCACAATCTAAAAAACTATTTGTTAAGGGCTTTCGTCTCTGTCAAATCAGAGACTTCTTCAGAACATCTTTTTACTGCTCAAACTTTGTTTTAAATACATGAACACTGATAAACATGACCCCTAACTACAGAAATTGACCAACCAGCTTCCTATAATACAAAAATATATATGCAAGTACTGAACATGTATTAAATATTTAAAATGACTATCCATACTAATTAAAAGATAAATACGTATAAAAGTATTTTAAACCTTTCAAATACCAATTAACCATGGAAAAACCATATAAAATATATAAATACAGACATTTAAACGTTTATGATATTTTAACATACAGACATTTTGCCATCATTTTATCTTTCCATAGCGTTTAGTTTTAAGAAACATGGCAGGGAGAATGAATCATTTAAACCAGGCCACTGCGTGGCGTTAGTTATGAGTCGGCACATTGCGTCTTGTTTTTCTAGATATAATGCTCAAGGCCCGCCTCTTATATCTGGCTCAATAACTTCTAAGACAACAAATTTAAAGGAGTGGTCATTAAATTCCATACAATGTTTAGACAATGCATTTGTGTCCTTCTTATTCCTTATGTCCCTTAGGTGCTCATATATAGGGTTACTCAGTTTCCTCTCAGTTTTCCCGATATAGAAACAGGGACACTTCATGCAGAAGGCACAATATACAACTTTTTCAGTGTTACAAGAACATTATTTATTTAACCTAAGAATCACATCATTAACATTAAAAGTACACCCCTCCCAAATATATGGGCAATAATTACAAGAGTCACATTTTTTCATACTCCCATTGTAGGGGCCTTTTGAAGTTGTTTCTAAAATTCCCTTTCCTACATACAATATTTGGTTTCTCCCCAACATATTGTCTTGTATATTTATTATTCAAAATTACAACCCAATTTTAAAATAATATATCAGCAGTTATTTTGCTGGAATTATTAAAGCTTGTAATAAAAGCAATACTGAAATTATTATTATTACTTGACGTATCGATTATGGGCTCACTTAAAACAGAATCCACATCTTGGTTAGGGGTATTAATATTCACAGTATGGCTCATTCTTTCTTCTTGATATTGGTTAAGCAGAGGTAAAAAATCGCCCCTTTCACATTTATTAATTACTTCTGTCATGACATCATTTATTAAGTTATAGGGGTATCCTCTTTTTAGAAACATTTCCTTTAATACATCACATTCATTCAGGAAGCTATCAAATAGGGTCACCATATGTGTAGCTCTTACAAATTGCCCCTTAACCACAGTTTTTTTCTGTTTATGAGGATAGGAACTTTCAAAATGCAAGAAGCTATTTGAGTATGTGGCCTTTCTAAAAAATTCTGATTTAAAAACCTTAGAGTACTTAACTGTTTATTTCAAAATATCAATCTTTTAACATGCCTAAAAAAAGAAAAGAAATTAAGTAGAAGACTGTAATGCAGGGAGGCAAGCCCCCCTGAACCCCCATGTGGGGGGGCTGTGCCCCCACACCCCCCTACTTAAATATACCAACTCCGAGATTGCGCTACAGCAGGGAATAGGAAAACTTCCCGTTCCGCTCTGTATTCTCAGTGTAGCGCAATCTCGGAGTTGGTATATTTAAGTGGGGGTGTGTGCAGGGGGGCTTCCCCACCTGCATTACAGTCTTCTACTTAATTTCTTTTCTTTTTTTTTTAGGTATGTTAAAAGATCAATCTTTTGAAATATTGAGCATATGGTCTCGACCATATGCAGTTCAATATTTCAACCGTTCGATCTTTTAACATGTAACTATATATATATATATATATATATATATATATATATATATATATATATATATATATATATATATATATATCTATATATCTATATGAGTTCACTACATACTCTCGAAATTTTGAAATATCAAATTTTCAAAATCTCAAGACCATATAGCTGAAACCCCTAAATACAGAAAGACCAGAAGCGCAAATTTCCAAATCCCGAACACTACACTAAACATACACCACACACATACACATACACCCACCATCACCCAAAACACAAACACACAAACCTGCACTACATACAAGATGGGGAGCAAGCCCCCCTGCACCTGCCATGTGGTGGACTGCACCCCCCCACACACCCCTACTTAAATATTCTAACTTCAAGGTCGCATTACACAGACAAACACACAGAAACGCCACCACACACCTACATTCCCCTCGCACACACACATCACAGTCACAACACACTTACACACACACTAAAGCCCCTAACCAACACACTTAAACATAGATACTCACCTGACCTTCCACCTATCCATTCGCAAACCGCAACACCAGAAACACTACTTCAACCTCTCCGAACTTCAGGATTTTGAAATTCGTGCTTCTGGTCTTTTGGTATTTAGGAGTTTCAGCTATATGGTCTCAAGATTTTGAAATTCGATATTTCAAAATTTCGAGATGATGTAGTATATATATATGTGTGTGTGTGTGTGTGTGTGTGTGTGTGTGTGTGTGTGTATATATATATATATATATATATATATATATATATATATATATATAAATCAACCAGCATATTTTTGGACAGCATAATGCCTTAAGAAAACCTACATAGACACAGGAGAGCATATAAGTTGTTAATACTGAAAATTTGGGACATTAGCTGATTTGTGGAAGCAAGAATTCTAAACATAGATCTTGAAACTAAAGGGGTACCATGTACCTAGACCGCATACCTCTTAACTGCTCTTATTTTTCAGAACATCTCTGACATTGCCTCATATTTTGGCTGTAAAATTAATTTTGGATTTTCTGATAAGGTTATACAGATTATGAATAGTCAATAATGCCAGAAATTAGTGTTTCATACTTTTTATTGCATAGAAAATGTGTGTGAATGCAAAACCTGTTGTTGTATTTCATTGTTTAGGTGAAGCAAAGTAACATTTAAAAATTGTACCTGTGTTTAGCCATTTGCACCCCGTATCATTTTTGGCTTTGTCCAGGATTCTTGAGCAAAGAAGTTTTAAGGCATGCTGGATGAGTTTTGATACATCTTCAGATATTGAGGGGGGTTACAGGACATCCTGGAAACAAAATGAGGTGTCCATCACAAGAATCATTTCTGCAAGCTTTAGTATATAAATGTGATGTCTTCAAAGCAGGGATGTTGGTCCTGTTTTATATTTTTTTCAGCAGTCTGCCTTTCATTAGTACATGAAACTATGTTTTTGATTCAAAACCTTTATTGCTTAAACTATCTGTAAAACAGAACAATGCATACATTCATTTCAGTTCTTTTTTATTGCCCGAGATAAACGATTGCTCTGCTGGCATCACTGGGTTTTCATGCCACTTAGATCTAATTTTTCACAACCATCTTGGCAAATTGTATTTCTGTAAAGTGGTCATCCATTAAAAACAGAGCGTTAACTAGGTGGTCTTTAAATCAAAGTTGATGACCAAAAAAAAAAAACTCTTCACCTCTTAGGTACATTGGTTCATAAGGAAGTAATAGAAATCAGTCTGCAGTCTGCCAGCCATTATAATCCTAGCCAATAACATGTATAAAGAAGTTGTTTGCCGCCTCAAGGAGGGCAATACATAATTACCCATGGGAAAATTTATGGCTGCCCATCCAGTTAGCTAGGTTTATGATGAAGGTGGCGGGGATCCTACTCCACATGACATATAGTCAAAGTTTGTTTCAGAGGTGGGGATACATTAGGATATGAATCTTTCACACCAATGTGTCTTATTGATTTGTTAATGAAGGCTTAGCTTCTTTAACCAGGTATTTGATGAATTATTTGTCCTGCTAATAAACAAAAATTTAAAGAAGGTCAAATTTTTCATGGCTTGAAAGACTAGATAGAGATCCCAATGAAGGAGGCCATAAGAATTTGAGTACAGAGAGAGAGATGCCAGTCTATCCTTATAATAAAGGCTGCTGAGGCCACCGATCTTTTTGGTTAGGAGGGCTCTTAAGTTGAATGGTATGTTTAGACAAATATATGACAAAATAGGCAATATACATGAAAATGTGTCTGATGAGATATGAATAAAAGGGACTTAATACTTGGATATAGAGGGGATACCTTGAACTTATTTGAACCAGATGGGTCTTCTGAACTACTGTGAACCAAAGCTGAGAAAAGAAGGCAAACCATATATTCAAATTATCTCCATAACTCTCCTCTCCTGTTTGCTCTATTCACAAACTGCAATTACTTCCATTCATTCAGTTTAGAACATATTTGCCTCATTGTTATATTGTATGAATGAATGCTGTGTTACCGCCACAGAGGTCAGGAAGTGAACATAGCAAAGAGCTGTTATGTATATCATAATGGCTCCTTGCTAGATTAACATGTTGACTGTTATTTAAGCATTTAAGCTATGAAAAAGCAATCCTGGCTGCTTAAATCCATACTGGAAACTCCTGCAGTTCCAGGAACAGAGAAAGGGACACCTGGGCAAATTCTCAGTTGTGCACCATAACTGCTTGCACTACAGCTGCCCTCTTTGCTCCACCCTTGCTACAATTCTGGCTAAAAAGACTTTCAACCCCAAAGCAAAGAACCTAGAGTTTTAATACTAGATAAGTGCTAGCTTCTGTTCTTCCCTTTATTAATTCCTTTAATAATATATTGATGAAGTGGGACATGGACCAGACACTATGTCATCTGCTCCAAAAAAAACTTAGCAGGTTTAACATTGTAAACAAACTGTGAAAAATTCCAAAGACAGACGTAATAAAAACAGAAGGATTTCAACCAGCCACTCGCAAGAAACTGCTTTTAACGTATAAAAAGTTTATTACAACTTAACACGTTTTCATCACCCTACTAGAGTAACTTCTTCAGAAATGAAATAACTATAACAATGTGATTAATTTTAAAAAAATCCACCTGAAAGTACATGTGATAGTACTGGCCAATCAGTGTGCAACATTTGGTGGAAAAAGAGCGCAAATACTGTTTAAAGCAACACAGGCTTAAATAGACAATATAAGTATCTAAAATCGACCATTGCATTAAACATGTATATACTCAATAGGAACAAAGTACAAACCTTGTTTCATACATTAAAAATCAAATTTTTTTTAAAAGACAAATAAATTATAACTATGACCATAAGCTGTTTAATGATGGGTAAATACAACAAGTAAGTTAAAAGCTCAAATTATAAAAACTAAGGTTTAGGGTGCTTCAAACTCTCCAATAATCATTTGAAAAATCAAAATGCTGACATTGTCTTTAAAAAGACTTTTTATCTCATACAACTCTTTAATTTTAATAGACAAGCTATGTTACAATTGTAGACTTGCAAAGAGTGCCCAAATGAAGGTCGGAAACCGAGACCACTTGTATGGTAAACAAAGCACTTTATTCACGAAACACCAATAACGCCAAAAAACAGTAAATGCGTTTTCGACCCAAAATTCAAGTCTTCATCAGAAAAAAACACACACTTGACAACAATCTCCAAACCACTTAAATAGCCATCCAATTATGTAAATTCAAAAAGTAATAATGCAATTAAGTTTGTTCCAATGAAAATTAATAATATCATTCTTAAAAACATTTTATAAACCTTCCAGTTTGAAGTGAATGGTTTAAAATACTTTTCATAAGTTGCAATAATAAATAATTAAGCAATGGAATCTTAAAAATATTTAAATATGTTTGGTAAAAACAGAAATACATTTAGTAAAAATAAAATTTGTTTTTAATTGCTCAGTAGTTGAACATATGTCTCAAACACATATGTATACTGCCACCATGTGGCTGTAACTTAGAATCACAGTTTAGCCACCCTTAATTTTAAAACTGAAGAAATGGAAATCATATCATTTAAACCTGGTGATTTAGTGGAATCTAAAACAATTTGCCAAAATAACTCCCTATATTCAAGTTTGGCCTCCCACATACCACCTCTTATTTCCTTATGTACAATTTCCAAAACAAAGAAAAGAAAATTAGCCTGAGGGCAAGTCAAAGTATGTCTATATAGGGCGTTTTTGCTGTTTTGTTTCCTAATTTCATAACAATGCTCGTATATGCGATTCCTTAGCTTTCTCTCGGTTTTTCCGATATAAAATGAAGTGCAAACCTTACAAGTAGCAATGTAAACCACACCATTGGTGTTGCAATTAGAAAAACAATTACTGGTGATCTCCCTGTCTCTTGATGCAACAAAAATACTGCCATCATTAAATATAAAGGGGCATTGTGGACAAGAACCACATTTAAAAGTGCCTGGTCTTTTTAATGAAGTGTTAACCTTGCCAAACTCAAATAATTGCTTAAAGTTTAGGTCTTTACGGTATGTAAATGTTAGTGTTTTGTTTTTCAATGCTTCGAGGTCCGAAATTTCAATGAACTTGTTCCATTCCATGGTGATAACCTCTTTCACAACTCCTGCATCTCCAGAAAAATCCATAATGTAGGCATCCTCCCACTTTTTCACTTCTTTAATGCAGGTACTTGGTTCTTCTAACACCTGAATGGATTTTCCCAGAATAGGGGCAAATTTATTTTTCCTCCCCTGGACCACTAAATCAACCATCTCCTGTAATAAAGAACTTGGATAACCACGTTTACTAAACATTTCCAATAATTTTCTACACTCAATGGAAAAATCCCCATCGTCAGAGGTCATTCTACTGACCCTGACCAACTGCCCCTTAACCAGGTTCTTTTTCTGAAAAAAAGGGTGACTACTCTTAAAATGTAAGTAGGAGTTGGAAAATGTTTCCTTGCGATAAATCCAGGAAGAAAAACCATCAGCTTTTTTAACAATAAAAACATCCAAATAGGTAATATTGTCCAGGTTGTAAGTATGAGTGAAGTCCAAAAAGTTTGTTGTATTTTTAATATAATGCATAAACTCAGTGAATCTTTGATGTGTATCTGTCCAGAAAATAACTATATCGTCCAAAAACCTTTTGTATAAGGACCAACAGCCAACAAAAGGACTGTTTAATATATATAGTTGCTCCCATCTGGACAAAATTATATTTGCATAAGTGGGGGCACATTTAGCCCCCATAGCTACTCCCCTTTTCTGTTGGAAAAATTCTCCCTGGAAAAACATGAAATTATTGTTGAGAATAAGATCCATAAACATTAAACAATTCCTGAAATCATCCACTGAAAACGTTTTACTATCTCTCATGCTGTCTTCCAACCACTGAAGCCCTATGTCATGAGGAATGGATCCAAACAGATCTACTACATCTAGTGTAACAAAGGCCAAATCTGGTGAATAAAGTTCAGATTTAACACACCTAAGGAAATCCCATGAGTCTTTCAGAACTATTGGACCATCGTATGAAAGCTTTTTCAATTTGTCGTCAACAAATTTAGCTAAAGAAGTTGTAACTGAACCTTCAGATGACACAATAAGCCTGAGTGGAGGATCATTTGGGTCCTTATGGACCTTTGGTACTCCAAAGACTGAAGGAACCCTTGGTTGTGAATTTAATAAGAAGTTATAAGTATCTTTACTAATAGAACCTTCCAAGAGTGAATCATAAAGTAATAACTTGATTTTTGAATGTGCTAAATTGACCTCATTAATAGAAGCCCGTGAATATTTAATGGTATCATAAAGTAAATCCTTCATTTTGGATTCATACATAATAAAATCCATCAATACTGTGCCACCCCCTTTATTTGGGTGTATTATTCTAACATTCTTGTTATTCCTCAGTTCATTTAGTACTATTCTTTCGGTTACAGACAAGTTGGAAAAAATCTTATGCTCGAATAATACTTTCCTGATTTCTCTTTCTAAAATTGTGTCCAGGTTTTTCAATTGTGGGTGTAATGGTGTGTTTACAATGCTTTTTTTCTTTAAAGGACCTACTTGTCTTATTTCTGTGTTGTTTTCCTGAAATAATAAAGCAAAATTCATTTTCCTAAGAAATAGTTTTAGATCTACAATAGATCTAGGTAAGCTTGCTTTCCTAGTAGGAATAAATTTAAAACCTTTCGACAAGAGGTCAAAGTGTTCCTCTTTTAATTCAATACTACTGTAATTAAAAATCTTGTAGTCATCCAGTGTAAAAATATATCCCTGTTTGGAAATAGATATATTGTCTTGTCTATGAATACTCACTGGTAATTCCACCTGTAATTGTACTTGTACTGTGGATGTCGGACAGGATTCTGGTTTCGAATCCTGTCCGACCTGCGTAAAGGGGGAATATCATGAAAATGAAAGGTACTATGTTCATCAGAAAAATCATCCTGCACTTCAAATTCAACATCTTGTTGGGCAAGACCCACTGGCTCATTTACAATATAATTGTGTAATGGATTGGAGGGAAAAGGTGTTGATTTAGGTTTGGGGTAAGCCTTACCATCTCTATAATCTTTCAAATCTCTTTCCAGTTTGAACTGTTTCCTTTTTAAGTTGGCCATACATTTTCCCTCTATATCAGAAAAAATGTCTCTGTATAATTTATTTTCTGTTTCCACTTGAAACAGCAAGTCATTAGTAATAATGGTGTTTGTCCATTCAATCTTTTCTAATAAGAAGGATCTAATTCTTTCATTTTCTTTAAGTATAGTACCCACCACATCCAAACCACATTTATCAAAGACTTTAATAAGCTCTCTATGAAAATCTGAACCTTCAACAACATTGTTAGGAAATTTTGTTACACGAAGACCCTTAGGCACAATTTCCTTGTTTAAACATTCCTTTAAAAATGAGCAATCACACCCAAGGCGCTTATATTTCTCTAATAAAAAATATAGTTCATCCAGATTTTCTCTATAAGTCTTTGTTCTACTTCCCTGGTGCCTACCTGCACCCAACAGTTCAGTTACAGAAAAATCTTTTTCTATAAATGTTTTAATGTCAAAACTGCCTATGGCAGAAAAAAAATCACCCTGATTGTTTGAGAAGGTGGCAGACTGTTCATTAATTTGTAATGCCCCTCCGTCATCTCTGGATGTAGACGCTGTATTGCACAAAAGATGGGGAAATTCTGAAAATTCATCGTTGTTCTTCAGAGCAGTACTACATGTAGATCCACTAGTAAGATTAGTAGCTTGCTTCGTAGTGTTTCTCGAAGGTTTTTTGTTCTGATTTAACTGATTTTGCATAGAAATACCTCCGTTGTTGAACGCTGAAGCTAATGACACTATGGAAGAACATGCTGGTGTCAATAGTTCAACCAGCTGAGAGAGCTGGACAATAACTTTGCGAAGTTCGCCTTTGTCCTGTAAACACGTGGTTTCAAGTGCGGTTTCACCCTCTGGACTCTCAGCCATCGCAATATAACCAAAACCAATGATGAATCAATGAGGTCAATTTAGCACATTCAAAAATCAAGTTATTACTTTATGATTCACTCTTGGAAGGTTCTATTAGTAAAGATACTTATAACTTCTTATTAAATTCACAACCAAGGGTTCTTTCAGTCATTGGAGTACTAAAGGTCCATAAGGACCCAAATGACCCTCCACTCAGGCTTATTGTGTCATCTGAAGGTTCAGTTACAACTTCTTTAGCTAAATTTGTTGACGACAAATTGAAAAAGCTTTCATACGATGGTCCAACAGTTCTGAAAGACTCATGGGATTTCCTTAGGTGTGTTAAATCTGAACTTTATTCACCAGATTTGGCCTTTGTTACACTAGATGTAGTAGATCTGTTTGGATCCATTCCTCATGACATAGGGCTTCAGTGGTTGGAAGACAGCATGAGAGATAGTAAAACGTTTTCAGTGGATGATTTCAGGAATTGTTTAATGTTTATGGATCTTATTCTCAACAATAATTTCATGTTTTTCCAGGGAGAATTTTTCCAACAGAAAAGGGGAGTAGCTATGGGGGCTAAATGTGCCCCCACTTATGCAAATATAATTTTGTCCAGATGGGAGCAACTATATATATTAAACAGTCCTTTTGTTGGCTGTTGGTCCTTATACAAAAGGTTTTTGGACGATATAGTTATTTTCTGGACAGATACACATCAAAGATTCACTGAGTTTATGCATTATATTAAAAATACAACAAACTTTTTGGACTTCACTCATACTTACAACCTGGACAATATTACCTATTTGGATGTTTTTATTGTTAAAAAAGCTGATGGTTTTTCTTCCTGGATTTATCGCAAGGAAACATTTTCCAACTCCTACTTTCATTTTAAGAGTAGTCACCCTTTTTTTCAGAAAAAGAACCTGGTTAAGGGGCAGTTGGTCAGGGTCAGTAGAATGACCTCTGACGATGGGGATTTTTCCATTGAGTGTAGAAAATTATTGGAAATGTTTAGTAAACGTGGTTATCCAAGTTCTTTATTACAGGAGATGGTTGATTTAGTGGTCCAGGGGAGGAAAAATAAATTTGCCCCTATTCTGGGAAAATCCATTCAGGTGTTAGAAGAACCAAGTACCTGCATTAAAGAAGTGAAAAAGTGGGAGGATGCCTACATTATGGATTTTTCTGGAGATGCAGGAGTTGTGAAAGAGGTTATCACCAGGGAATGGAACAAGTTCATTGAAATTTCGGACCTCGAAGTATTGAAAAGCAAAACACTAACATTTACATACCGTAAAGACCTAAACTTTAAGCAATTATTTAAGTTTGGCAAGGTTAACACTTCATTAAAAAGACCAGGCACTTTTAAATGTGGTTCTTGTCCACAATGCCCCTTTATATTTAATGATGGCAGTATTTTTGTTGCATCAAGAGACAGGGAGATCACCAGTAATTGTTTTTCTAATTGCAACACCAATGGTGTGGTTTACATTGCTACTTGTAAGGTTTGCACTTCATTTTATACCGGAAAAACCGAGAGAAAGCTAAGGAATTGCATATATGAGCATTGTTATGAAATTAGGAAACAAAACAGCAAAAACGCCCTATATAGACATACTTTGACTTGCCCTCAGGCTAATTTTCTTTTCTTTGTTTTGGAAATTGTACATAAGGAAATAAGAGGTGGTATGTGGGAGGCCAAACTTGAATATAGGGAGTTATTTTGGCAAATTGTTTTAGATTCCACTAAATCACCAGGTTTAAATGATATGATTTCCATTTCTTCAGTTTTAAAATTAAGGGCGGCCAAACTGTGATTCTAAGTTACAGCCACATGGTGGCAGTATACATATGTGTTTGAGACATGTTCAACTATTGAGCAATTAAAAACAAATTTTATTTTTACTAAATGTATTTCTGTTTTACCAAACATATTTAAATATTTTTTAAGATTCCATTGCTTAATTATTTATTATTGCAACTTATGAAAAGTATTTTAAACCATTCACTTCAAACTGGAAGGTTTATAAAATGTTTTTAAGAATGATATTATTAATTTTCATTGGAACAAACTTAATTGAATTATTACTTTTTGAATTTACATAATTGGATGGCTATTTAAGTGGTTTGGAGACTGTTGTCAAGTGTGTGTTTTTTTCTGATGAAGACTTGAATTTTGAGTCGAAAACACATTTACTGTTTTTTGGCGTTATTGGTGTTTCGTGAATAAAGTGTTTTTTACCATACAAGTGGTCTCGGTTTCCGACCTTCATTTGGGCACTCTTTGCAAGTCTACAGTTTTGGTTTTGGTTATTTCTGACTTGCATACATCTTTATCATTGGTTTTGGTTATATTACAATTGTCATTAAGACCAGGGTGAGAAAATGCATTTAATGCCAGTTGCCACTCAAGTTCTCGACACTCTAATAATAATGACGTGGGTCCTCCCCTAATATCTTTGACTAGTTGAGCTATTGCTAGGAATTGGAAAGAATGACCAGCTCTCAAATTAATATGTTTAACTAGGGTGTTATCACTCTTATTTTTAGAAATCGCATAAATATGTTCATAGATTCTTTCTCGAAATTTGCGGTCTGTTTTTCCTACAATAGAACGCCTAACAATTTTTGCAACTTACCAAATAAATAATACTTTTAGAATTACAATCAAGTTTGTGTGAGATCTGATACTTTTTACCTTCTGTTTCAAAGGTACTACCTGTTTTTATGTATTTACACATCTTGCAAGCTCCTCAGGAGAAAGAACCATATGTCCTAATATTAGTTCTAAATTTTTTAGCCTCAAGTAGGCTTTTCAAATTAGCTCCCCTCTTGTAGATAATTACTGGATGGGGGCCAATTCTCTCCATTAGCAAGTTGTGTTTATGTAAGAGATACCAATTCTTATATAGAGCAAAATGAACTTGGTCACTGTTATTATTAAAAGTTGTAATGAAACATGAACTATAAGAATGGCTTGTGTCGTGGTGACTAGCTACAGTCAGATTGCAGCTCTGGGGTGTCGACTCTTTAGATGTATTTATAAGTTGGAAGTCATTCAAACCTATACTGGTGTTAGTAGTACCAACCTCTTCAAGTAGTACCTTGTAATTAGAAGTCGTTAAGGTTAAAATAGGATTGATGGTACCTGTCCTACGTTTATTTTTCACTTCCATAGTCAGTTCGTGAATTAGATGGGTAGGGTACCCTCTATTCACAAACATATTTTCCAATAGTTGACATTCTGTTACAAAATCTACTTCTAGGGAACACATCCTAGCTGTCTGGTCTTAATGACAATTGTAATATAGCTTGTCTGTTAAAATGAAAGAGTTGTATGAGATAAAAAGTCTTTTTAAAGACGATGTCAACATTTTGATTTTCAAATACTTATTGGAGAGTTTGAAGCACCCTAAACCTTAGTTTTTATAATTTGAGTTTTTAACTTATTTGTTGTATTCACCCATCATTAAACAGCTTATGGTCATAGTTATAATTTATTTGTCTTTTAAAAAAAAATTGATTTTTAATGTATGAAACAAGTTTTTTACTTTTTTCCTATTGAGTATATACATGTTTAATGCAATGGTTGAGTTTAGATACTTATATTGTCTATTTAAGCCTGTGTTGCTTTAAACACTATTTGTGCTCTTTTTCCACCAAATGTTGCACACTGATTGGCCAGTACTATCACATGTACTTTAAGGCAGATTTTTTAAAATGAATCACATTGTTATAGTTATTTCATTTCTGAAGAAGTTACTCTAGTAGAGTGACAAAAATGTGTTTAGTTGTAATAAACTTTTTATACGTTAAAAGCAGTTTCTTGCGAGTGGCTGGTTGAAATCCTTCAGGTTTAACATTGCTTTAAACAGAGTACTTGGGGAGCATAAGTCACTGTGTAAGAATCTGGTGGTTAACTCAGTAAGAATGACTTAAGAGTGTCATATGGAATCAAGTGCTGCCCCTATACTAAGTACGTGACCTGCTGACAGAGAATGCCCAAGTTTTATAATTATTTTGCTAAAAATGTCTACTGGCATCAGGGAATTAAATTACCACATCTACATGACATAGAACCACTCTAATATGAGATGGCAGATGGTAGATTAAATTTCAAAAGTTACATAAACTGCAGTAAGGTTTACTTCCACAATGTCAACATTTTATATGTTTATTTATTTATTTATTTCCAATTTGATGACAGGGGAAGTCCACTCAGCCAAGCAGAGCCAATTTTCAGTGGAGGCCCGGGGAGAAAAGCTCGGGTCTATGTTAAATATTCAAACATCCAAAATGTCGAACGTTACATGGTCGAGACCAAATGTTCGACATTTGGATAATCGAATATTAAATAAAAAATAAAAGAAAAAAGAAAAACACACCTTAACAGTGTGAGTAGAGGGCAAGCCCCCCTGCACCCCCCACAGGGGGGCTGCACCCCCCCGACACCCCCCCTACTTAAATATACCAACTCCAAGACCGCACTTCAGTGCAGAAAAGAGAAATTCTCCCTGTCTGCACTGTATGGCACCCTTGAAAGTCAATCTTCGAACACTTGAAATTTCAAATGTTTGGTCTCGACCATGTAAAGTTCGAAATTTTAAGCATTCGAAGAATTGACATAGACCTGAAAAGCTCCTAAAGCAGTTAACAGAATATAACATAAGTACAGTATGGAATATACAGTATACAAAACATAAATATATACAATTTAAAATACAAATACAAAATCAGGGAGTATATGTTTAAAAACAGAAATGTTAAAATATAGATAAAGTCAAAAGTAATACAGAGAATATAATTAAAAGTACAAGTCATAAAGTGTGTATACAAGTTTAGTGTTTGTTCTAACAATAACATTAGGGATCAGAGGTGATAGTAGATGAGACTGAAGGAAGGTCTGAAAGAGACAACAGTGTAATTTAGGTGGGAAGGAAACAGGAACAGTCCCAGTTTGAGGTAAGGTAAAAATGGAGGAGAGGTTTGAAATTAGAGTGGTTGTGAATACAGGGGAGGGACAGGGGAGAGAATTCCATAGTTTAGCTAAGGAGTGTGATAGAAGTAATTGGTCAGGAGGGCGTAGGGGTTTATAGATTTTAAGGAGGTTTTGGTTTTCAGATCTAAGAGTGCGACTGGGAAAGTAAGGGGTTTAGATAGAAGAAAGAGAGGGGCAGATGGAGGGTTGGAATATGAGTTTGTGAGAAGTAGTGAGTTGTATGAATTTCAGATAATGAGGAAGCTCAAGTCACTTTAGTGAGTGGAGGGAATGGCAGTGATGGGCGGGGTATTTGGACCCTGTAGCAAATTTCCAGACTTAGTTATAACAGGCTTCCAGTTTGCTTTTTAGGTTAAGCTGGAGATGAGTAAGTAGAGGGGCACCATACATAAGAGAGGGGAGCAGGTAGGAAAGAGGCTAGAGTATGTCTGGTAGAAGCATTAGATAGCGGTTATGTCTATACAGCAGACCTAGCTTTTGGTGTTTTTTTTTATATTATTTTGGATGTGGATATCGAATTTTAAATGTTCATCAGTGGTGACTCTAAGTAGTTTGCTGCGAGGTACAATTTCAATTGGAGTGTTATTGTGGCTTTTTATTTTAAATGCGCTTTTGTCTATGGCGAAATTTCTCGGAGAGAATACCATGATCTTTGTTTTGTTAGCACTGAGAGTGAGATGGTTGTTTAGCATCCAGGTTTCAGTATTGGAGAGGGCTGTCAGGGTTTTTTGAAGGAGTTCAGAGGGAGAGTTTGCTGTACAGATGATTGTGGAATCATCAGCATGCTGGATCATTATCTGTGGATTTGTGAAAGTTATTAATGAAGATATTGAAAAGTAAGGGGCCGAGATTCCGAGAATAGAGCCTTGGGTGATGCCAGAGGGATTGTTGAGAAAGGATGAAGTGGAATTTTTCCATTTAACAGCTTGTTGTCTGTTGGAGAGATAGCTTGTAAACCAGGCTATGGAGGAAGGAGAGACACTGAGGGAGGAAAGCTGAGATAAGCGTATAGGATGTGAGACAGTGTCAAAGGCTTTGGAGAGATCTAAGTAAAGGGTGGATATGATTTTTCCAGAGTCATGAGCACAATTAATAGTGTCAAGAAAGGGCTGAAGAACAGTGGTAGTGCCATGGCCGGGCCTGAAACCATGTTCTGTTGGGGTAAAAAGATGATTGTGTGTTAGGTATGACAAGAGTTGCTGATGAATGCACTTTTCAAGGATTTTAGAAAGAGGTGAGAGAATAGCTATAGGATGAAAGTTAGTAATGTCTCTGTTATTGCCGCCTTTGTGGAGAGGGGTGACAAAAGCATGGATAAATGTTGTTATGAGGCTATCACTTCCTGCAAATGCTGCTACCTGTTTTTATTGCCAGGCATGTTTGGCTAAGCACCTAACATTTTCCTGAAGATGTAAGAATGTCCCCTTGATAAGTATTAATTTTTGGCTCATCGTGTCAGAAAGGTCTGTAACAGTAAGATGAAAATTGTATAACAATGTAAATCATTATCCAGATGTTTCTCTCATCAGTTTTTAAAGAGTATGCAAACAGGAGACAAATTTTCTTTTTGGGTAGACCAGTGGCATGTAATAATATTGAACCCCTACATCCAAGAAGTACTGTCAAGAATACACTGAAAAGGGGTATGAGGCAAATCACTACCAGGCCCTGTCATTTTTGTTTCAAAACACTAAAATTCCTTGGTTACGTCAGTACTTCAAAACATCTAGGCTGTAAAACTGGTTCCTGAGGCAGAACAAGAAGCAGGACATTAAGTTTTTTTTTTTTGGTTCCAAAGACTGAAAAACACTAATGACCTTTAATGGTTCTGTCAAACCTGAACATGTATATGAAAAAAAAATGTTCTCCTTGCTGTATAGCTTGCTCCTCCTGCAACAAGTTTCCTTTCTAGTCACTCTAGATGCAGTGTTAGTACATTTTCATCCCAGTTTTGAAGGTGACAAAAAAGTTTTTGAGGCTCTGGTGAGCAGTTCCCATTTTCATAAAACTGCCTTGACTTTGGTCTTTGTATTGCTTCTATCATGTTTATAAAATCAGAAGGTGCAATGGATAGCAGGCAGTTGCCTCATTTAAGCAGCATCTCTGTAGAAATTGCTCTGCCTTGCAAAAAGCTCTTCTCTGTTTTCACCAGCTAGACATTCCCAGGAATTTGATAATGCCTGCACAAATCCTAGAATTCATATGCTACTTTATGCTAATGCTTCCTCCTGTAACAGTCTAATAGGACTAACCCATTGGTTTGTGAAGAATTTGTGGAATCAGGAGGGCCAACTATTAGAGTGCAAGGTGCTACTTCCTACATCCCAATGTAAGAGTGTCATTGAGGGATGCAGCAACTATCCCTGTACCATGGATTCCCCCCTCTCTCCTCCCTCCAAAATCAGAAGTTAATCATAAAAGCCTGAGTATTTATAAGGACACATTATCAAGAACTTCAAGCACTGAGAGTTTTGTTCCAATTCCAAGAAAAGATGCACATACGTTTAAATGATTTACTGTTGTAAATAAAAATTTACAGGTACATTTATATTTCCCAGCTGTGTAGGCTTGCTAGGACCATTTGGGAAATGAGGATTAAATTAACATAGATGTTTAAGGAATTTACATTTGAAGTCAATAGAGCAAAACAGCACACAGTCCTAATGAAAAAGGGCTTTGGACAGAGATGTCTTCCTAGACATAATAAAGAAGAGGGTTTGGTTAGAGATAGACCTGTTCACATAATTTTTTGGCAATAGATACAAAGGAATTCTCTGTTTTAGGGAATCAGAGCCTTCTGTATGCCTTCTATTCATCTTCCCTGATACAAAGTGTTCTTCAGACCATGAGAAAGGAAAAGCAACTCTAACTTCAATATTTGTATTCTAGCTAAGGCAACCATTCAGCCTAACTTGAATACAATAGCAAATTCCTGAACACTGTTTCACAGCAGTAAACCAGTCTTCAAACAAAAGGGTGATGGAAGTCCCTGGCCACAGCTTTAAAACTCTGTCAAGCAAAATGAAAGACAATGTCAAGGCAGGTATGGGACATGCAGGGCACTTGTCTATGACACCAACTTTTTGGTAGGGCAAAACATCTAAAATGTTTTCACAGTTTACAGGTTGTCAGTTAAGTGATTATGATCAGCCTATAAACTGTCAATTATCCTTTAACTACCTTAAAAACAGAACAGACAGATAGATAGATAGATAGACAGATAGAAAGATAGATAGACAGCTTACAAGGTCTCTAAAAGTGATCACCTAATGACAGGTTGTTGTAAGCTCGCATGAAGTGATTGTCATTGCAATCATGTGTTGACAGCAGGAAGAGTGGTGTTAAGCGGGTGTGTCGCCCAGGGTGCCCAATTCTCTTGCTACAGGTCTGTTGAATGAGCTCTCGTTAGTTCTTACTAGTCATTTGTTCTCTAATGACATCTTGTCTATTTTAAAGATATTAAGGGACTTAATGTTACAAACACATAGCTCTTAAAATGTCCCTGATTTTAGCTTGATGTGAAAACATGTCCATTGATGTAGATATGCCTTCAATTCTTTAAATATTACAGTATGTAGTGCCCATGTTTCCTGCAGAGGTGGTTTACTTATCTATTAAAACAGACCTTTCAGACAGTTTTGCTGCTTGACTATGGACTTTATTTTATTTATTTACTTTCATTGACTAGTTTAGCTCCACTAGGCCTAGCATATTTTTTGGGCAGACCCAAGGTGATATTCATACTAGATAGGGAAAATTTGGCAAGGGTGCCAGGGTAATTCACTAATTTTTTCAATACTTGCTGAGGGATCATTTATGTCCACCTGAGCTACCACTACCTCAGCCAGATAAGACCTCAATTTAATGGTTCACCTTATGCTGCATTATAGTGTCAGTACTGGAAAATGAATCCAAGTGCATGACATGGGGACAGAGCCTTTGTGAAACTTCAGGCTCTCAGGTAAAAGTGGACTTTTACTACAATTAAATCCAAAACATGCTAGGTAGTCCACAACCATGGTAAGAAGAGCTAAGAAACAAAATGTTCATGTATTACAATTCTTCCTCATCTATTCTGAAAAATTCTTGTAATGTGTGGTATCTTCTCGTTTCTACTTCATCTGTGTGCTTTAATAAGTCTTCATAGAACATAGTTCTTGATTATTTAGTTAGTTCACTGTAACATAACTCACAGTGTTCTGATCTTTCTGGTATCTGAAGCATTTGATCCACTGGCAACAGCTTTTTACACAAATACTTTTGCTGCGCAGCTCCTAAAGGATATCCTCTTAGACATCTAGTAGTTTGAGCTTGGATTCAAAATTTCATCTGAGAGTAGCTAAATTTTCTTTGCACCAATCAAGTGTGTTCTTAGAACACTGTAATTCTAGTGATATTTCTTTCACTATAAAGATTTCTGACTGACAGGGCCTAATGTGTAATGGGATTTTTGTCATCTTCTAGAAGGAGAGGTTTATTTAAGAACAAATCTGTTCTTTATTCCACAGGTTGTCTCAGAATTTATCATGCAGCAATATATTCAGTTTCATGTTTTTTGTCTCAAACTGGAAAATGAAAGAGGAAAGAATTTTGCTTGAGAGGATGAACTGAAGGATCAGAGGACAGAGCATTTAATTTCAGGAAATATATCAAATAGCAGACAGAGACAGCAGTTATTGTCTAATTTCTCCAACGTTTCTAATGCAAACTGAATTCTCTGATGCTTCAGTGTACCATATCACATGCTAACCACTGTAGCTATCCCATTAGCATTTAAAGGTATGCAACTCATATCTAATGTCTTTATTAATGTGAAAACTATATGTGTATATCTATAAACCTGCATGGACTATGCACATTTCTGACTATAATGTCAGTGCTTGCAATATACAATGCATGCCATAGGGTATTTACATCAAAATATGAAAACTTACCGATTCAAAAATATTTTAATAATGCATCCTTGTTTAACTCTGGAACAGTCTATATAACCGTCTAGTTTTTCTACAACCTGCGATAAGTGTCTGCAGACATGGCTTTTAGTCAGTCTTTAGAACTCTACCATCAAAGTTTTCAAAGTTTCTGTTTTCAGGGAAATTACTACTTCTCCTGATTAATCACTGTGCTCTGACTTCAGTCCTGGCTTTGATGATTTTGCTGATTTTTGTCTGCACAACTTACCACCTTCCACGTGAACTAAATAAGATTGTGGTTCCTTTGCCTTATTAACTTGTTTAGCTTCAAGATGCAGACTTACCCATAGCTTATGAATTTTTGCTTTGTTTTTAGCCTTTAAATCTGTTAGCCTTCTGCAGTTTCCATGACTCATCATATAATGTGTGCTAACATGGAGTCACCTAGGCCCTAATGAACTATTCTGCTTTTACATGAGATTCCAAAAAGAGTGAAATAAGCACTATTCTAAATTTTAGAGTAACTACAAATTGGTAGAGCATATCTGTGTAGGTTGGTGTGTCCATTTCTAAACCCCTCAATGAGCATCTACAGTATTAAGGGTTGCCCAAATGAGAGGAAATCTTATAGCCAAGCATATACAATTCAGTAATGGCATCCATGTTATTTTGTGGTGGAATATTACCTGTACAATTGATGCCACTGCACACTGGAGTTTGCTGCACATGTGTAGCTGTCAAAAATTAATCAATCACTAATTTAATCAAAGAAATTAACAAATAAAATAAAGCCATATGTAATTCTGCATCCGATATATCCAAACTCCCTTCTACCACTTGTGATAAACTTTACCTCAAATCATACTGGCTATGCCCCTGTACCAAACCAGACTAGTCAGCTATCTCTTTAAACTTGACCTTGCCTATCCTGTGCTTACTATCGACTGTTACATCTTCCTTCTTATTATATTTTTCTCATGTCTCCCTTTTTTACACTATTTCGCTCCTCTTTACATACCTTTTTTCAAGTAAATTCTTAGTAACATCACTACACAACTAACTTCCTTTCTCGACTATTGACTTTACCTGTATGATGTCCCTGTACCTTCAGTTTGCACTGTTTATGACTCTTGCCCTCTTTGCACACCCTATGCTAACCTCTTTGCTTTACTACACATGTTACCATTGTTTGATTATTTTTATTATATTTGCTATTTTTTATTACAAAATCTGCTTTTTGTTGTTTGTACTTGTATTTGTATTTTATCATGTCTTGGAGCTTATCTCCCCAGGCCTGTACTAAAAATGGACATATATACAGTTAGACTAGCCCAGTCAACAAATGTAAAATAAAATAAATATTCCTCCAACAGATACCATCTCCACTCAAAAAATATACTGCCCTGGTCAACGAATATCTCACAAGCAACAATCATCTTAGTAGACCTAAACATTGATTAGCTCACTTAACGCTGATATTCCCTCATTATCTTAATCTGTTTAGAGTTCATCCTCATCTCTTCTAGAATCTACAAGCCTAACAGCAAACCGTCCACACTGCAATGGATACTGACTTCCAATCCCAACTAAATTCAACAACGTTGCATTCATATAAACCCTGAAAACAATCAGCTGGATTCCTCTCAAAACCATATCCATAGAAGATGCCATCTTACTGTTTAACTGCACATTCCTTGAAGTACTTAACTCACAAGAACCCATTAGAATAAAGATATTCAAGTGTGACAGTGCCCCATACTTATCAAATGACAAGAAACTAATACAAAAAGGGTTAAGCCATAGACAATATGTTTATAAAATAAAGCCCAGCTTAACTTTCAGAACTTTAGATACCTTCATAACCTAACAAAAATCAACAGTAAATTTGACAAAATTAGCTATTACTCTAACTTAAAACACAGTTCTCAGAAGAAGAAATTCTGGTTCTGGAGCTTCATGTAACATCTTTTAAAGCCAGGTTGAATTCACTGAAACACTGAAAGCATATGTGTGCACACACTCCAAATAACATATTGTGGAAACAGCTTTTGAGGTACTCACAGCATTCACTCTTCTTGAGTATGCACCTAGGACCTCAATATCAAACCAAGTAATGGTCTGTTGTCCAAGAAGTATGTCCATGACATTTGCCCACTCACCTGCAACAGAGGCATCTGTGGCTTGCACACATCTTACAAACCATGGGATGGATCCTATATCCAAAAAGGTAGCACTCAGGAGTGGGAGATTTAGCCTTACCTCACCATTGCATATACCATGGCAAACAGTGCAGACAGACATGTATGTGACTATGAAGTATGGGACAACATTAATGTAGAAAATAAACAGATGCTCATCCAAGACAGATGACAACACATGTTGCAAACTGCACATGGAGGCTGCTCAGAAACATGCAGCAACATTGAGGGACTTGCAGGAATGTCTAGCAAGTACTGCCTGTGCAGTACCTGTGTCGACAATCGTCTGGAATCTGCATAAGTGTGGCCTATGGGTTAGGATAATCAGATGGAAGAGTTGTTCCACAGGAAACATCATCCAGGGCTCCCTACAGGTAGCATATGCATCACATCAAGTCTCCCTAAGGCATGTGTTACAAAGTGTAATGGTGTACTGAGACCAAGGCTGAAACCTACAGACAGTATTAATAAAGATACATGTGGTGCTCAAGCAACACCTCACTCCACTTCAGGCCCACCATCCCCATCTGTACCTTGCTGGTGCCAGTCTACACCTTTAGGTTTGCTGTTCATTAGCAGGAACTATGCTGGTAGACATGGTGTTCTGAATTTGGAACACTGCAAAATGACACTCATTTGTGGCCCATAGTTGTCAAGCATCTGCAATAAGGCTGAGGATGGGGAGGGGTGTCATCCTGAAACACAGCAGTGAACTAAAGCATACATTCAAAGCTCACTAAGAATGGCTGTATCTGAACACAGTCAAGGTCATGAATTGTGCCAGACATAACCCTGACTCCACAGCAATAGTGAAGGTACTGTGTGACCTCCAAGGGCTGTGCACGTGAGCTTACCTTGCAATCTAGCAGAGTTGAGGGACATTTGTAAGGCAGAGTGACCAAATAATGGCAAGTGAAGATGGGCCATTCTAGTATACCCCTTCCAGGAATAGTGACTGCTGTAGTTCACTTAACAGGTGCTGCAACAAACCATCTTGTTAAGGGTGTGCACACTTATGCAACCCACATAATGTGTGCATCTCAATCAGCATCTGCACAACTAACACATTTGTTTGATACTGCATTTGATTGCACAGGTTATATGTCACATATCAGGTGTGTGTAATGTTAGCATATGCAGTATTGTTGCCCCATTGCATATCAGGGAAAAGGCTGGCATGTCAATAAGGGTGTGTACACTCCTCATAGCCACAGTAAGCTTTGAAGGTTGTCAATGTAATTGGATTTTATTGCTCATACATGCACTGCTGATGATGAGATCTGCAAATCAGAGGTCAGGCATTCACTATTGATATCTGTCCTCATATCATCCTAGGTATGTGTCCGACAAACACATAGGGGCTGTGAGCAATAGAGCAAACATAGCTGCCACACATATACACATTCAGCAATGGTGTGTACACTCGTAAGGTATGGTGCACAGTACATGCCAGGGTGCTGAACAGGTGCACAGCAATACTGTGTACATGGGTACTGTGTGTTCCAGGAGAAGGGGCATCACCTACTAACAGAACTCATGTATCACAGATATGTATAATGTTGGTAACAAGGACTGAGTATAGCTGCAGTGCATGTTGACTGTTGGGCACTGAGAGGTCTGTGTAATATCTTTGTGCCACCTCACCTGTAAGTGTGTGTGTGTGTGTGTGTGTGTGTGTGTGTGTGAGTGTATGAGTGTATGTAGAGGTAAGCAATGATGTATAGGTCTTAAATTACACAATGTGTCTGAAATTCTCCATGTGCAACTAACACTAGGTAAGACTGCGATCCAAATTGTAGCTTACTACAGATCCCCCACATGCCCCAAGATTCTCACTACACCTTTCTAAGCATACTGGAAAATATTAATATACAACCAAACACCCTAATACTGGGTGATTTCAACTACCCTGCCATTAACTGGGAAAACTACTCATGCACCAACACCTTTACCCAACGGTTCTTGGAATTCATAAATTCCAATGCCCTGGATCAACTAATCCATAATCCCACCAGAGGCTCCAATATCCTAGACCTGATCATTATCAACATGGGAAATTGATGCTCCACACCCATGGTCACCCCCTCGTTGGTCAGGTCAGACCATAAGCTAATCACTCTTAACATCCACATCCCATTCCCAACCCCCAGTAAGGAAACCTCCATAAAAAAACTTATCCAAGGCCAACTTCATGCTACTCAAGTCAGAAGTTACAAACTTCATGACACCCATGCAGACGGGAACTGAAAGTTCAACTGCTGAGTCCTACACTAAGGCACTGTACGAGCGCATCCACTCATGCGTGAATCGTGCCATCCAAACTAGAACCAAGATGCTCTCCTCCAAAAAAGGAAGCCAATCTGGTGGTCCTCTGCCATAAACAAACTTTACAACAAAAGGAAAAAACTGTTGCAGAAAAGAAGAAAATCCCAGGATGCAAAAGGGTCTCTTAACAGCCTCAGTAAGAAGCTGAGATCCCTCATAAAATCCTCCAAAGCTAGTTACGAAAATAAAATTGCCAAAGATTCCAAAGACAACCACAAGGCATTCTATAACTATGTCAAGAGCTGCTCTGAGCTACAACAGAATGGCATTAAATATACTGATCCCAAGGATATTGTCAATATCCTGGCAGATCGATTGAGTGCCAACTTAACCCCCCTCTCACCCCCTAAATGGCCCATCTCAATACTGGAAGATTGCCAAATTTCGATAATAACGGCCACCCAGGTAAAAAAACACACTCTCCAAAGCTAAGAATACAGCATCCATGGGACCAGATGACATCCTGGGCTGTGTACTACATGGACTACAAAATGAACTGGCACCTCACCTAAGTGTCATGTTTAATCATACCCTCACCTCAGGCTTCATGCTCACTGAGTGGCGCCCAGCTGCAGTTATCCCACTACACAAGGGAGGATCCACCTTGGATCCTGGGAACTACCGCCCCATCAGTCTGACGAGCCTGATCTGCAAGATCATGGAATGTATTATCATGGAACTTATAAACAAAAACATTGGCAACCTTAAAACACTGGACCCCACCCAGTTTGGGTTCATGAAGGGCCGATCTTGTCTCCTGAATCTTATTGACTTCTTCTAATCAGTCTCCAGAGCCTTGGAAGAGGGTAAGGCAGTCCACACAGCCTATCTGGACCTCGCTAAGGCCTTTGACACCATCCCCCACTCTGGAATCATAGATAAACTTACTAAGCTGGGTATTAATCCCTACATCATATATCCATACACTAAACACCGAAAGTGTGATAAGAGACTTAGGGACACAGGTGGACAATGGTCTCACCTTCAAAATCACATCACCACAACAGTCAGGACATCCTTCTATGTGGCACACCTCATCACTAAGGGCTTTTCATCCAGAAAAAGAGGTCATTGTCCCACTGTACTCATCCCTCATTAGACCCATTATAGAATACAACGCCCCATTTGGTATGTACCTCTCAAGACATCTGCAACAACTGGAAACGCCACAGAAATACCTCACTAAAAGAATCACAGGCCTAAAGCAGATGCCCTATGCTGACCACCTTAAAAAACTCCAGCTATACTCTGTCGCATATCGTCTGCTCCAAGGTGATCTCTGCTTAACATACAAGGCCATATCAAACCCAGAGCTGTTGGACATGCTACACTTAAAGAAATCTCAATCCCTCAGAGCCACTTGCTCCAGGGATCTAAATTTTGTCATCACAATAAACAAAACATGCTGGAGGGATAGGTTCCTGACCCAGAGACTCCCCATACTCTGGAATAGACTGCCCATACATGTCAAGCAGAGCACCTCTTTGGCCCTCTTCAAATGGAACCTTGATGATTGGATGGGAGAAAGGAAATTCACTCAGGGGATTACATCAGTCGCCCTGCTAGACAGGGGTCCAGGGAAGTAAATAGTGTGGGAAGAAATAGCTAGGGAATTGTTATGGCTAGACTTGTATAGACCCTAGGGCCAATAGCCTAGTACCAACCTATGAACCTATGAACATTTTTTTGTTTTCCCCTCACAGATAGTGAGGTGGGTCAGGGTCCCTCCTGCAGGCAAACTTATGTTAGTGTCCAGCATTGACAATGATGATAGGTATGGTAAGGCACAGGCAGGGTTGTCAGGGGCTGAAGCTGTGCCATCAGTTGACATCCCACTTTTATCCACCCCATCCCCGCACACAGTCACAATGCCTATACATACCCATCACCCATGGTCATAGATGTGGGATAGTTGGAGGTTGGTGGCATGGCACAGGACAGTGTGGTGACTATGGCAAGTGTGTCTGTACACAGCAGCCATAGCTGGATGACCAGTGAATTACCACACTGGCAGCTGTAAAGGGGTGCTCGTAGGAGGACTGCTGGCCATCATGCCCCTGGCAGAAGTGCCACACCAAATGCCACCAGATGCATGTTTCAGGCCATCATGGAGGCACAGGCATGTATGGAATGTTATACCAGACAGAGTCTGAGGCTCCAGCGCTACTCATTCTGCTGTACTTGACAACATCTGTGATCTTGCAGATACCCACCGTTATTTTGCAGAGGTCCTGGATAGATGGTTGGGTGAGATGGTTGGAATCCTCGACCATGCAATGTCTGTGTTAGAGCATATGGTGGGAGTAGGGTGACAGCCACATGGACATAGGTCAGCAACACTAAAAGGTGGAGGTCTACGTGGACATGCAAGAAGTCACAGTCACTCCCGTAATGGCAGTACCAGCACCAGCACTGCAGGGTGGGTGCTGTCCACAGCACAACACAGCAGGCCACATGCACGTGGTCCTGGCTGGTCCCAACAGGGACCCAGATCCAGCGGGAATTTGTCATCGTCAGGGGAGACTACCATATTTGGGTTTGTTCCTGATAGTGCCCATAGAACCCCTGGCAGGCACAGTTCTCATGTCCATGACCAGACAAGGTGAACTGCACACCTGGCCATGTACGGTCTGCAGCTGTCCAACAAACCCCTTCATAGGGCAGCCACATGACAGAACTGTGTGCGTACATACACACACATCACCAACACAGCTCGGCACCTCCATACCTACTCACATCACATCTGCACAGCCCAATTGATAATGAAACCGCCTAACACACACTGATGTCAACCAAATGGCTCAGCCTAGGTCTCTGCCAAACACACAACACACCCTGTGCATATGATGATACCTGTGCCACATTCCTGTCATCTATATATATATATATATATATATATATATATATATATATATATATATATATATATATGCAGGGACAAGCTAATATGGCTCTGATGCACAGGGTGAATGTACTAAGGTTTAGCAATGTAATGCTGTGTAACATGTTTTCAGCTGGAAAATGTAATGCTTACATGTCAGGATGTGTAGCTGTCCAGCTATGATGCATTGTAGCTGTTATTAACACTGACTGATTTTGGTCTCCATAATGTATTCAGTTTGTGTTGTAAGTGTCTATGTGCCAGCAGGATGTTGGTCTAATGTTGTCTCATACAAGGTGTATGGCACTGTGGTGACACATTGACTGTGTCATATCCTGGATACAGATGAACATAAGTAACAGGTCTGTATAACAGTTACTGCATGTGCCATATGGGTGCTAGGTCTGAGGAGTGTATACAGGTGAGTGCATTGTGGCTGATGTCATCAGCACTTCTACAGTGGACAATGGTAAGTGTATTGGGTGGCAGACACCAAATGTTTGTGAATAACGCACACACAGAGGCTTTTGTGTTGATGCAATACACAGAGAATACTGTACACATGGATGTACTTAATTTTGCAGTGAACTCATTTTAGCCTATTTAATTCCACCAAGACAAAATAGGCAAAACATCACATCAATAAATAATCAGTCTGCCAGTTTAATGTCATTGGCAGGGTATATGTCCTCTTCACCAATGGACTGCAATCCTGGAGTTGGTAAACATAGGTGTGCTGGTGTGGGTGGCACAGCCCTCCACTTTGGAGGGTGTGGGGTGGTGTAGAGCCACACATTGTGTGATTGAAAACTACTTAACCTATTAAACTGTGCAGTATTACAGCAGACAAAGCGGGGGGATACACACAACAATAACTCCAGTGAGTGTGGCTGTGCCCACAACATCCACACCCAACTATATATACCAACTCCAGTATCGTTGTACAGCTGTACAGTGGGGAAGAGGGCATTTAGACATCTACTACTAGTTTTGATGGAATTAATTTCCACAAGATGATTCCTTTGAAATTTTAGCATTTGCCAGTCAGTTCTCAGAAAGATGACCTCCTGGGACATGTATTTTCTGCAAAATGAAGTGGATACTTTCACATACACACACACTTACTTGGCAACACTGAAAGTAGAACCCCACCTAGGTACTTATTGCCACTCATGTGTTTGGCCTTAATTGCACACACCACACAGCTTTTAGGATGAGATGTGTCCTGAGTTTCTTGTTAAGTGAAGAAGATCACTAGACCTTCTACAGTATGGTAATGGGGGATGTACTGGGTGTTAATGAACAAAACATAGTATGACATACTGTCATATACACATTGACAAACACATAACAGTCATAGACACATCTGAGAGACCTGGGTTTATCAGTGCTAACTACCTTGTCAGTGAGTCCATTCTGTTACAGATAATTTGCACACAGCACATGCGTCATTGGGCTGAATAGTGTAATCAGTTACCTTTAGGTTTCCACTGACTGACTTATAAAATAATCTTTATACCACTTTTATAAATAAATGCTTATGACCTAAATGTGCCTGTAATTGAAAAGTTATCTGTAGTGCATATCCAAATACATAGTAAAATATACAAACAGAAAATTTCTAACTAATTGCAATTTAGATTACATTAATTTTAGAAATGCATAAAACCACAGTGCTGCTCACGAAAAATAAGGAAGAAAACATTCTTGTATTGTAAACATTTGTTACTATTATGTCAGGAGTAGCTTATCTGGTGCAAATAGCCATTTATATAGACATCTGCTGAGAAATTACAAAGGAAAAGTGTGAGAAAATGCTTATCTTGGACCCTTAATGTAAAGTAATAGAATGCCATAGCTTGACTATATGTTGTATACTTTCTTTTCTTCATAGTATGCATGTGGCAAATAGTGAAAATTATCTCACATGTGTCATATTAATGCCTTGGTTTCATTGTTAAAATCTCTAGTGGATGATGTTTGTGTGAAAGTAGTGATATTTTGTGTGCATATTTTCATGGTGTAAGACAACAAAGTTGAGAAAACATCATAACAAAACTGTTTCAAATCCTTTTTTTTGGCTTTGTCCTTTGCATACCACTTGGCATTCCACACTGGTAATTGTCAGCAATAATTAGCAATCACCGGCATTTCACTTTCTAAGACAAAAAATCAAAAACATTTGGAAAGCCATCAGTAGGGCAAAAAAGATTGGTGTCAGTGTACTTTGGTCAGCATACTGGATAGTACTGAGTGGAAAAGTGCACTTGTACTATTTAGAGTGCTGGACAGTACAGCTGCATATAGTACTGTCATGTAACTTTCTCTGTGGTCAAAGTGTTAATGCAGTCAGATCTGAGAAACAGCAGGATTTGATTCTTGTGTTTGCTTAATATAGTATAATTAATTTTTAATTTACTGGTCGAATTTACACAAACGTGTTGGAACCAGAAAAACCTTTTATCAGTAGTAACCAATTTTGACAGGCATGATGATAAAGTATGAGATGAACCAATGTGTGGGGGAATAGAAGCAAAAAGGTAACAAATGCAGAAACATGAGTAATTAATGAATAACATTGTAAAGATGTCAGAATTACTAATCATTATCTTGCTTATATATACTACTGTAATGTTAATGTCTTGTGTGTTTCCTTCATGAAGACCTATCATTAAATGAAGGCATGATGGATGTGTAACAGAAATGTAAATGGCAAATACTGATAAACTACTGAATGTTTGAGGCTAATGTCATAGCAGCTTGGTTTAAGGCTACATATTTTAGATGGTCACAACTTGGATAAATCAACAGAATGCTTAATTGGTTTCCTTTTTCTCTTTGACAATGTTCACTGTTGACTGTTAGTGGTTAATAGCAGTTAACCATGTTTCACTTCCCCAAGATAAAAAGTCTGAAATTTAATTTGGAATGTCATCAGTAGGACAAAATAAGACTGGCACTGGTACACTTTTGTCAGAACTCTGAAAAGTACTCAGTGAAGAAAATACACTGGTCAGTTACTGATCTCTGCGGCTCAAGGTGTTAATGCAGTAAGTCTGGAGAACCAGCATAGGTGATGCAGGGTTTGAATCCAATTTGCAGATAATTTTAATGAAGAGGTCAGAATAAGTAGTGTCACATAATTTTAGTAGGAACTGAACATAAAGTAAATCGGTATAAATTATGTTAAGCATACCATTGATGATAGTTAATTTAAACTACATTTGCAAAGGTATAATCTGTGCAATATTTATTTAAAAATACGACTCATCAAATATAATTATTATATGTGTAAGACAGTATGTCATGTAAAGTATATATATGGCGTCTACCCCACCATGTTTTACTCAGGATATGAAACTCCATGAATATGAATTTTAATTTCAAAAATATTCCCCAGGATTCACTAATCTTCAATGCAAGAATAAGTTATTCCTACACAGAAACAACCATTTAAGGGCAGCATGGGAGTGCGCCATTGATAGTAATGAAGGCATGCTGCCTTTGCTCCTAAATGGGCACAGAGCATGGACGAGTGCAGGGGGTATGTCTGAGAGCAGACCTCTCACAATACATATGCCCCTGCACTCAGGAAGTGCCGCTTGGCAATTACAATGAGCGAGAATGCTCATAGGAGGGTCCATACCTCCCAGCTGTACAAATCATGGCAGAATGTCAGGATTTCTCACCAATACAGCACCCCATATGTCTTGGCAAATCACTGGGATGATCTCAGGATTGAAGTTGGTAAATAATGATATACATTTCAGTGTCAAACTTCAAATTCATCAGAAAATGTATATTAAAACAAATCCTGTTACTCTAGCAACTGTCCCACGTTTATAAGATCAATAATGAAAATATGTCCATAGTTGTACCACAATTTGTCAAGCTTTGTTCATATAGTTTGCCTGAAGAGGTTGAGAGGTATGGGGGGTTGCTAGGATGTCTGCCAAATGTGCAGATGCATGCAGGAATCCACAGCAATAAGTGAAACCTGTCCCTTTTAGAGAAAATAGCAGTAGAGAATTTTTTTTATCAAACAGATTAATTTAACCGTAGGTGCACGGGTTTGCTCATTGTTTAGCTATGCATACTGTAGCTTAAATAGCAAAAGAAGATAAATAGCAAGATACATGCAATTGAAGCAGTACTGCAATAGTGTAGTGGTCAGAGCATTTGCTTTGTAAGCAGTCATTTCCGGTTCAATTCTCACTTTAGTAAATTCCATTTTCCATGTGAAATCAATTTATGAACATTATTTTGCTGTATGACCTACTAAATAACATATATTTGTGAACTGCAGTACTGCATTAAGTGCAGATGTGAGGTGTCATTGTAATAATGTGGTAAAATCCACAGATTAACACAAGTGCCCCATACAGTATATGTGCACATGAATCAGGGATACGAAATGAAAGTATAATGTGTAATGAATGATAAATCCATAGTGTCCAAATCTACCACTTTCCCAAGAGCCATGTTTCATGTCTGTCTAAATTAGTGTGGAGGTAAGTGGGAGTAAGCAGCTTTAAGCACTAGTAAGCAGATTTGAGCCTGTTTGCATGGGGGTAAGCATACAGGTTAAGCAATTGTGAAGCTAACCCCTGTAATCGTATTTAACCAGAAGTTAGCATTGCTTACCGTTACACAAACATGCTTACAACTGCTTAAAACTGCCTTAATCACCCTGTATCCAACAGCCACTGTTCTGCCCAGCAACAAAATAAACAGGCCTTGAACCTAGGACCATATACACTATAGTCACAGCAATTAACCAGTAAGCCATCACAACAGTACATAAAATTGAGGTATCCCCAAACAGATCCTCACTTTAGCAAAATCACAATTTACATGTGACAGTTTTATATTGTATAACCTACTACATAACATAAATATGTGAACTGGAGTACTGCATTAAGTCCAGATGTGAGGTGTCAATGTAATAAAGTGGTGAAATCCCCCAATAAATACAAGAACCCCATACATCTGTACACATGAATCACAGATACTAAACAAATATATAAGATGTAATGAATTATAAATCAATGCCATACAGCAAACAGTGTGCAAATTTAAAAATAAGCAGTATTGCACACCCCTGCTTACTAGGTGTAAGCAATGTGTAGGCCAGCTAAATCAATCTGCCCATTGGTATACCCCTTTAAGCAAAGCCAACCTTAAGTAAGCAGGTTTGCCCATAGCATAGCATTTTCACAACCGTCCAATCACGGCAAAGTGTGAGAAATCAGCCCTATTTAAACCCCACAGGTGGGAATACATCTCATAACTGGTTGCAACTTCCTCCTTTAGGCACTATGGCCAGTGTGGGAGAAGGATCACGCTTCCGGGCAAAGTGCTGGGGCATCCAGGTGTCCTAAGTCATGGCAGGACTCCTCATTAAAGAACATGATCAGAGACTGCTGCAGAGCCAGTACCAGCATTCGCAATATAAAGTGGAAGCCTGGGACTGTCTCACCCATGACCTCACCAATGCCACTGGCATCCCTCGAACTGGTGAGCAGGTCAGGCATCACTATGTCGACCTGAAACAGAGGAAAAGGGAGCTCTTGGATCAGTGGATCCAAAAAGCTAGGAAGTTGGGTGATGTCCCAGCCGTGTGTAAGCACTCATCCTACTACCTGTTCAATAATTGCCAGCTCATGTATATTATGGATAAGTATGGCTAAATATTCCTCTTATGTCTTTGACAGCAGCAGACGAGTGGGCTGTGAATCAGGAAGCCCATGCCTGTAGGCTGCAGAGGCTGCATCGTGAAGAACATTAGTAATAATCTTGCATGTACTGTCATAAGAAATATAAAAGTAGTAGAAAGTTAATTGCCAGTATAAAACCTGTATTGTGTATGGCATGTACTGATAAACTAGACAATATGGCAGGAAGAGTCTCATATAGGTTGTATGTAAATAAAAGGGTAACAGCCTGGCAATAAAGGTCTAACTAAACAGATGCTCATCCAAGACAGATGACAACACATGTTGCAAACTGCACATGGAGGCTGCTCAGAAACATGCAGCAACTTTGAGGGACTTGCAGGAATGTCTAGCAAGTACTGCCTGTGCAGTACCTGTGTCGACAATCGTCTGGAATCTGCATAAGTGCGGCCTATGGGTTAGGATAATCAGATGGAAGAGTTGTTCCACAGGAAACATCATCCAGGGCTCCCTACAGGTAGCATATGCATCACATCAAGTCTCCCTAAGGCATGTGTTACAAAGTGTAATGGTGTACTGAGACCAAGGCTGAAACCTACAGACAGTATTAATAAAGATACATGTGGTGCTCAAGCAACACCTCACTCCACTTCAGGCCCACCATCCCCATCTGTACCTTGCTGGTGCCAGTCTACACCTTTAGGTTTGCTGTTCATTAGCAGGAACTATGCTGGTAGACATGGTGTTCTGAATTTGGAACACTGCAAAATGACACTCATTTGTGGCCCATAGTTGTCAAGCATCTGCAATAAGGCTGAGGATGGGGAGGGGTGTCATCCTGAAACACAGCAGTGAACTAAAGCATACATTCAAAGCTCACTAAGAATGGCTGTATCTGAACACAGTCAAGGTCATGAATTGTGCCAGACATAACCCTGACTCCACAGCAATAGTGAAGGTACTGTGTGACCTCCAAGGGCTGTGCACGTGAGCTTACCTTGCAATCTAGCAGAGTTGAGGGACATTTGTAAGGCAGAGTGACCAAATAATGGCAAGTGAAGATGGGCCATTCTAGTATACCCCTTCCAGGAATAGTGACTGCTGTAGTTCACTTAACAGGTGCTGCAACAAACCATCTTGTTAAGGGTGTGCACACTTATGCAACCCACATAATGTGTGCATCTCAATCAGCATCTGCACAACTAACACATTTGTTTGATACTGCATTTGATTGCACAGGTTATATGTCACATATCAGGTGTGTGTAATGTTAGCATATGCAGTATTGTGGCCCCATTGCATATCAGGGAAAAGGCTGGCATGTCAATAAGGGTGTGTACACTCCTCATAGCCACAGTAAGCTTTGAAGGTTGTCAATGTAATTGGATTTTATTGCTCATACATGCACTGCTGATGATGAGATCTGCAAATCAGAGGTCAGGCATTCACTATTGATATCTGTCCTCATATCATCCTAGGTATGTGTCCGACAAACACATAGGGGCTGTGAGCAATAGAGCAAACATAGCTGCCACACATATACACATTCAGCAATGGTGTGTACACTCGTAAGGTATGGTGCACAGTACATGCCAGGGTGCTGAACAGGTGCACAGCAATACTGTGTACATGGGTACTGTGTGTTCCAGGAGAAGGGGCATCACCTACTAACAGAACTCATGTATCACAGATATGTATAATGTTGGTAACAAGGACTGAGTATAGCTGCAGTGCATGTTGACTGTTGGGCATTGAGAGGTCTGTGTAATATCTTTGTGCCACCTCACCTGTAAGTGTGTGTGTGTGTGTGTGTGTGTGTGTGTGTGTGTGTGTGTGTGTATGAGTGTATGTAGAGGTAAGCAATGATGTATAGGTCTTAAATTACACAATGTGTCTGAAATTCTCCATGTGCAACTAACACTAGGTAAGACTGCGATCCAAATTGTAGCTTACTACAGATCCCCCACATGCCCCAAGATTCTCACTACACCTTTCTAA
This sequence comes from Protopterus annectens, assembly GCF_019279795.1. NCBI lineage: Eukaryota > Metazoa > Chordata > Ceratodontiformes > Protopteridae > Protopterus > Protopterus annectens. The sequence continues at coordinate 440,123,531 of NC_056736.1, read as the reverse complement.
GCATACTGGAAAATATTAATATACAACCAAACACCCTAATACTGGGTGATTTCAACTACCCTGCCATTAACTGGGAAAACTACTCATGCACCAACACCTTTACCCAACGGTTCTTGGAATTCATAAATTCCAATGCCCTGGATCAACTAATCCATAATCCCACCAGAGGCTCCAATATCCTAGACCTGATCATTATCAACATGGGAAATTGATGCTCCACACCCATGGTCACCCCCTCGTTGGTCAGGTCAGACCATAAGCTAATCACTCTTAACATCCACATCCCATTCCCAACCCCCAGTAAGGAAACCTCCATAAAAAAACTTATCCAAGGCCAACTTCATGCTACTCAAGTCAGAAGTTACAAACTTCATGACACCCATGCAGACGGGAACTGAAAGTTCAACTGCTGAGTCCTACACTAAGGCACTGTACGAGCGCATCCACTCATGCGTGAATCGTGCCATCCAAACTAGAACCAAGATGCTCTCCTCCAAAAAAGGAAGCCAATCTGGTGGTCCTCTGCCATAAACAAACTTTACAACAAAAGGAAAAAACTGTTGCAGAAAAGAAGAAAATCCCAGGATGCAAAAGGGTCTCTTAACAGCCTCAGTAAGAAGCTGAGATCCCTCATAAAATCCTCCAAAGCTAGTTACAAAAATAAAATTGCCAAAGATTCCAAAGACAACCACAAGGCATTCTATAACTATGTCAAGAGCTGCTCTGAGCTACAACAGAATGGCATTAAATATACTGATCCCAAGGATATTGTCAATATCCTGGCAGATCGATTGAGTGCCAACTTAACCCCCCTCTCACCCCCTAAATGGCCCATCTCAATACTGGAAGATTGCCAAATTTCGATAATAACGCCCACCCAGGTAAAAACACACTCTCCAAAGCTAAGAATACAGCATCCATGGGACCAGATGACATCCTGGGCTGTGTACTACATGGACTACAAAATGAACTGGCACCTCACCTAAGTGTCATGTTTAATCATACCCTCACCTCAGGCTTCATGCTCACTGAGTGGCGCCCAGCTGCAGTTATCCCACTACACAAGGGAGGATCCACCTTGGATCCTGGGAACTACCGCCCCATCAGTCTGACGAGCCTGATCTGCAAGATCATGGAATGTATTATCATGGAACTTATAAACAAAAACATTGGCAACCTTAAAACACTGGACCCCACCCAGTTTGGGTTCATGAAGGGCCGATCTTGTCTCCTGAATCTTATTGACTTCTTCTAATCAGTCTCCAGAGCCTTGGAAGAGGGTAAGGCAGTCCACACAGCCTATCTGGACCTCGCTAAGGCCTTTGACACCATCCCCCACTCTGGAATCATAGATAAACTTACTAAGCTGGGTATTAATCCCTACATCATATATCCATACACTAAACACCGAAAGTGTGATAAGAGACTTAGGGACACAGGTGGACAATGGTCTCACCTTCAAAATCACATCACCACAACAGTCAGGACATCCTTCTATGTGGCACACCTCATCACTAAGGGCTTTTCATCCAGAAAAAAGGAAGTCATTGTCCCACTGTACTCATCCCTCATTAGACCCATTATAGAATACAACGCCCCATTTGGTATGTACCTCTCAAGACATCTGCAACAACTGGAAACGCCACAGAAATACCTCACTAAAAGAATCACAGGCCTAAAGCAGATGCCCTATGCTGACCACCTTAAAAAACTCCAGCTATACTCTGTCGCATATCGTCTGCTCCAAGGTGATCTCTGCTTAACATACAAGGCCATATCAAACCCAGAGCTGTTGGACATGCTACACTTAAAGAAATCTCAATCCCTCAGAGCCACTTGCTCCAGGGATCTAAATTTTGTCATCACAATAAACAAAACATGCTGGAGGGATAGGTTCCTGACCCAGAGACTCCCCATACTCTGGAATAGACTGCCCATACATGTCAAGCAGAGCACCTCTTTGGCCCTCTTCAAATGGAACCTTGATGATTGGATGGGAGAAAGGAAATTCACTCAGGGGATTACATCAGTCGCCCTGCTAGACAGGGGTCCAGGGAAGTAAATAGTGTGGGAAGAAATAGCTAGGGAATTGTTATGGCTAGACTTGTATAGACCCTAGGGCCAATAGCCTAGTACCAACCTATGAACCTATGAACATTTTTTTGTTTTCCCCTCACAGATAGTGAGGTGGGTCAGGGTCCCTCCTGCAGGCAAACTTATGTTAGTGTCCAGCATTGACAATGATGATAGGTATGGTAAGGCACAGGCAGGGGTGTCAGGGGCTGAAGCTGTGCCATCAGTTGACATCCCACTTTTATCCACCCCATCCCTGCACACAGTCACAATGCCTATACATACCCATCACCCATGGTCATAGATGTGGGATAGTTGGAGGTTGGTGGCATGGCACAGGACAGTGTGGTGACTATGGCAAGTGTGTCTGTACACAGCAGCCATAGCTGGATGACCAGTGAATTACCACACTGGCAGCTGTAAAGGGGTGCTCGTAGGAGGACTGCTGGCCATCATGCCCCTGGCAGAAGTGCCACACCAAATGCCACCAGATGCATGTTTCAGGCCATCATGGAGGCACAGGCATGTATGGAATGTTATACCAGACAGAGTCTGAGGCTCCAGCGCTACTCATTCTGCTGTACTTGACAACATCTGTGATCTTGCAGATACCCACCGTTATTTTGCAGAGGTCCTGGATAGATGGTTGGGTGAGATGGTGGGAATCCTTGACCATACAATGTCTGTGTTAGAGCATAAGGTGGGAGTTGGGTGACAGCCACGTAGACATAGGTCAGCAACACCAAATGGTGGAGGACTACGTGGACATGGAACAAGTCACAGCCACTCCTGTAGTGGCAGTACCAGCACCAGCACTGCAGGGTGGGTGCTGTCCACAGCACAACACAGCAGGCCACATGCACGTGGTCCTGGCTGGTCCCAACAGGGACCCAGATCCAGCAGAAATTTGTCATCATCAGGGGAGACTACCATATTTGGGTTTGTTCCTGAAAGTGTCCATAGAACCCCTGGCAGGCACAGTTCTCATGTCCATGACTAGACAAGGTGAACTGCACACCTGGACATGTACAGTCTGCAGCTGTCCAACAAACCCCTGTATAGGGCAGCCACATGACAGAACTGTGTGCATACATACACACACATCACCAACACAGCTTGGCACCTCCATACCTACTCACATCACATCTGCACAGCCCAATTGATAACAAAACCCCCTAACACACACACATGATGTCAATCAAATTGCTCAGCCTAGGTCTCTGCCAAACCCACAACACACCCTGTGCATATGATGATACCTGTGCCACATTCCTGTCATATATATATATATATATATATATATATATATATATATATATATGCAGGGACAAGTTAATATGGCTCTGAGGCACAGGGTGAATGTAATAAGGTTTAGCAATGTAATGCTGTGTAACATATTTTCAGCTGGAAAATGTAATGCTTACATGTCAGGATGTGTAGCTGTCCAGCTATGATGCATTGTAGCTGTTATTAACACTGACTGATTTTGGTCTCCATAATGTATTCAGTTTGTGTTGTAAGTGTCTATGTGCCAGCAGGATGTTGGTCTACTGTTGTCTCATACAAGGTGTATGGCACTGTGGTGACACATTGACTGTGTCATATCCTGGTTACAGCTGAACACAAGTAACAGGTCTGTATAACAGTTACTGCATGTGCCATATGGGTGCTAGGTCTGAGGAGAGTGCATTGTGGCTGATGTCAGCAGCCCTTCTACAGTGGACAATGGTAAGTGTAATGGGTGGCAGACACCAAATGTTTGTGAATAACACACACACAGATGCTTTTGTGTTGATGCAATACACAGAGAATACTATACACATGGATGTACTTAATTTTGCAGTGAACTTATTTTAGCCTATTTAATTCCACCAAGACAAAATAGGCAAAACATCACATCAATAAATAATCAGTCTGACAGTTTAATGTCATTGGCAGGGTATATGTCCTCTTCACCAATGGACTGCAATCCTGGAGTTGGTAAACATAGGTGTGCTGTTGTGGGTGGCACAGCCCTCCACTTTGGAGGGTGTGAGGTGGTGTAGAGCCAAACATTGTGTGATTGAAAACTACTTAACCTATTAAACTGTGCAGTATTACAGCAGACAAAGTGGGGGGATACACACAACAATAACTCCAATGAGTGTGGCTGTGCCCACAACATTCACACCCAACTATATATACCAACTCCAGTATTGCTGTACAGCTGTACAGTGGGGAAGAGGGCATTTAGACATCTACTACTAGTTTTGATGGAATGAATTTCCACAAGATGATTCCTTTGAAATTTTAGCATTTGCCAGTCAGTTCTCAGATGGATGACCTCCTGGGACATGCATTTTCAGCAAACTGAAGTGGATCCTTTCACATACACACACACTTACTTGGCAACACTGAAAGTAGAACTCCACCTAGGTACTTATTGCCACTCATGTGTTTGGCCTTAATTGCACACACCACACAGCTTTTAGGATGAAGTGTGTCCTGAGTTTCTTGTTAAGTGAAGAAGATCACTAGGCCTTCCACAGTATGGTAATGGGGGATGTACTGGGTGTTAATGAACAAAACATAGTATGACATACTGTCATATACACATTGACAAACATATAACAGTCATAGACACATCTGAGAGACCTGGGTTTATCAGTGCTAACTACCTTGTCAGTGAGTCAATTCTGTTACAGATAATTTGCACACAGCGCATGCATCATTGGACTGAATAGTGTAATCAATTACCTTTAGGTTTCCACTGACTGACTTATAAAATAATCTGTATAACACTTTTATAAATAAATGCTTATGACCTAAATGTGCCTGTAATTAAAAAGTTATCTGGAGTGCATATCCAAATACACAGTAAAATATACAAATAGAAAATTTCTAACTAAATGCAATTTAGATTACATTAATTTTAGAAATGCATAAAACCACAGTGCTGCTCACTAAAAATAAGGAAGAAAACATTCTTGTATTGTAAACATTTGTTACTATTATGTCAGGAGTAGCTTATCTGGTGCAAATAGCCATTTATATAGACATCTGCTGAGAAATTACAAAGGAAAAGTGTGAGAAAATGCTTATCTTGGACCCTTAATGTAAAGTAATAGAATACCATAGCTTGACTATATGTTGTATACTTTCTTTTCTTCATAGTATGCATATGGCAAATAGTGAAAATTACCTCACATGTCATATTAATGTCTTGGTTTCATTGTTAAAATCTCTAGTGGATAATGTTTGTGTAAAAGTAGTGATATTTTGTGTGCATATTTTCATGGTGTAAGACAACAAAGTTGAGAAAACATCATAACGAAACTGTTTAAAATCCTTTTTTTTGGCTTTGTCCTTTGCATACCACTTGGCATTCCACACTGGGGATTGTCAGCAATGATTAGCAATTACCGGCATTTCACTTTCTAAGACAAAAAAATCAAAAACTTACATTTGGAAAGCCATCAGTAGGGCAAAAAAGATTGGTGTCAGTGTACTTTGGTCAGCATACTGGATAGTACTGAGTGGAAAAATGCACCTGTACTATCTAGAGTGCTGGACACTACAGCTGCATATAGTACTGTCATGTAACTTTCTCTGTGGCTCAAAGTGTTAATGCAGTCAGATCTGAGAAACAGCAGGATTTGATTCTTGTGTTTGCTTAATATAGTATAATTAATTTTTAATTTACCTGTCGAATTTACACAAACGTTGTGTTGGAACCAGAAAAACCTTTTATCAGTAGTAACCAATTTTGACAGGCATGATGATAAAGTATGAGATGAACCAATGTGTGGGGGAATAGAAGCAAAAAGGTAACAAATGCAGAAACATGAGTAATTAATGAATAACATTGTAAAGATGTCAGAATTACTAATAATTATCTTGCTTATATATACTACTGTAATGTTAATGTCTTGTGTGTTTCCTTCATGAAGACCTATCATTAAATGAAGGCATGATGGATGTGTAACAGAAATGTAAATGGCAAATACTGATAAACTACTGAATGTTTGAGGCTAATGTCATAGTAGCTTAGTTTAAGGCTACATATTTTAGATGGTCACAACTTGGATAAATCAACAGAATGCTTAATTGGTTTCCTTTTTCTCTTTTCCCCTTCTCCTCATGCTTTTGCATGCTGATTGACAATGTTCACTGTTGACTGTTAGTTGTTAATAGCAGTTAACCATGTTTCACTTCCCAAGATAAAAAGTCTAAAATTTAATTTGGAATGCCAATAGTAGTACAAAATAAGACTGGCACTGGTACACTTTTGTCAGAACTCTGAATAGTACTCAGTGAAGAAAATACACTGGTCAGTTACTGATCTCTGTGGCTCAAGGTGTTAATGCAGTAAGTCTGGAGAACCAGCATAGGTGATGCAGGGTTTGAATCCAATTTGCAGATAATTTTAATGAAGAGGTCAGAATAAGTAGTGTCACATAATTATAGTAGGAACTGAACATAAAGTAAATCTTTATAAATTATGTTAAGCATACCATTGATGATAGTTCATTTAAACTACATTTGCAAAGGCATAATCTATGCAATACTTATTTAAAAATACGACTCATTGAATATAATTATTATATGTGTAAGACAGTATGTCATGTAAAGTATATATATGGCATCTACCCCACCATGTTTTACTCAGGATATGAAACTCCATGAATATGAATTTTAATTTCAAAAATATTCCCCGGGATTCACTAATGTTCAATGCAGGAATAAGTTATTCCTACACAGAAACAACCATTTAAGGGCAGCATGGGAGCGCGTCATGCATAGTAATGAAGGCATGCTACCTCTGCTCCTAAATGGACACAGAGCATGGACGAGTGCAGGGGGTATGTCTGAGAACAGACTTCTCACAATACATATGCCCCTGCACTCAGGAAGTGCCGCTCGGCAATTACAATGAGTGAGAATGCTCATAGGAGGGTCCATACCTCCCAGCTGTACAAATCATGGCAGAATGTCAGGATTTCTCACCAATACAGCACCCCATATGTCTTGGCAAATCACTGGGATGATCTCAGGATTGACGTTGGTAAATAATGATATACATTTCAGTGTCAAACTTCAAATTCATCAGAAAATGTATACTAAAACAAATCCTGTTACTCTAGCAACTGTCCCAGGTTTATAAGATCAATAATGAAAATATGTCCATAGTTGTACCACAATTTGTCAAGCTTTGTTCATATAGTTTGCCTGAAGAGGTTGAGAGGTATGGTGGGTTGCTAGGATGCCTGCCAAATGTGCAGATGCATGCAGGAATCCACAGCAATAAGTGAAACCTGTCCCTTCTAGAGAAAATAGCAGTAGAGAATTTTTTTTATCAAACAGATTAATTTAACCGTAGGTATATGGGTTTGCCCATTGTTTAGCTATGCATACTGTAGCTTAAATAGCAAAAGAAGATAAATAGCAAGATACATGCAATTGAAGTAGTACTGCAATAGTGTAGTGGTGACTGCTTTGTGAGCAGTCATTTCCGGTTCAATTCTCACTTTAGTAAATTCCATTTTCCATGTGAAATCACATTATGAACATTATTTTGCTGTATGACCTACTAAATAACATATATTTGTGAACTGCAGTACTGCATTAAGTGCAGATGTGAGGTGTCATTGTAATAATGTGGTAAAATCCACAGATAAACACAAGTGCCCCATACAGTATATGTACACATGAATCCGGGATACAAAATGAAAGTATAATGTGTAATGAATGATAAATCCATAGATTGTCCAAATCTACCACTTTCCCAAGAGCCATGTTTCATGTCTGTCTAAATTAGTGTGGAGGTAAGTGGAAGTAAGCAGATTTAAGCACTAGTAAGCAGATTTAAGCCTGTTTGCATGGGCGTAAGCACACAGGTTAAGCACTTGTGAAGCTAACCCCTGTAATCATATTTAACCGGAAGTTAGCATTGCTTACCATCACACAAACATGCTTACAACTGCTTAAAACTGCCTTAATCACTCTGTATCCAACAGCCACTGTTCTGCCCAGCAACAAAATAAACAGGCCTTGAACCCAGGACCATATACACTATAGTCACAGCAATTAACCAGTAAGCCATCACAACAGTACATAAAATTGAGGTATTCCCAAACAGATCCTCACTTTAGCAAAATCACAATTTACATGTGACAGTTTTATATTGTATAACCTACTACATAACATAAATATGTGAACTGGAGTACTGCATTAAGTCCAGATGTGAGGTGTCATTGTAATAAAGTGGTGAAATCCCCCAATAAATACAAGAACCCCATACATCTGTACACATGAATCACAGATACTAAACAAATATATAAAATGTAATGAATGATAAATCAATGCCAAACAGCAAATAGTGTGCAAATTTAAAAATAAGCATTGCTAAGCATTGCACACCCCTGCCTACCAGGTGTAAGCAATGTGAAGGCCAGCTAAATCAATCTGCCCATTGGTATACCCCATTAAGCAAAGCCAACCTTAAGTAAGCAGGTTTGCCCATAGCACAGCATTTTCACAACCATCCAATCACGGCAAAGTGTGAGAAATTGGCCCTATTTAAACCCCACAGGTGGGAATGCATCTCATAACGGGTTGCAACTTCCTACTTTAGGCACTATGACCAGTGTGGGAGAAGGATCACGCTTCCGGGCAAAGTGCTGGGGCATCCAGGTGTTCTAAGTCATGGCAGGACTCCTCATTAAAGAACATGAACATAGACTGCTGCAGAGCCAGTACCAGCATTCGCAATATAAAGTGGAAGCCTGGGACTGTCTCACCCATGACCTCACCAGTGCCACTGGCATCCCTCGAATTGCAGGTCAGGCATCACTATGTTGACCTGAAACAGAGGAAAAGGGAGCTCTAGGATCAGTGGATTCAAGAAGCTAGGCAGTTGGGTGATGTCCCAGCCGTGTGTAAGCACTCATCCTACTACCTGTTCAATAATTGCCAGCTCGTGTATATTATGGATAAGTATGGCTAAATATTCCTTTTATTTCTTTGACAGCGGCAGACGAGTGGGCTGTGAATCAGGAAGCCCATGCCTGTAGGCTGCAGAGGCTGCATCGCGAAGAACGTTAGTAATAATCTTGCATGTACTGTCATAAGAAATATAAAAGTAGTAGAAAGTTAATTGCCAGTATAAAACCTGTATTGTTAATGGCATGTACTGATAAACTAGACAATATGGCAGGAAGAGTCTCATATAGGTTGTATGTAAATAAAAGGGTAACAGCCTGGCAATAAAGGTCTAACTCCTGGACTGCTTGTGTTTACTCTGGTATCATATGGTAATGCAGTGTTGTAATCTCTTAATAGTACTGTTGTATTAAACACTATTTCCCACACTGTGGTACATAAGTAAAATGTGTAGGAATGTCTGCATACAACTGTTGTAATCACAAGGTTGTACTGTACAACTGAGAGAGACTTAGAAAACAGTTAAAATATAGAGAACATAATCCAAATAGCACACTCAACTGAAATGTGAAGTGTTGTACTTTTAGCACACACAGCCATGGTTCGAATCCTGGGAGTGGTAGTAAGATGTATGCAGAATCATACCCACAACTGTACAGATATTGTCAGAAAGTCCAGATAATTGGTGTAATTTTGCTGCCTGTCACCCTGTCCTGGCAAATCACTGGGATGATCTCAGATGTTTAGGCAGCAGATAATGACATACAACTGATTGTCACACATCATAACTATCAGAAATAGATCTATAAGAACAAACTTGTCGCTCTAGCAACTCACCAAACTGTTATGAGAGTTATAAGCAAAGTATGTCCCATCCCCACCCCCATGTTGTGAAGCTATGACCAGAGTGTGTGCAGTAACAGAGTGAGACGTATGTGCATAATAATAATGTGGAATCTGGTAATATGTGTAGCAACATTCAAGTAGTGTTAACAAACATTCCCCCCACAGGTCTGTCAGATACGAAAACTGTGCCTTGAAATAAAAGATTGAAATCCTGGACTGGTACTGTTTAGTCTGATAATGTATGGCAGTGTTAGTGTTGCAGTTTCTCTGAATAATAAGGTATTACTCATCACTGTCATCCACACAGTGCTACATAATAAGATTGTCTAGGAAACCCTGTAAAAGAGTATTGTAGTTACAAGGTCAGATTGTAAAACCACGGGAGACTTATAGATAGAAATCAGAGAAAAGATACACAGCAATATCTGTATAGCACACTCAAGTGTGATGTATACTGTTTTATTTTTAGCAGACATAGCAGAATCATACATCCATACGTCCAGATAATTGGCCCATATTTGCTGCCTGTTACTCTGTCCCACTGGCATATCAGTGTGATGATCTCTGACATTTAGACAGCATTTAATGTCAGATAACTGACTGTCAGACCTGTAAATATTCAGAAAATATATATGAAAACAAACCTGTCATTGTAGCAACTCACAAAAGGTTTATGAGGGCAATAGTCAAAATATGTCCCAGTTTCACCTGCATGTTGTCAAGACTTGGCCAGAGTGTATGCAATAAGATATGGAGAGGTATGTGCATAACATCAACCTGGAATCTGGGAATATGCGTAGAAATAGTCAGGTAGTGTTAACAAACAATTACCTCCACAGTTATACCAGGTAAGAGGTGTATACTGCAGGTAAGTCACAGTTCATGTATATAGTTGTCTACAACCATACCACTGTCCAAACTAAGGCCATAAGGTATTATAATAATACCTGTAACATACAGATTACAGCACTGACTAAGAAAGTAATGAGAACTACAAGTAGTTAATTGACATGTTTCTCTCCCCCCACCATATCTGCAACAATAATCTAAACACAAAACTCAATGGGTATGTGCACAATTAAATCTACTGTTGGGACATATGTCGTATTGTTTGATAAATATTGAAATTTGTTTCTATGCATGTGCCATGTTGAAATACCCCCACACTGGAGGCATGCTGCCATCAATGTACCTGCATGCTGTTTTAATGGCCACTGTGGTTCCATATATGCATGTGTTCTGTTTGCTATGCAACTGTTCCATATGTGGTGTTTTGGGTTAATGGGAATACCTATGCATGCTGTTATACCTAATCCTGGAATGTGTTAACTATTAATAACCTACATATGTTATAAAATTGAAACATCATAGCACGTTTGGGAATGCCGGTCCAGCGGACAACCTCTCCCACCTCATCTGGCCGTGGCACCAGGTACCAGGACGTCTTGGGCCCACCCCGGGAACTCATCGTCTGCTGGTCCTGCGGCACCTTCGGGTGGAACCGGCTCAGGGGATGGGGCTTGCCCCCCTGGGAGCAGGCATGGACAGGATACTGTCACCCATCATCAGGTCCGGGGTCTGGTGCATAGCAAGCTCTGCAGGAAGTTCGGAGATTTGGTACACCAGCTTGAGGGCCACGTGGCTCATCTAGAGGGTCAGCCTGCCCCTCCTACCCAACCCCCAGCACAGCCACCTTCGGGCCGTGAAGGTGCAGTGGTGACTTCCCATGGGTGGGGACCTCAGTCCCACTGTTTCCATTAGGGGGCTCATGGGCTTCTGACTTTCAAACACCTCTCCCCATCCAAGGTGTCCCACCTACATGTGTCATATACCACCCCTGTATGCTGTCTTGTCTGTCTTGCCTGTCATCCTACCCAACCTACCTCCCCAAATATAGCTACTATCCCTCTCCAACATCCCACTCTCACCTTAAAAAAAAGGGCAATCTGTTCACAAAAAAAAAAAAAATCTCGCCCCATACATAGCTGTCCATTTCGCACATGTGTCTGCTGGACACATGTAATCTGGTCTAATTGGCTTCACAACATATTATCATTGTCCTCACCCCTCTCTCAGGGGTATGAGTGTCCAAATCTACTTCCGAATCAGTGTATATGCACAGCTGTTGCTGTAGAAAAAATGGGCAGCTGTGGACCTTCCCTACACCCGTCCTGCTCATCCCTAGCTATTTTCCCTACTGTCTTTCTCTCTTTGTGCCCCTTTTTCACCACTTTCCTATCAACCCTTTTTTTTTCTTCTAAAGAAATTAGCGTGGAGGTAAGCAGGAGTAATCACTTTTAAGCAGCAGTAAGTGGGTTAAAGCCTGTTTGCGTGGGGGTAAGCAATGCCTACACAGGTTAAGCAATTTATAAGCCGAGTATAAGTAACTGTAATAGGAAGTTAGCATTGCTTACCATCACACAAACCGCTTACAACTGCTTAAAAGTGCCTTAATCACTCTGTATCCAATGGCTCTTCTGCATAGCAACAAAATAATCAGCCTTTGCAAGTCTTGAACTCAAGACCATGCACACCATAGCCAAAGTGATTTACCACTAAGCCATGTCAGATATACATAACCCTGATGTTTTCACAAACATATCATCCAGCACAGTCATTCAACAGTACAGAAAATATGTGTGTGTGTCTGTGTGTGTGTGTGCGTGTGTGTGTGTGTGTGTGTGTGTGTGTGTGTGTGTGTCTGTGTGTACAGCTATAGATATATATGTCTACATATATATGTCTATATATATATATATATATATATATATATATATATATATATATATATATATCTATATATATATAATGTGTGTGTAAACAAAAAAAACTATATACAGATATATATCGACAGATATAAAAGAGAACACAACACATACATATATGACCAAAGGCACCCTTAATGGGGGTTAGGGGGCCCAAGCTAAGTACCTTTTGTAATTATTGATATCATCCCCTCCCCCCACAGCCAAACAGATCTGCCTTGCAACACAATACCAACACTTGCAAGTCCTATACCCAGGACCCTACACAGCATAGCCACAAGAAGTTAACAGTAATCCATCCCACCAGTAAGATGTCAGGATGGTATCAATAACATATCATGCAGTACAGTCTGGCTACCATAGGGAATGTACAATGTGGAAGCAATAAACATTCTAATGATACATACACATACACACACACACACACACACACACACACACACACACACATATGTATATACATATATATATATATATATATATATATATATATATATATATATATATATATATATATATATATATATATATATATATATATATATATATATATATATATATATATATACACACACATATACATATATTAGTATGTATAGATATGTATAGGAAGATACATATTTAGAGGGTGCACAGCATATTGAACAGCCAGTATTCCTACAGTTGCCACCTTTTAAATTGGGCCTTGTATAATTCTGTCATACAAAAGCCATTTATTGCATGAAGCATATACCCACAGAGAAGTCAAAGGATATGACACCACACACAGGTTTGCATACATAAGAAATGTTTATTTGTGTACTATTACAGTTGTATATGCCATGTCATATAACTGTCAGGTGTTTGAAATACATATTAACCGAGTAATGCAACTCTCAAGCAGATCATTTTATACAGTAATCCGAAAGCATAACATATGTTGCTGTCCAGGCCGAGGCCTTCAAGTAGTACAACAGTAAAGAAAGACTGGGCCAGAGGATAGCAACCAATCAACAGTAAGTAATGCAAATGTAGTTCAGCAGCCTCCAATTACACTTTGTACTCAACCCCTAGGGTGAAAAGAATGAAGTTGTCACATTGAGGATGTATCTGTTACATAACAATGCTTAACTTAAAACATCACCATCACACTGACAAAAAGAACAGTCCGTATGACAGCAAGCATTAAGCCACCAATGTTCACAAGGTGAAATGTATGAAAATGTACAGCCATATACCTTAAGGTGTCTTACTACTGATATCCTTCACATGTTGTAACAGCCTAGGTTATATATGGTGCATACCCCTCCCTTATAGACTGACTTACAGGGGCATATAACAGTGTTATATACACTGACTTTTGGATTGCACAAGGGCGCACATGTTTTGTCCAGTTGTAGCCCATATATATATATATATATATATATATATATATATATATATATATATATATATATATATATATATATAGACCGTACCCTACAATATGTGTGGGGAACACAACATCAGGCATGCATTGCAATGTGTACTGGTGTACCAAGACCACACTGGAAAACTACAGACAGTATCAATTAAGATACATGTGCAACACCTCACCCCAACTCAGGCCCACCATCCCCATCTGTACCTTGCCGGTGCCGGTGTACACCTGTATGTTTGCCATTCATTAGCTGGGACTAGGTTGGTACACATGGTGTTCAGTGTTTGAGACACTGCAAAATGACACACACGTGTAGGGCATAGTTTTCAAGCATTTGCAAAAAGGCTGAGGGTGGGGAGGGGGTGTCATCATGACACAACAGTACACTGAAGCAGAGATCCAAAATATGCTACAATTGGCTGTATCTGCACACAGTCAAGGTCAGGAACTGTGGCAGATTTAACCCTGACTCTAAAGCAATAGTAATGGCACTGTGTGACCTCCAAGGGATGTGCACATGAGTTGACCTTGCAATCATGCAGAGTTGGGGGACATTTGTAGGGCAGACTGACCAAATTCTGGCAAAATGCAGATGGCCTATACTAGTATACCCCTGCTGGAAATAGTGACTGCTGTAGTGCACATAACAGTAGGTGCAACAAACCATCATGATAAGGGCGTGCACACATATGCACCCACAAAGTGTATGCATCTCAATCAGCATCTGCACAACTAACACATTTGTTTGACACTGCATTTGATTGCACAGGTCATATGTCACGTATCAGGTTTGTGTAATGTTAACATATGCACTAATGTGGTCCCATGGCATATCAAGGAAGAGGGCATCATATCAATAAGGGTGTGTACCCACCCCATAGCCATGGCAAGGTTTGAAGGTTGTCAGTGTAATTGTATTGTATTGGCCATACATGCACCACAGATGATGAGATCTGTAAATCAGACATCAGGCATTCACAAATGACATCTGACCACATATCATCCCAGGTATGTGTCGGACAAACACATTGAGACTGTGAGCAGCAGAGCAAACATAACTGACATAGTACATGCCAAGGTGCTGAACAGGTGCACAGCAATACTGTGTACATGGGTGCAGTGTGTTCCAGGGGAAGGGGCATCACCTACTAACATAAACCATGCATCACAGAGATGTATAATGTTGCTAGCAGGGATTGACTACAGCTGCACTGCATGCTGTTGAGTGCCATATGTCATGCATTTTGACAAATGGGTAATGGGAGGTCTGTGTGTAATATCTTTGGCAACCTCACCTGTAAATGTGTGTGTGTGTGTGTGTGTGTGTGTGTGTGTGTGTGTGTGTGTGTGTGTGTGTCTGTGTGTGTGTGTGTGGGGGGGCGTGGTATTTTGTCTGTAAGTGCAATCTGGTGGAGTGGAGGGGGGGGTTGATGTATGTAGGATGTGTGTGTGTGTGTGTGTGTCTGTGTGTGTGTGTGTGTGTGTGTGTGTGTGTGTGTGTGTGTGTGTGTGTGTGTGTGTGTGTGTGTGTACATCCATGTATGCATGTGTGAGTGTGGGATTGTTCATACCTCTGAACTTCCCTTTGAAATCGTGCAGTACATGGACATGGGCAGACACATGAGACATGATAAATAATTTTCTGACAATTAATCTCAGGACAGCTGATAGTATAATAAGGTCTGTAGCATGGAAGATGCATTAGGAGGGAAACTAGACACCAGGGATACTGTTATAATTGCAATAAGCAGAAAGGTGAAAGAATACCCACATATGCAGCACTACAGATGCATTGGGGAATTACTAGCCAACACCAGAGAGTGTTTCCAAATATCACTGTAGTCCACATAAAAAGTTAATAGAGCAACAGATCTTGCATCTACTGAACAATAGTTGCATATGACACTCCAGTGCATGACATTATTGAGTGACTGTAGTAGCCCCTAACATATGGGGATCATGATCAAGATGGCTGGACAAACCCAGGGTGAACACTGGATGACATCAGGGAGTCTTTGAAAAAAACAACTCCAATCAAGTCAAAGAGGTAATGGAGTTACAGGTCACTTTTCTAGGAAATTAGAAGACATATATGTTAATGATTGGTATTATTGACTGTAATTATCTAAGACAGATGCAGGATGGGGAACTTAAGAGAATATACTAGGGACAGTCTGTAAACTCAGGGACAGGTAAGTATTATGGTGTAATGTCAAGGTGTGTGTGTGTGTGTGTGTGTGTGTGTGTGTGTGTGTGTGTGTGTGTGTGTGTGTGTGTGTGTGTGTGTGTGTGTGTGTGTGTGTGTGTGTGTGTACTTTTAAGCAATGACATACAGGTCTTAAAGTGCATTTCTTGTTTTCCCCCTCACAGGTGGCGAGGTGGGTCAGGTTCCCTCCTGCAGGAATTCTGATGATGGTGTCCATACAAGCACTGAAAATGATGATAGGTGTCTTGAGGCACAGGCGGGGTTGTCAGGGGCCGAAGCTGCACCATCGCTTGACATCACTCTGTTATCCACCCCATTCCCACACACAGTCACAATGCCTATACATACCCCATCACCAGTGGCCATATCAGAGGGACAGTTGGAGGTTGGTGGCATGGAACAGGACAGTGTGGTATCTATGGCACATGTGTCTAGACACAGCAGCCATAGCCGGATGTCTGGTGGGGTACCACATAGGCAGATGTACAGGTGTGCTCACTGGCTGGCTGATGGATATTGTGCCCCTGGCAGAAGTGCCACATCTGTTTCCATCAGATACATGTTTCAGGCTGTCGTGGAGGTGCAGGCACGTATAAAACAGTACACCAGACAGTCTCTGAGGCTGCAGAGGGCTACTCATTCAGCTGTTACTGACAACATCTGTGATCTTGCAGGTGCCCTGCATTATTTTATAGAGGTCATGGATAGATGGTGGGGTGAGATGACAGAACTCCCCAACTGTGGATTGTCCATGCTCGAGCATGTGGTGGGAGTGGTGCAATGGCCAGGTGGACATAGGCCAGCAACACCAACAGCTGGAGGTTGACGTGGATGTGCAAGTACACCCAAGCCACTCCCGTAGTGGCAGTACCATCCCCAGCACTGCAGGGGGGCACTGCCCACACCATACCACAGCAGGCCATGTGCACATGACCCTGGCCAGTCCCAGGAGGGACCTGGTTCCAGCGGATGTATGTCATCATCAGGGGAGAGTACCATATTGTGGCTTGTA
The DNA here is from genome assembly GCF_019279795.1 of Protopterus annectens. NCBI lineage: Eukaryota > Metazoa > Chordata > Ceratodontiformes > Protopteridae > Protopterus > Protopterus annectens. Next base: position 440,106,309 of record NC_056736.1, on the reverse strand, counting down.
CCTGGACACGCCCATGGAACCCCTGGCAGAGATAGTTCTCGTGTCTGTGGCCAGAGGTGGTGAACTGCACACCCTGCTAGGTATGGTCTGGAGCTGTCCAACAAACACCTGCATAGGGCAGCCACATGGCAGAACTGTGTGCATGCATACTCACATACAATACAAACACAGCTAGGACAACCCCAAACCTACACACACCACATCACCAAGGCCATATCAATAATTAAACTCCCACACTCACACACATGGTGTCAAACATATGGCTAAGCCTAGTTCTCTGGCAAACCAACAACACACCTTGTGCATATGATGATACCTGTGCCACATACCTGTCATCCATAACATCAAAGCAGGGACAGGCTAATATGGTTCAGATGCACATGGGGACTGTACTACATTGTACCAATGTACTGCATGTGCCACATGGCTGATAGGTCTGGGGTGGTGTATACAGGTGAGTGTATGGTGGCTGCTGTTAGCAGCCCTTGAACAGTGGACAATGGTAAGTGTACTGGTTGGTACACACTACATGCTTGTGTATAACACACACACACACACACACACACACACACACACACACACACACACACACACACACACACACACACACACACACACACACACACACACACACACACACACACACACACACAGACTTTGGTGTTGATGCAATACACAGAGAATACTGTACACATGGATGTATGTACCTGTGCAAGGAACACATTGTAGCCTATGTAATTCCACCAAGCAAAAATAGGCACAACAACACATTGGGGAATAAGCAGTCTGCCAGTTTAATGTCAATGACGATGGTACTGGCAGGGTATATGTCCCCTTCCCCAATGTAGTGCAATCCTCAACTTGGCAAACATAGGTGTGCTGGTGTGGGTGGCACACCTCTACACTTTGGAGGGTGAGAGGTGCTGTAGAACTGCAGATAGTGTGACAGACAACTACCTAACCTGTTAACATGTACTGTAGATTATTACGGCCAGCTAAGTGGGGTGGCTACACTCAACAGTAATTGCAATGATGGCGGCTGTATTCACAACAGCCACACCCAGCTATATATACCAACCCCAGTATCGCTGCACACCTATACTGTGAGGAAGAGGGCATTTATACATCTACCACTAGTTTTGATGGAATGTATGTCCACAGGATGATACCTGTGAAATGTTAGCGTATGCCAGGCAGTTCTTGGACAGATGACCTCCTGGGACATGTATAGTCTGCAAACAAAAGTAGATTCCTTCACATACACACACACTCTTACTTGGCAACACTGGGACTAGACCCCTACCTAGGTATGTAGTGCAACTGATGTGTGCGTCTTTAATTGCACACACCACACAGCTTTTACGATGAGGGCTACCGAAATCAAATGTTTACAGTGATTGACATTGGCATATTGTGTGATATTGGCCAATGGGATGTGTGGTGGGTGGGACAGGCCTCATGATGGAAATCTCTTTGTCACTGTCTGTCTGTCTCTTTTCCACATCTCTGTGTGTGTATGTTTGACCTGTTATAGTGTGTTGGCCTTGGATATGTGTGAGTATTCCTATCTAATGTGTGTGCAAAGCATGAATGGTGTGCAATGTGGTGAGTGTGTGCACAGACATTTGTGACTGACAGACATGTATAGTCCACTATTGTTGTCAGACATGAGCTTCATTTCTCTAAGTGTAGGAGCATGCCCAGTATGAGCTTCTGTATTAAGTGTGTGAATCCATTACAGGTAGGTTGTACTCCAGTGCAGGATTTTGTGTTCTACACCTACAGCTAGCAACCTGTTTCTGCAGGATATTTTTAGATAGGTTGACAATATGGAGTCACAATGGGCGAAAGATAGTGGGATACTGTAACTATTGTATCTGTGCTGCTTGTGTTACATGGTTGGTGTTAGCAGAGATATTCAGACATATGTACTGTTTTACATTGTGATGTATTATGTCATCAACTACTGACAGATATACTTATTTGCTCACAGTTATTTCCTGGGAAATACAAGATGAATTAAGCTGTGTCCAGTATTGTGGTCTGCAGCCTACATATTCTTGCACACTCATGCCATTCTGGAGAGGCAGCTGCAGACACTTGCTGATGGGTCTGTGTAAAAGGTCCAGCACCTTCGTACTGTGGTGGCTGAGGATCCCCTGCTTGTACATCTATCAACATAACAGAATGGCCGTATCCTGCTGTGGCCATACCTCTCAGCTGTACAGATTCACCCAGGTCACCCAGAGGCAGAACTCTTATATCTGGTCAGTTCCCCTTCACATTTGTGGTTTACAAGCAGGTTTGTAGCCACACATTACTGGGTTTGCAGGCAGGTGTAGTATGGGTACACATCAGAGTTTCAGACTTCACACACTCCATGGCGTCCAAGCTTCAACACCCCCCACTCTGTTATTCTATCCTCTTCCTAACATTATGCGAGCGATATCTGAGAGGTATCCCTATAGTTGTCCCTTCATCCCAGCGGTATTTAGGGGTTGGACCAAAGTTCATGCAGTAGGACATGGTGGGCATGCTACTGGGATTTGTTGACATAGCCTTGCATTTGTGTTCTGTGGACTGTGTTATGTTGTTAGTTGGGACCCAATGAGATAACATACATTGGCAGTATGGGTGAGGCACAGGCCTTTGACAGAGGACTGTAGGGCATTTGGTAGTGATGCAGGACATCTGCAGCAGGCCAGTGCATTCTGTCACTCCTACAGTCCCGGTCTGCAAGCCACTGGATTCCCCTGGGGTGACAGGGTAAGTGTGCGAGGTGTTAATGGCAATAGTTCCTGTCCATATTAATCCATTGTTCTGGATGCTGGCAGGGTGCTGCTTACAGCTAAGGACACACCTGCATGGACACCTCTTCAGCATGCTGCATTCTGTGGGTATTCCCATACAGAAGTGGAGGGGGTCATACTGTACTCATTCCCAACAGCAGGGATATGGCCTGTGATAAACCTGTGGCTGATGGTGGGGTGAGCTCAGTGCATGTGTGATATGGAAGCTTCTTGCATCTGACTCACATATATACCTGGGACATTCCCCTCGTGCTGCCTTGTGCTGGGACATAGGCAGTCTCTCATTACTTCATAACTGTGCCTTTTGTGGTCTGCCAGTGATTGGCCAGATTACATCAGTATTCCATACTACACAGACAACTAATGTGCTGCTAACCTATATGTACAATTCCAAAGGTGTGTGCAGTTTTATGTACTCTGTCTAGGGTACTTCCACCTGTGTACTGTGTGTATGTCTGGGCCCACATTCATGGCATGTCCATCTTTCAGATGGTGACAGATATTGACATCTGAACAGTGAGCATGGATGACTGCTGAATTGGTTCTTGCTGGGATGCATTTTGGTTGGCACTGCAGTTGTCAGAACATGGCCCTGTCATCAACAGTACTGGCCATAGACCACCGAGACACAACCCTCCATTTCTACATGCTGACCACTTCCAAACAGTATATAACACACAACAGCCTAACACACAGACCCCTGCATATTGTACCCATGTAACAATCTATCCTGTAGATTGGACCAGCTCAGTTAATCTGTGCTCCACTGTTATTAAACCCACACGTACATGTTACTGCATTTCTACATAGGATTTGGGGGGGAGGGCACACCTGACAACTGTAAACATTTGCTATGACTGTACTGGTATTTAAGGTACTTTGTTGGCTTCCATTTAGTTCTGTATTCTGACCTATCATGTAGACTCGAGTCATATCAGTAGAGTACAGATCTTAGGTTTTATTGACCTACATTTCAGTTTCAGACTTCTTACCTTCAGAACTAACATACAAATGCCTGACCTGTTGTAGTCTGTTTGTGTAGGTCTGGAGGGACGCTGTTCTCCATTGCCATCAATTGGAGGCCTTAACACAGCCTTTCTTTATGGCATGCATGTGTGTGTCCTATGGACACACATTTGGGCCACCACATGTACTGCAGTGGGATTTGTCACCTTGTCTAGTACTGCCTACTTTGTTGACACCAGTATTTGTTATGGATTTCATGCTGCCCATATAGATGTCCACTATCTGCTGCCATTGCATTCAGCCACCTGATTCCCTTGCATGCTCACATCCATACCATAGATACAACTAGCAGAACATACTACTCCATTCAGCAATTGATAGGAAGAGTGACTTACCTTGTGGCTGTGCCAGTATTGAGAATGGGGCATGCTGGAGGGCTGACTATGTTGAATGCACAGAGTACATTCCCTATACATGGTAAAGCACAGGTAGTGCCATGTTTGGCATCCCTTTTACTATATGTGCAAGTCAGAGAGAGGTGTCATTCCATGAGTTCGTACTGTGTCACTGTATGTGCTATGTGTTGCCTCTTTGCCAAAGCCTGGGCATATTGGCCATGCCTCCTTTAGCCTATATGGGCAGGCTCAGGTTGTTCCTCCTCCAAGTCACTTTGTGCCTGTGCTGGCCTTGGCAACGGTGGGTGGGCTGTGTGGCCCTGCCCTGTGCTGTCCCTGCTGCAGCTGTTTCCATAGGATCAGCAAGTGTAGCATGGCACATATAATGAAAATTTGTGTACATGTAGCTGGAGAGTACTGCAAGGCTCCAGCAGATATGTCCAGGCACTGGAACTGTGACTTGAGCATCCCAAACACATGCTCTGTTATTATTCTGGTTTGTGCGTGTGCCTCATTATGGAGTTCTTGTTCGGGTGTTTGTGCATTTCTGATGGGTGTCATCAGCCAAGACTCCAGTGCATATCCAGCATCCCCCACTAGGTGGCCATATGGGATGTCCCCACTAGAAAATCATTGGTGCAGCTGTGTCATATGCCAGATGTGGGAGTCATGATAGCTTCCAGGGCTGCCAGCACACACATTCATGATAATACCCTGGCCATCGCACATGACCTGGCAGTTGATGGAGGGGAAGCCCTTGCGGTTTATGTAGACCCTATTCCACTCACCAGGTGGTGCTTTGATGTGTATGTGCGTGCAGTCTAGAGCATCTACTACCTCAGGTTATTCTACTATTTGGTGGAAGAGATGCATATTGCTGGTCAACACCTCATGGGTATTGAAGAAATATATGTTCTCACTGGCATGTGCTGACATGGCATCCAGGAATGGGTGGAGTACCCTGGATGCTGATGCCTGTGAGATCCCCATGATATCCCCTATTGGCCTTTGGAAAGTTCCTATGCTAGTATTCTTAAGCCTACACATACCTTGGTATCCACTGGGATGGGTTACCCTCTGTTAGTTCTGTGTGTGAGGCATGGCCGGCACAGCTCAACAGTAGGATGTCCCTGTCCACCCTATAGTGCTCCACTATCTCCAGCTCATGTAGCCCCTGGTAGGTTACCCTGAGTCTGTACACTCTTCTCCTTCTCCTCACTGTGGGTTGGTCATCAGCATTCTCATCCTCACCACCCTCAGCCTCTTCCACATATTGATGTATGAGAGTGACAGCAGCCCCTATCATTTTATTAGTTTTGTCAGGTAAATTTCCCTGTCTGAGTACTCCGGTGGTGTAGAGTTTGTGGGAAAAACCAGAGTGAAAGGTGTTTGCATAGTTTATAGTAGTGTGCTGGGATGGGCTGCTGCCTGTGTAATTGGCTGCTTCTGATATATTTCACCTGCTAGCTATGCTAATTCTCCTTGATTTCCTTCCTACTCCTGTTTTCCCTTCCCATTGCCTTCCTGTTTAAGCCACGTGGCACGGCACGCATACCCAGTGCTCAGATGTGAACAGAGCCACTATTTCCTGTGTCTTTTTTTTTTGTTTAAAACTCGGTGTGTAGTGCGCACACCTGTTTAGGCAATCTAAACAGTGCTAGGCAGCCTCAGACACATCCCCCTTCCTTAACTGTGCTTAGCTAAGGGTAAACATGGGCCACAGAGTTCCAATAAGCTTACAGAATGCATGACAATCCCCCTTATGAGGTCATCTACCTCTTATGCTTATACCATGGTGTTGCTGCACCTACACAGTTGGGTGCAAGCTAACACTGAGGGGAAATCTGTGATTCAGTATCAATCCCCTTATTTGCATAAAACTGACTGCTAATTCATGGTTACAAAACTGACACTCAGACTTCCCCCTTAGCAACCACTATTCCATTGTATTGTTGTCTTATGTATGCCATTGACTATTATGGCAGAATGCTGATTTTGGTTTAAAATGTTATTTCCAACTTTTTTCATTATTTTCAGGCTGATCCCATTTGCGCACTGCTGCCCTATGCTTAAACAGCTGAAATCGGCCATAAAAAAATAAAAGTTATTTTTTTATAATTTTGCAACTATTTCCTATTCCAATAGTCATATATTCAGCCATTGGCATGCCTACTACCTTGAATACATGCTTTCTTTGGAGCTGTCATGCCTCCATTTTGTCATTTGCAGAAATGTATTCGGTTAGTAGCCAAATACATTTTTGCAGGTTGCACTATTCTTGCACAGATGCCTGCCTGCTTCCTGGATCACTAATTCACCTCATTTGCATGGTTTTAACTAGAAAATGGGGTAATCAGCATACAGGAGCTGTGTCCATACAGGAATAGTGCAGGACCGCTTGTGTACATCTGGGGAGCTCGTTCCTGAATCGCTAGTCGGCCATATTGCGTGTACCAGCTCTTGCACTATTTCTGTATGCTGTGCAGAGCTTGCTGAATCCCAGGGCAAATCTCAGAATTTTACATGGGATTTTTAGTAGCAGTTTCAATTTTAACTGTAATTCCATTATATATTTATATATAATATGCACAATTAAAATATAATCTAAATATGCCATACTTCAGCAAAGCAAACAGGCAATATTGTAAGTTGTAAATGGAAGAACTGCAAGCCTGGTCTTAAGTGACAAATTCAATGAGCATCCTGTAACTTTCTAATACACAGACAATCAAATTCTGAATTTTGAAATAAAGTATCTCTGGTCATATACTTTTACCAGTCATATTTGTCCCTGGATTCCAAAATGGAATGACTTTGGGACTGCTGATAATATTCAGAATATATATCACAACAAAACTCAGAAGGGTTGGGATCCCATCTTTTTCGGTATACAACTACTGCTTCTAGAGACAGATACATTAAATAATTAAACACCTGATAACATTTCAGATTTTTGTATGCATTTCTAGACCTAGGTAGTTCATTGACCATCAACCACTTGCTAAAGCCTTCCTCACTCCCCAGCCTGCATCTTAAGTCTACATACTGTTGACATGGGTCACCTTGTTGGTGGGAAATGTCTAATTTCTTTAGGCTGTGATAAACTTTGGAGAAGCCCCAGTGCTGTTTAATCTAGGCTCACTCAGGATTATGTTGGCTAGCCAGCAATGTGAAGGCAGGGACTTACAATATCTGCAGAAGGTGCATGTTCCAACAAACCCTCCCCAGCTTAAGTGAATTAGATTGCTCTCACCATTTGGTAGGTGGAAGAAGTAGTCCTTCAATGTGTATAATGCTTAGTTGTAGTCTTCTGACTTAACCATTTCTCTCCCTGGGTTTGAGCTCTGACTGTGGCTGATCATTCCCCACCCCACCATCTTTATCCAGTTCCTAAAGTGTTTGGGTCTGTAATTATACTCAGGGCTCTGGGGCTGCATTTATGGGCTCTATGCTTTTTTGTCTTAATGCTGGGTCTTGCCTATACTCATGTATATGTAAATCATTTTGGTAACAAAACAAGCAAAGCATAAAGCACACAAAAAGGAATAATATCAGTGTTGATAGATATACTTAAAAATATAGTACTATTTGGCATTGTTGACTTCAAGTGACAAAAGTAGGAATTACAGTCACAAATCATATTAATGTAATACAATACAATGCAATATAGTGGCATGTTCTTAGGCCAAAAGCTCATTTCTAAAGCTGATTATGAACCAGATTCATGAACACCTACACTAAGTGCTAAGTACATGTGTGTGTGTGCATTGCACAGTGGCAAGCATGCTGTGTGGTATTCATTAAACAGCTCTACATGCCATGCACCACCAGAAAGCAGCAAAAGTAAGCAGCAGAATATGCTAATGAAGGTATAAGTTGGTGACATACATGCTATTTAATCAGTTCAGCATGGTGGAGCAATTCAGGAACTTATAAAATTAGTGTGTTCACATAGTACTCTATTTTGGCCACATTTCTAATATTCTTTGGAATACAGTCACAAAAACAAACAAAAAATGTGTTAGGGGTTGCTGCTGCTATCATTATCCTACATGTGCAACAGGCTTTAATTCAAGGTACTGCTGCTGCTACCAGAGCTTGGCGTAGAAAGAGAAAAGTGTTCTGACCTCTCTAGTATTATCATGGACTTTATGATACAGAAATTGTAGAGTGATACAGGGTGGATAGGGTTATCATAGAAGAAATATGTAGCCTTTGCTGCCTTCACCTGAGGCCCCAGAGAAACTGTGGTGAACCCATCCCAATGAAAACCAAGATATGTGTAGCATTACCGATACTGGCTACAGGCACTTTTCAGAGACCTAAAGGGGATATATATGGGGTGTCACAGACCTCAACCTCAAGAATATTACATAAATTTCTAAATGCAATACTATATGTTAGGGATCATATATGGTTTTCACATACCCCAGAGGAGAAAGCAAAAACCATGTAACATTTCCATGCCATAGCACACTTCCCTGAGGTTCCGGGGGACATAGAATGCACAGGCATTGAAATAAAATCCCTGCTTTATAAAGAGGGAAGAAGGTACATATACAGGAAAGGATATCACTCTATCAACTGTCAGTTGGTCTGTAATGCCCAAGAGATCATCTACAATGTGTGTGCAAGTAATCCTGACATCTTTCCCAGCTCAGACATATAGCACACCTGTGACCTGTATGTAGGGTTTGTTAATGGTGACTTTCCACAAGGGCATCTGGTGGAGAATGCAGGTTATGCACTAGAACCTTGGTGCATGACACCCATTAGAAACCCATACTACCCCACTGAGGATACAGCAATGAACACACTCAAATTAGGAATATCATACAACATGTATTGGACTTACTCAAATCAGGGTTCAGGTATCTAGACACATCTGGCTGTGCCCTACAGTATGACTGAGCCTTCACGGCCAAATTATTCATGGTCTTTTGCATGTTTGACAATATAATTGTCAGGAAACAGCTGCAACAAGAACTGCAAGGCCAAGGACAGCAGTTTCCATCACAATAGACTGGTCCAGGAGTGTCAGCAGACACAGAAGACAATGAACCAGTAGCTGTGGATATTTCTGGAAGACGTTGCCATGCAGATTATGCTATGGCCATGGCTAACAGGCAAAGGATAGTGCACACACACACACACACACACACACACACACACACACACACACACACACACACACACACACACACACCATATACACACAGACAATGCCTAAGTGAAAGCCTAACAAGATAATCACATACAAACTGTAAAAGTGATGCATGCAAAATTAGAATCATTTACTTTCCCATGTAACAGTTGTGTACTGTGAGCATCAGACAGAGTCAACTCCATAAAACACAACTTGTGATGAACCTGTAAAGAAGAGATATGAATGATTTTCTCCATATGCAAGTATTGTATGTAAGTAAGATAAAACATGGCTCAGATGTACTGTAAGGTCAGTAGAAACACAGGAGTGATACATGCAACATAAATATGAATCTGCTCAATATTGTTCATGCATTAAAGTTACTCACTGTAGACAGACAAACAGTCACTAGGGCAAGCTTAGCATCATTTGCATCATTCATATTGATAGAGTGTGTACACTATCTCCTCATTCTCAGCATTTGAGATTGCAGGATTACATGCCCCAGAATTCTATAGAGCCATATCCCTGTTTGTGACAAAAAAGAATAAGAAACAATGCAGCATTAACAATTAATCAAAGTGTAGGAATTTAAAATGTTACCTTTTGGGATAATCTTTGTTGATGTCAGACATACATAATAGACAACACAGTTGTTGGTATAAACTGTAACCTTGACGTTGTTACTAGCCATATAAAACTTTTTTCTCACACCACATTCTCAGAGAAATGTGCTGTAAGGCATTTAATGTTGGCTGAGGATACATAAAAATACCTTCTATAACAACCCTAATGGACAAACAGCAGACATCATGCAATGTTATTCGTAATATAAGTCACCATAACTGCTAAACTAATTTATTTGTAATGAAACATTGTACACCTTGACAGGAATTATATGAAGGTCATAAAAAGTAATGTAATTGTAGCTATCAAACAGCAGTATCTCATATTGGTGAATTCAGGCAGCCTCCCCTACTGTGATGCAGGTGCCTTAGCACAAAGATGTGCTTGTATAATGCAGATTAACCCCTGTGGGTACTGCAAACATAAAAATCACTTGTCAATTTATTATCATCCATGAATCACTCAATCTGGTTGAAGTGCTGGGCAGGTAAACATGGTGTGAGGATCTACACAATGCTGTGCATATGCCCTAGCAATCTAAGAATAAACATTGAGATGTGGGGCTTGTTAAGGGCTTGGGAGTGTGGATTATTAGAAGTAATGCAGGAATAATTAAGTGTTTATACTTCTGCCACTTTGATGTACAATTACTGAGGATGTGTAGGGTAGATTAGACTTACCAAAAAGTATAGGTTTCCACTGACTGACTTATAAAATAATCTTTATAACACTTTTATAAATAAATGCTTATGACCTAAATGTGCCTGTAATTAAAAAGTTGTCTGTAGTTCATATCAAATACATAGTTAAATATACAAACAGAAAATTTCTAACTAAATGCAATTTATATTAAATTAATTTTAGAAATGCATAAAACCACAGTGCTGCTTACTAAAAATAAAGAAGAAAACATTCTTGTATTGCAAACATTTGTTACCTTTGTGTCAGGAGTAGCTTATCTGGTGCAAATATCCATGAATATAGACATCTGCTGAGAAATTACAAAGGAGAAGTGTGAGAAAATGCTTATATTGGACCCTTAATATAAAGTGATAGAATGCCATAGCTTGACTATATGCTGTATACTTTCTTTTCTTCATAGTATGCATGTGGCAAATAGTGAAAATCATCTCACATGTGTCATATTAATGCCATGGTTTCATTATTCAAATCTATAGTGGATGCTGTTTGTGTGACAGTAGTGATATTTTCTGTGCATATTTTCATGGTGTAAGACAAAGTTGAGAAAACATCATAAAAAAAACTGTTTTAAATCCTTTTTTTTGGCTTTGTCCTTTGCATACCACTTGGCATTCCACACCGGGGATTGTCAGCAATAATTAGCACTTACCAGCATTTCACTTTCTAAGACAAAAAAATCAAAAACTTACATTTGGAAAGTCATCAGTAGTACAAAAAAGACTGGTGTCAGTGTACTTTGGTCAGCATACTGGATAGTACTGAGTGGAAAAATGCACCTATACTATCTAGAGAGCTGGACAGTACAGCTGCATATAGTACTGTCATGTAACTTTCTCTGTGGCTCAAAGTGTTAATGCAGTCAGATCTGAGTAACAGCAGGATTTGATTCTTGTGTTTGCTTAATATAGTATAATTATTTTTTTATTTACTGGTCACATTTACACAAACATTGTGTTGGAACCAGAAAAACTTTTTATCAGTAGTAACACATTTTGATAGGCATGATGATAAAATATGAGATGCACCAAAGTGTGGGGGGATAGAAGCAGAAAGGTAATTAATGTAGAAACATGGATAATTAATAAATAACATTGTAAAGATGTCAGAATTGCTAATTATCATCTTGCTTATATATACTATTGTAATGTCTTGTGTGTTTCCTTCATGAAGAGCTATCATTAAATGAAGGCATGATGGCTGTGTAACAGAAATATAAATGGCAAATACTGATAAACTACTGAAAGTTTGAGGCTAATGTCATAGCAGCTTGGTTTAAGGCTACGTATTTTAGATAGTCACAACTTGGATAAGTCAACAGAATGCTTAATTTGTTTCCTTTTTCTCTTTTTCCCTTCTCCTCATGCTTTTGCATGCTGATTGACAATGCTCACTGTTGACTGTTAGTGGTTAATAGCAGTTAACCATGCTTCACTTGCCAAGGTAAAAAGTCTGAAATTTAATTTGGAATGCCATCAGTAGTACAAAATAAGACTGGCACTGGTACACTTTTGCAAACCAAGAGTACCAGAAGCGACAACTTAAAACACTCAAAAATCAGCTGGAACTGATCCGCAATGGCAATAGTACTATTCAAGTATAGCCAATGCTTGGACGAGTGAAAAAAAAACATTTATTCAATAATACATTAACAATATGTTTAGCGCTTTCATCCACTAAACAGTGAGCTTCATCAGAACACTGAATGCACTAAATCAATTAATATTTAATTTAATTTAAAACTTTTTTGGCATCAATGTAGCGCTCCATTAATTCAATTAAAGTGACAAGTGCTCATAATTCATTCATTCAGTGTTTCCTGTAACTATAACAGAATTTCATAACTATCTAATTAGAATAACCATACATTTAAAAAACGAAATCACTTATATATATAAATTACATGTAAGTAAATTTTATAAGTGAAATATTTAAAATATTTGAAATATATAAAATATACTGTTAAAAAGAGAGAACCTAACTATAAATAAGAGAAAAGCTGAATATGAATAAGAATATGTAAGAATATATGAATAAAAAATAAAAATAAAATAAAATGAAAATAAAATTAAATTAATGTGGTAAGTGGATGCTTTCCCAAATAGAATACAATCCCCCATTACACTGCATTTCGTTGTTCATATAAAAACTTTTGAAACTAATAAAACCATATAAAACTCATATATACTACAATATCTACAAAACAAAACCTTGTAAGTAAGTACATATATATCTAGACCAAATGTTAACCTACAAACATATCATGCTGGTCTCGGAAATTCCTAAAATATCATATAAGTAGACCCTACTAGCTCTGTCTATTTGTACTAAATGTTGTTCACAAAATAGTAATAATATAATAATTTAAATTACTTTAGTTGCAATATAGGTTTAATTGATATATGATCATTAAGTCCTGGCTCCCTGGTTGCATCAGTCAAAATTTGCCATATTGTCTCCCTTTTACCCAAAAGAGCAGTAATATTGCCACCACATGGTCCAATGGTGACTTGATCAATTATCACAAACTTAAATACATGTACATCACCATGTAGTTCTATGTGTCTGTAAAGTGCGTTATTCTTGTCCTTGGATCTAATATAGGGTTGCCACCTTTTCAAGTGCCCAAAGTGGGGCATTTTTTGTAGAAATGTGAGATTTTTCAGGACAAATCATACCCATGGCTAGTACAAAGGAGAGAACTTTACTTTTTTTGCCAAAATAAAAGCTTATTTTTATAGCATTTACATTGCTTATGCTATTGCATATAATATTTATGGATCAGATACAAAATAACCGGTTTATGCAACTATTTTAGAAAACGTAAGAAATATATTTTGTCTTAAAATCTCAGGACATTTGCCATTTTTTAATTTTTTTCACTGTACACAGTTGCCCAAAGTGGGACTGTCCCTCACAAAGAGGGACGGGGGTAACCCTAATCTAATACTGTATAGGTGATCGTATATACATTTCTTAAAAAATCATTCAGTTGTACCTATATAGTATGCAGGGCAAGACATACATTTAGCCAGATAGATAATATTTTTACTATTGCAACTACCATTTCTAAAGTTTATATAAGTCATATTAATGTTCTCCAACTTCACCCCTTCAATGTCCCAAATGGCAGAACACTGTTTACAACATCCACATTTTTTGTGTGATTACTCAAATTGTTTTGTATCCTAGTAGTAGGTCCATACTCTAAAGATTTCTTTAAGTTTGTTCCCATTTTATAAATAAATATAGGACAGTGGCCTAAAATGTTCTTTACTTCTTGATTCACCATCAGTATATTCCAATTGTTTCTCACTGTATTCTTTATATGGTTAACGTATGGTGAATATTGCAATATACAAGCTCTATTGTATTGCTTAATCAAACCTTGTGCAGAACTTGCAATATTAATTTCAGTCCCAGTACCTAATAAGGGTGGATATTTCTTACCCCATTCATTAACCACATAATCAGTAATGTCATTCAACAATTTCTCAGGATATCCTCTATTGATGAACATAGATTTAATGTATAATATTTCGTCTGCCATGTTCTCAAAATTAGAAGTCATCCGGGCAGCTCTTATACATTGTCCTTTGTATATGTTTCTCATTATATATCTAGGATGATTGCTAGTGTATTCCAGATAACTATTTGAAAATGTGTTCTATCTAAATATTCGAGACTGAAATCCTTGTCTTGAATGATATATATAAGTATCTAGGTACACAATACCCTCAGTACTGTAACTGGATGTAAACTTCAAAAAAGAACTCGTACAATTCAAATATTCAATAAATGACTGGATACTGTCAATGGGGCCATCCCAGAGTATAAAGATGTCATCCAGAAATCTAGAATAGTATGTTACATGTTTGTAATATTCACTGCAGAATAGTTTAGTAGTCTCCCATTCCAACATAACCAAGTTTGCAAAAATAGGGGCACATGCTGCACCCATAGCTACCCCTCTAGTCTGACGAAAGTTCTCTCCTTCAAAATGAATGTAATTATGCTCTAATACCATTGAATAGTTCTGTTGCCATTACTGGTACACTTTTGTCAGAACTCTGAACAGTACTCAGTGAAGAAAATACACTGGTCAGTTACTGATCTCTGTGGCTCAAGGTGTTAATGCAGTAAGTCTAGAGAACCAGCACAGGTGATGCAGGGTTTGAATCCAACTTTCAGATAATTTTAATGAAGAGGCCAGACTAAGTAGTGTCACATAATTTTAGTAGGAACTGAACATGAAGTAAATCTGTGTAAATTATGTTAACCATACCAATGATGATAGTTCATTTAAACTACATTTGCATAGGTATAAACTATGCAATATTTATTTAAAAATATGACTCATCAGATATAATTATTATATGTATAAGACAGTATGTCACGTAAAGTACATATGGCATCTAACCCACCATGTTTTACTCAGGATATGAAACTACATGAATATGAATTTTAATTTCAAAAATATTCCCCGGGATTCACTAATCTTCCATGCAGGAATAAGTTATTCCTGCACGTAAACAACCGTTTAATGGCAGCATGGGAGTGTGCCATGCATAGTAATGAAGGCGTACTGCCTCTGCTCCTAAACAGACACAGAGCGTGGACAAGTGCAGGGGTGTATCTGACAGCAGAGCTCTCACAATACACATGCCCCTGCACTCAGGAAGTGCCGCTTGGCAATTACAATGAGCGAGAACACTCATAGGAGGCTGTATACATCCCAGCTGTACAAATCATGGCAGAATGTCTGGATTTTTCGCCCATACAGCACCCCATATGTCCTGGCAAATAACTGGGATGATCGGGATTGAAGTCGGTAAATAATGGCATACATTTCAGTGTCAGACTTCAAATCCATCAGAAAATGTATATTAAAACAAATCCTGTTACTCTAGCAACTTTCCCAAGTTTATAAGAGCAATAATGAAAATATGTCCGTAGTTGTACCACAATTTGTCAAGCTTTGTCCATATAGTATGCCTGAAGAGGTTGAGAGGTATGGGAGGTTGCTAGGATGTCTGGCAAATGTGCAGATGCATGTAGGAATCCACAGCAATAAGTGAAACCTGCCCCTTCTAGAGAAAATAGCAGTAGAGAATTTTATTTTATCAAACAGATTAATTTTAACCGTAGGTGAGCGGATTTGCCCATTGTCTAGCTAAGCATACTGTAGCTTAAATAGCACAAGAACATAAATAACAAGATACATGCAATTGAAGCAGTACTGCAATAGTGTAGTGGTCAGAGCATTTGCTTTGTAAGCAATCATTCTGGTTCGATTCTCACTTAAGTAAATTCCATTTTCCACGTGAAATCACTTTATGAACATTATTTTTCTGTATGACCTACTAAATAACATATATTTGTGAACTGCAGTACTGCATTAAGTGCAGATGTGAGGTGTCATTGTAATAATGTGGTAAAATCCATAGATAAACACAAGTGCCCCATACAGTATATGTACATATGAATCGGGGATACGAAATGAAGGTATAATGTGTAATGAATAATAAATCCATAGAATGTCCAAATATACCACTTTCCCAAGAGCCATGTTTCATGTCAGACTAAATTACTGCGGGTATAAGCAGTTTTAAGCAGCAGTAAGTGGGTTTAAGCCTGTTTGCGTGGGGTTAAGCAATGCACACACAGGTTAAGCAATTGTGAAGCTAACTCCCTGTAAGCATGTTTAACCGGGAGTTAGCATTGTTTACCGTCACACAAAACTGCTTACGACTGCTTAAAACTGCCTTAATCACTCTGTAGCCAACAGCCGTTGTTCTGCCCAGCAACAAAATAAACAGGCCTTGAACCCAGTAAACCATCACAACAGTATATAAAATTGAGGTATCCCCAAACAGATCCTCACTATAGCAAAATCACAATTTACATGTGAAAGGAATCTATATACAGTTTTATATTGTATAACCTACTACATAACATAAATATGTGAACTGGAGTACTGCATTAAGTCCAGATGTGAGGTGTCATTGTAATAAAGTGGTGAAATCCCCCAATAAACACAAGGACCCCATACAGTGTATGTACACATGCATCACGGATACTAAACAAATATATAAGATGTAATGAATGATAAATCAATGCCAAACAGCAAATAGTGTGCAAATTTAAAAATAAGCATTGCACACCCCTGCCTTCTAGGTGTAAGCAATGTGTAGGCCTACTAAATCAATCTGCTCATTGGTATACCCCTTTAAGCAAAGCCAAGTTTAGGTAAGCAGGTTTGCCCATAGCTAAGCATTTTCAAAACTGTCTAATCACGGCAATGTGCAGGAAATTGGCCCTATTTAAACCCCACAGGTGGGAATACATCTCATAACTGGTTGTAACTTCCTCCTTTAGGCACTATGGCCAGTGTGGGAGAAGGATCACTCTTCCGAGCACAGTGCTGGGGCATCCAGGTGTCCAAAGTCATGGCAGGACTCCTCGTTAAAGACCATGAACAGAGACTGCTGCAGAGCCAGTACCAGCATTCCCAATATAAAGTGGAAACCTAGGACCATCTCTCCAGTGACCTCACCAGTGCCACTGGCATCCCTCAAACTGGTGAGCAGGTCAGGCATCACTATGCATCACTATGCTGACCTGAAACAGAGGAAAAGGGAGCTCTTGGATCAGTGGATCCAAGAAGCTAGGCAGCTGGGTGATGTCCTAGCTGTGTGTAAGTACTCATCCTACTACCTGTTTAATAATTGCCAGCTCATGTATATTATGGATAAATATGGCTAAATATTCCTCTTATGTCTTTGACAGCGGCAGATGAGTGGGGTGTGAATCAGGAATCCCATGCCTGTTGGCTGCAGAGGCTGCATCGCGAGGAAAGTTAGTAATAATCTTGCATGTACTGTCATAAGAAATATAAATGTAGTAGAAAGTTAATTGCCAGTATAAAACCTGTATTGTTATAGCATGTACTGAATAAACCAAACAATATGGCAGGAAGAGTCTCATATAGGTTGATTGTAAATAAAAAGGTAACAGCCTTGCAGTAAAGGTCTAACTCCTAGACTGCTTGTGTTTACTCTGGCATCATATGGTAATGTAGTGTTGCAATCTCTTAATAGTACTGTTGTATTAAGCACTGTTACCCACACTGTGCTACATAAATAAAATGTGTAGAAATGTCTGTATACAACTGTTGTAATCACAAGATCATATTGTACAACTGAGAGAGATTTAGACAGAAAACAGTGAAAAGATAGATAACATAATCCAAATTGCACAATCGACTGAAAAGTGAAGTGTTGTATTTTTAGCACACATGGCCATGGTTTGAATCCTGGGAGTGGTAGCAAGCTGCAGAATCATACCCCACAACTGTACAGATATTGTCAGAAAGTCCAGATAATTGGTGTAATTTCCCTGCTAGTCACCCTGTCCTGGCAAATCAGTGGGATGATCCCAGAGGTTTAGGCAGCAGATAATGACATACAACTAATTGTCACACATCATAACTGTCAGAAATATATCTATAACAACAAACCTGTCACTCTAGCAACTCACCAAATTGTTATGACAGTAGTAAGCAAAGTATGTCACATTCCCACCCCCATGTTGTGAAGCTATGACCAGAGTGTGTGCAGTAACAGAGTGAGATGTGTGTGCATAATAATAATGTGGAATCTGGTAATATGTGTGGCAACATTCAGGTAGTGTTAACAAACATTCCCCTCACAGGTCTGTCAGATACGAAAACTGGGCCTAGATATAACAGATTGAAATCCTGGACTGGTACTGTTTAGTCTGATATTGTATGGCAGTGTTAGTGTTGCAGTTTCTCTAAATAATAAGGTATTACTCATCACTGTCATCCACACAGTGCTACATAATAAGACTGTCTAGGAAATCCTGTATAAGAGTGTTGTAATTACAAGGTCAGATTGTAAAACCATGGGAGACTTATAGAGAGAAATCAGAGAAGAGATACACAGCAATATCTGTATAGCACACTGAACTGTGATGTACACTGTTTTATTTTTAGCAGACACAGCCAAGGTTCGAATCCTGGAAGTGGTAGTAAGCTGTATGCAAAATCATACCCCTCAACTGTACAGATTTGTCCAGAATGTCCAGATAATTGGCCCATATCTGCTGCTTGTTACCCTGTCCCCCTGGCATATCAGTGTGATGATCTCTGACATTTAGGCAGCATTTAATGTCATATAACTGACTGTCAGACCTGTAAATATTCAGAAAATGTATATGAAAACAAACCTGTCATTGTAGCAACTCACCAAAGGTTTATGAGGGCAATAGTCACAATATGTCCCAGTTTCACCTGCATGTTGTCAAGACTTGGCCAGAGTGTGTGCAGTAAGAGATGGAGAGGTATCTGCATAACATCAGAGAAAAAAAACCTTCAAAACTGACAAAGGAACTTTGTGCTAAGAAAACAAGTAGGCCAAAAAATAGAAAAGCACAAAAGTTCACAAGGCAGACCGAAACTCATAACAGAACTTTATTCAATAGTAAGGTAAGCGCTTTCACGGATATCATCCGCTTCATCAGACCACAAAAAGACTAACAAAAAAATCTTCTCTTATAGTCATTCAAACTAACCAATCAGACAAGAGGAAAAAAACATTCATCATTAACCCTTGTGTATCTGAACAAGAGTATATGGCTTACACTGACAAATGCATATGCACACTATAAATTACAAACATGTTAAAACTTATACAATTATACTATACATATGTATTGACATATAACACATAACTTCTATACGATGCATCATAAATAACACTGATAAAACAGTAGTAATAAAACCTATAAAAATAGCATAAAAATAAAATACAAATTAGTGTTTAAGAGGCCTTGCCCTAAGAAATGGTTTTAATGACACTTTACTATTAAGACCTGGGGGTTGAAACCGTATAATCTATTCTTGTTCATTTGATTCAGTTTTATTCACTAGATTACCTCCCCTTATAGTGCTACAAAAAATCTCCAACACTAGGAATTTAAACCTGTGAGACGGTCCTTCTTTTGCAACGTGCAACTCATTAGGCCAAATATTGCCTGTTCATATTTGCATTAATAATTCCAAAACCATGTTTTTATCTTGAAGCATACATGATAGCAAACACAATTGTATTGATATATGACCTCAGTCAATGAAAAATGTAAGGTGATAACTTCAATTTTTAAATGCTGAAGCCACGCCACTAGAGTTAAAGGTACACACTAAGCACTAGTTTCTTTAGCATTATTGATGTCCCTGAGGTGTTCTAGTATCCTCTCTTTAAAAGCTCTATTGGACTTCCCTACGTAGAAAGAGAAGCACACCATGCGAAAACTGAAATAAATAACATTTCTGGTTTGGCAGTCTGCATAAAAACTACTCTCTATCTTAAACCCTACTATCTTAAACCCTGCTGTGGGATGTACAAACTGCCCACCTGTATGTATGTGCCTACCTGCAGTACATCTTCTGCATGTGTACGTCCCAGTTCTGTTGGATAACTTCTGATATCGAGTGTGGTGGGATTTATAGCAAAGTTGCTTTTTAAGTGGCTTATTATTCCTAAATGTAAAACATGGTTGTTGATCAATAACATCTTTTAGTTCATTTATAATGGAAAGGATATCCCAGTTGTTCCTGATCACTTCACACACTACATGGATGTCACTCGCATAAGTAAGGGGCATCCTCACTTTGTCATTGAATCCATGCCTTCTAGTGCTCTGAGCGCCAGCCGTATTAGTAGTATTGGTCATTTCATTCATACTGCTTGTGTTAGAGAAATAAGGCTTACATCTCCCTAGCCTTTCACACCAGGCCTCTCCAATATAGGACTATCACACCAACATCATAACCTCTATCTGTAAACTCCTGTTTAAGTGTCTTGAAAGCATCCTTCAACTTACTGTCATCACTATGTAGACACATTACACGAAAGATCTATCCTTTAAGTACATTCATTTTAGTATGTTTGGGATGCATACTGCTATGATGCAATGCATTATTCTTTCTTACACTCTTCCTGTGCATAACCGTGGACACTGTACAAACTTGGTCTATAGTCACCTTCACGTCTAGATAATCTATTTCTACCGCTGAGTACTTATATGTAAATCACAGAAACTCATTCAACTGATTGAGATAGAGAAAAAAAAAACATTCAGTTGTTGCTCTGTGCCCTGCCACAAAAGAAAAATATCGTCAACAAAATGCTTATACCATTTGATACAGCTGCAATGGGCATTATTAGCAAGCACATGTTTCATTTCCCAATTAACTGAGCATAGGTAGGAGTAGCTATTGGCACAGGCTGTGCCCATGGCTACGCCAACCCTCTGTAGATAGTAATCATTAGAAAAAATGAAGGCATTATGCTCTAAAATAATCCCTAACAGTGTACATATGAGATTCACCTTTTCACTAGCAACATTATTAATACATAGTAATTCCCTAACATTCTCTATGCCCCAATTATTGGGGAGCAGAGTAAAAAGAGACTCTACATTTAGAGTCACAAAAAAACCACAAGGACCTTGCATGACATCCATATGGTCCTTTAGCTCATTTAAAAAACTCTTAGTATCTTTTAACATGGTATGACACTCACTTAGAACAGTGTGCAAGTTCTTTTCTATGAAAATAGACAGGGGCTCGGTCACCCAGCCCTTACCCAAAACAATTGGTCACATAGGTGGGGTCAAAAGATTTTTGTGCTCTTTAGGGAGGCCATACATTGTAGGAATCATAGGATGTTCAAATTTAAAGTATTCAAATAAATGCTCTGAAATCAATCCAGTTACAAGTAAATCAAATACTAAAAACTGTGCTCGTTCAGTAACACCCTTTAACCTCTGGGCAGATATCAGTACATAAGTATTGGTGTCACTCAAATGATTTAACATACATTGAAAATATTTATTTTTATACATAATGACCATACCACCCCTTTTATCAGCTGGTCGTATCTCAATGCTATTTAACTGTTTAAGCTCAGTAAGGGCCTGTACTTCATTTGCTGACAAATTAGCAAAACCTTTAGTGCGTTCAGTAGCAAATTTCTGCCTTAGTTGCTTTTCACAGACATCAACAAACAGATCAATTGTATGGTTGCTAGGTGGCACAAATGTACTTGGTTTCTTAAAACCTAGGTCCATATAGTTACTGTTACTAAACAATGTCTTAAGTGTAAGTGTCCTCCCTAACAGACGTAGATCTTTGAGAGCATCAGTCAAGTCCACCTTTTGTGAAGGAACAAAAGTTAAACCTCTGTTTAGAACAGAGAGCTGTGTTTCAGTTAAAGTCATAGAAGAAATGTTAAATACTAGACCTGTTTGTGTCTTTTGCCTGCCCTCATCAATTCTTCCTCGCTGTGCAGGTGTCATATCCATGGGTTTTGCAAACGATTTCTGGATCTCCCTCATATCGGAAGGGGTTCCTTCAATAAAAAAGCTACCTTCAGTAGATCCAGACAGCAAAGTGCCCCATTCAGTTGAACTCAGATTTTTATGAGGCGCCATAATGGATTTGGGTCTAAATGAAGCCTCATTGTCATCATTCACAGCATGGCTGCAACCAGCCTTAGAATTACCATGCTCAGTAGGAGTCAGTGTAGGGATAGAATTAACAGAAGATTCACATGGAAACATAGCTGTTTCTGAAGTTGTATTAACAGCGTTATCATAAGAAACAAACTCCCTATGGGCATTGACTCCTGATCTATGTAACTCGCAGCTCAGCCCATTAGGTGTAGTACGCTGTTTGTTTACGTTCAATTCATTCCTCTCCGTACTCCAGGGAAAAACATTACCCTCCTGGAAAGCCTTCAAATCTCTTTGCATCTTTCTACTTGTAGTAGCGGACAGTCACTTATTATAACCAGTGATGTTATCAATAAGAGTATCCATCATATCACCGATAGTATCATCCGAATAGTTTTTATAAATAGCCTGTTGTAAGTCTGTAATTTCTTTAGAAAGTTGAGTTTCCTCTGGTTGGAAGAACTCAATAAGAAGTCTCATGTATTTGGCATGATATGGAGAGGTATGTGCATAACATCAACCTGGAATCTGGGAATATGCGTAGTAACAGTCAGGCAGAGTTAACAAACAATTATCTCCACAGGTGTGCTAGGTAAGTGGTGTATACTGCAGGTAAATCACAGTTCATGTATATAGTTGTCTACAACCATACCACTGTTCAATCTAAGGCCATAGGGCATTATAATAATACCTGTAAGGTACAGATTACAGCACTGACTAAGAAAGTAATGAGAACAACAGGGGTATACAAATAGTTAATTGACATCTTTCTCTACCCCCGCCATATCTGCAACAAAGATTTAAATACACAACTCAATGGGTAAGTGTACAATTAAATCTACTGTTAGGACATATGCCCTATTGTTTGATAAATACTGAAATTTGTTTCTATGCATGTGCCATGTTGAAATGCTCCCACATTGGTGGCATGCTGCCATCAATGTATCTGCATACTGTTTTAATGGCCACTGTGGTTCCATATATGCATGTGTTCTGTTTGCTATGCAACTGTTCCATATCTGATGTTTTGGGTTAATGGGAATATCTATAGATGCTATTATACCTAATTCAGGAATGTGTTAACTATTAATAACCTACATATGTTATAAAATTGAAACATCATAGCACATTTGGGAAGGCCAATCTCAGGGGACCCACCTCTCCCACCTCATCTGGCCATGGCACTGGTTACCAGCACATCTGGGGCCCACCCCAGGACCTCCTTGTCTGCTGGTCCTGCACCACGTTCGGGTGGAACCACCTCAGGGGATGGGACTCACCCCCCCGGGAGCGGGCGAGGACAGGATACTGTCACCCATCATTAGGTCTGGGGTCTGGTGCATAGTGAGCTCTGCAGGAAGTTCAGAGATCTTCT